>NC_045428.1:170129421-170437340 GCF_902635505.1 Sarcophilus harrisii | reverse complement strand
GGGTGGATGACTGATTAAATTAATGAATGGAAAAATATTTATCAGACTCCTACCATGTTCTGCTATGTATATTTTACATATAAATATATATAATATGTTTATTTATTTATTTTTATTTCTGATACTGAAGATACAAAAATAACACAGCAAGATAGATCCCATTTTCTAGGTACTCACATTCTAAATGGAGAAAACAACACATAGAAAAAAAATTCAGATATGGGGAGAATGGTGAACTCCAATAATCCTTAGGTTACATCAGCAAGTCTGATATAAATTTAGGAGTTCTGAAACTCATAAAGATAGAGAATATAGAAAAAGACTTGGATCTATTTAGGAGGCAATGGCAAGGCATATAAGAAAGTCAGTCTGACAATTCTCCATTTCATCAAAAAGAATAGAACGGATGGTCGCTTATCCTCTTTTTTTCTTTCTTTTTCTTTGTTTGTTTGTTTCTTACTTTGCTTTCTTTGCTATTCATTATGTGTGTTCATTGTGGAACTAATATTGTTGGGGAAGCAGTCAAGCTTTAAATATAGAGTTTAGGATCTTGTATCCCTCCTATCATGAAACTGTGATCAAAAGTTAGATTAAAATGGAAATCTCATTCCCTATACTAGTAGTATTTAAGGCAATAGATAGATATAATCCTAACCTAATACCCCATTTCTCTGAAGAGACCAATAGTAACCTGTCATTCTAACTCCCTGTTTCCCCTCCTAGAAGTTATTAACTTGGAGAAGGGTGGGGCAGAAAAGGCTAGAAATGTCTATCCTGACTCCCTTCCATCCAATAACAGTCCTTGCAACATGGCAGTCACACCACATGTGGGAACCCAAGGAATCTGAACTTTGTTCAATAGGTCATTGGGTACCACTGATTGTTTTTAACAGAAGTGTGATGTGACCATATGTGTATGGAACAAAGATTATTCCAGAAAATTGTAAAGGACAGATTAAAAGAGGGAGGGATGAATACAGGAGGCAGGATAAGAAAACTATTGTTGTAGTAAGAGGAAGTGATAATGAATGGGATGAACTGACTGAAGACCTCTCATAAGGATGTGGCTTTGACCTGTGTCCTAATTGTGACCTGAGACTTGAAAGTTGGGTAGGAAGTTGGGGGACAGGGAAGTTTCTGCATTAGAGTCTATATAATCTTGTGTTTCATACCTTGCACTTTGCACTCCTCTACTGACAACACTTTATCTGTTGGGAGTTGCCCTTTCTCCTGAGATAATAGTAAAGTCCTTTTTGTTTTTAACCTTGAGAATCACTGATTTTAATTTGGATAAGGGTCGCTGTTTCACACAGTTTTGGGGGCTCTTTCTGGGATATTTCATGAAGGTCTCTCCCATTCTGAATCCTTGGGCAGATGCCCTCCAGATAGTTCTCTGGTGGTCCTTGGGCTCAGTTTGGGAACTGCTGTACCAAGCAGATCAATTCTTAAAGGGACACACCAGAGAAAGCAAAAATAAAAGTAATCAATCTAGCAAAGATAGGGGATTAATTTCACTCAGGAGATAAATCAGTGGAGTTAGGTTAAGTTGTGGACACAATTCAGGACACAAGAAACTAGTGAAGGGGGAGAGACTTTAAACATTTATAGTTTCCACAAGAGTGATCCTCTGTCCCTTTGGTAAGATCTAGTGAGTCTTGTGTTAGAATCCTTACAAAGTGATTAAGTCAGTTGCGTAATTTAGCGTGGTACTTAGCAAATTCTCTAACTCTCTAATGTATTTAAGTACTCACTGGAATTCACAAGTATGGGAGATTCACAAATTTGATTTTGTAACTTTATGAATTCACACCTCCCTTAATCCTACTCTCAGAGGAGGAGTCAGCCTTTGAGAGAGCATAAAAACAGATGAGCTCAGTCAGCAGGATGAGTTGAAAAGATTCAGAGTGGAGGAGAGTCAGTTCAGAAGAAGCCACTAGTTGGAGTTCAGCTAGAGCCAGAAACCACTTCGGAAGATTGAAAGCCCTTGAGTAGTTGAGGCAGAGGCAGAAGCAAAGGACAAGCTGCAAGAGCTCTTGGAATCAAGGAAGGAGAAAATAAAGGTTTGGATTTTATCAGCTGGCTGTATTTGAGGTGATTATTACTTTGAACTGAAATTAAGGCTGCCTCCAGAAAACCTCCCCAAGAAACCTGCTCCCAGAGAACCATCATATATTATATAAAAGAAGAGAACACCACAGTTCTGCATCAAAAAGGACAAGATACGTGAACAATGGGAAAGGAACAATCAAAAATAGGCTATTAAAACCTATCTAGTGCCCCAGAAGATAACCCTTTTACAGGAAGGACAAAAATGAAATTATTAAATACTGGGGGGTTTTGTTGTTGTTTTTCAGACACTCTGCTGGGAAGAACTGTTGATCCTCCGGGTCTTGTGGTTTTAAAACTATGTTCTATTCCTAATGTGACTTGGGAAATAGAGAGAAATAAAATCTTTCCCCCTTCCCTATCACATGTGTTTAGGGAAGAGTATAAATTTGGGGCCAGAGATAGGAGTTATTGTAAAGATTATGGAAATCTAAGATGGTGAAATTTTTGAGTGATTTTCCACCAAAAATATGACCTAAATTTGCTCATTTAAATTTAATTTTTTTATTATTAAAATTACTTTCAATGGATGCATTTGGGAATAAGATTATAGAAATGTGTGTGAATTAATATTGAAGTATTACTATTAGAAAAACAAAGTTCTCTGGTAACTTACCTAAAAAGATCACATGTTTATATCTCCTAATTAATATGGAACATACTATGTTGCTTGCTAAATTGGATACTGGGCAATTTGTAAAAATTATATGAGCTATCCTTTAAAATTTTGTTAGTTTTGCTAGACATAAAGTATAAATTTTGTGAAACTTAGCTCAAAATTATTGAAATATTATCTATATTCTGAATCTTGAAGGTTTCTCTTGTTGTTTCCTTTTATATTTAAAGGGTAGAGTTTATAAAATTTTATAGGAAAAAGGTGGTTTAAAAGCAAGAAAGGTTGGTTGGGAAAGCAATTGATAAGTTCGAAGATCTTGAAGGAAAAGTTTCTTTCTTTCTCCAAGCCTCACTAACCCTTCTCCTTGCTGAAAGGATAGTTGAAAGGGATAGAGAAGGAAAGAAAATATATTTCACATAGTGAAGATGTTAAAAGCAAGTAGAAGAAATCATGGAAAGGATTTGATCAGAATAAGAAAAAAAAGAAAAATGGAAAGGAAACTCTAATTGAAGAATCTGAGAGTTTGGGGAAACTTTAGGGAAATAGAAAAGCAGTTAACTGCTGCTTTTAAAACTCTGGCAGCAAACAGCCTACTTTTGCAGGTACTTAACCCTTTCCTGGTTCACAAAAGGAAGGAAAAGGGTTAGAAGATAGTGAAACAAGCAAACAATCAAAAAACCTGACATATTTCTGTAGACCTATAACTGGTCAATTTGAATCTACAGAAATTGTTAAAGTTATAGAACTGCTAAAAATTTTAGCAGATTCTGAGATTTTTGAGACTAATGATTAAGTTGTTTGGCACTCTCTGTCTGCTAAATTGAATTAGTCTATTGCATTTTTAAGTAGGCCTAAATTACATGACTAAGCCTTCTGAGGGCCTGAATCAGAGCCTTACAGAAAAACTGCAAACAAAGAAAAAGGAAAAAAATAAACAACTCTGAAGGATATTGGTATATTGGTAATTACCCGATGAGAGGGTAAGGGTTAAATAAGGCCATGACTAGGAAGATTTTAGCTGTAAATCATTGGGAATTCTCAAGCAATATGTGGTATCTTTTTAAGAAAATTTGGAAATGAAGAGCCAAGACGGCAGAGTGGAGGCAAGAACACACAGACCTCTCCTCCAGGCACTCCAAATTCCACTGGGTCATGACTCTGAACAGATTTTGGAGTATCAGAATACCCAGAAGAAAAATTGGTACATAGGGATATGTGTAATTGAAAAAGAAATATATGAAAGGTGTGTTTGATTTGTCTAAAGATAAATAAAAAGGTATTAAGAAGATGTTCTTTGGGAGGGAGGGAGCCTGGCTCCAGAATATTCAAGTTAAATTTTACTAAAATGACACCAGTGGGAAAACTGAGATATTTACTGGTTATAGTGGATCTTTTGATAGTGTAGGTGGAAGCTTTCCCCTAAGCTCTGATACCTTAAGAGGGGTTGGAAGAATAATATTGGACCAAATTGTACCTAACTATGACCAATGATTCTGATAATGGAACATGCTTTACTTCTAAGGTTTTATAAGAAATGATGGGGAGGGGGCAGCAAGGTGGTACAGTGGATAGAGAACCAGCCCTGAAATCAGAAGGACCTGAGTTCAGATCTGGGCTCAGACACTTAACACTTCCTATCTTTGTGACCCTGGGCAAATCACTTAACCCCAATTGCCTCAGGGGAAAAAAAATGATGGGAAGACGTTGCAAAAGGAATGGCAATTCCATAAACCTGGGCACCTGCCCTCATCAGGGAAAGAGGAGAACAAAATTACAAAGAACAAATTACCTTGAACCAAATGTTTGCCTTTTGCTTTGATAAAGACTTAGAACTGTCTCCAGAAGTGATCTGGGCTTTTCCAAATGAAATGTTGTTCTTTGATTTAATTTATTTGGAAGGGGAAAGGGAAATGCCCTCTGGTGAAAGGATGGGTTTCTGAAGAATTACAAATATTGCGCACTCATCCATTTCAGCCTCCCAGTGCGACTGCTGATTCAGACACTACCTTTTGAATTTGCAGTTCCAAGAGACTGGGAGTCCGGAAAGATCAGGAGGAAAGGATGACTAAGACTCAGTCTCGGAGTACAGAAAGATGGACTCATTACACCAGGGTTAAGGACCTGTGGAGGAAGCTCAAGAATGGCTACAACAATTTATAATGTCTAAATTGACTTTGCCACAGGACAATTATTAGGAATGTTTTGGTGAGAGGGAGATTACAACACTGAAAAAAATAACAATATTACGTTGTACCTATTTTTATATTTCTAGAAAAATTCAGAAACTCCTCAATTAGAAGTGGAATCAATACTTTTAGGATAAAGAAATTAGGGGACTTCGGGCCAAGATGGCAGAGAGGAGACACACAGCTGGGTAAGCTCCACGTTTTCTCTCAGAATTCATTTTCCCCATGAAAGCCTCTGAATTAATGCTTGACTGAAAAAAAAACCCACAAAGGCTTACCAAGAGAAGACATTCTTGAAATTCGCCAGGAAAGGTCTGTTTTTGCTTGAGGGCGGGGACAGTTTTAGATGGGGCAGGTGTTGGTGCCAGAACACAGCAGGCAGTTCACACTGAGCAGACTGAGGCTGGGGTGATCCTCAGCTGTCTCTACTGGGAGAGATTTGTTAAGGATTGACATTTGCCCTGGTAGCAAGTCAGTAGCACAGCAGAGAAGCTAAAACACAGAGGGTGAAGAATACAACCCCTGAACAGCTGGGAGTCTCTTGGGACCTGCCACCCTTTTTACCCATATAGTGCCTCTGTACACTTTGAGTCTGTACACGCCAGGCGCCATCTCTGTCCCAGTCAGGGCCTCACTGCTGCCCCTATAGTCTGTAGAGAAGGTAGGTAACACCATCCAGCCCAAAAAGAAAGCAGATTCTTTTGGTTTTTTTTTTCTTTTTTTTCTTTGCGGGGTTGTCTTGATTCTTCTCTGACAAACAGCAAAAACAGTAACTTTAACCATTGAGAGCTTCTATGGATAGAGAGCTGACTCTAAACCCTGAGGAGACCTCCAGATGAATCAAAGAGGAGATCATCATCTCAGCACAGATGAATCTCATATTAGCTCAGCAAGGCCTCACAAGAGAGCTAGAAGAAATGAAAAGAAAGGGTGGCTTGGCAAGAGAGTCTGAGGAAGTCATCCCACTCATTTAAAGACAGAGGATAAAGAAATCAAATCGTTGACAAATAGGATTAGTGTAATGGGAAAAGGAAAATAGCTCTAAAAATAAATTGGCGCTGAAAATCTCATATAAAAGGACTCACTTAAAAACTCAATTTAATACAATGAAAGAATTTTAAAGATGGAATGAAGAAAATATCGCTGAAAATGAACTAACAAATGGAATTACGACTTGAGGAGACAACAAGAATCAGTCAAGCAACTAAAAAATCAAAGGAATTAAAAATGAAACACCTTCTGGGAAATACTTTTGGAAAATAGATCTAAGAGACAATTTGAGAATTATTGACCCCAGAAAAAGTATGATGAAAGATTTTAACACTATTTTTCCAGGAAATTATCAAAGAGAACTGCCCAGAAGTCACAGAAAGAAGATATAGAAAGGACTACTGTCACCCTACCAGTATCCAAACCACATTGAGAATGAACCAAATGAAGAAAAACATTGCAAGCAGCTAGAAACCCAATTCAAAATATAGAGGAGCCATTAAGGATTACCCAGGATCTATAGCATCCACATTGCTAAAAGGATCGAATTTATACATATTTCTAGATTCAAGAAATGAAGCCATTTCTAATAAACTACCTTGATTAGAAAATTAAATTTCCACAACTCTGAGGTGTACCTTTCATGCCTCCAGATTTGCTAAGATGATAGGAAGAAATGATAAGTGTTGGAGTAAATGGGAAACCTGGGATACTACAATGTTGGTGAGTTGTGACCTAATTCAACCATTCTGGAAAGCAATTTGAACCATAATTTAAAAGACTATCAAACTGTGTATACCTTTTTGATCCAGCAGCATCTCTATTAGGCCTATGGTCAAACAGGTCATAAAAGGGTATATGTACAAAATATTTAGAAGATCTTTTGTAGTGAAAGAACTGAAACTGAGGATGCCTCATCAATTAAGAATGGCTGAATAATTCTATATGGCACACATGGTTCTATAAGAAATGATGAGCAGGTTGATTTTAGCATCTTGGAGAGCCTCATGAACTGATGCTAACAAAGCAAGTAGAAACAAGGAAACATTGTACATCAGCAACAAGATTATGAGATTACAACTAATGGACTTTGGCTCTTTTTCAAATGTCATAGATATCTCAGCAATTTAATAGACTTGTAATGGAAAGAGCCATTCATCCAGAGTAAAGGACCACGGTGATTGAATACGACACAACATAGTGTTTTGTATCTTTTGTTATTGTTGTAGCTGTTTGTTTTTTTCTTTCCTTTTGATCTGATTTTTTTTGCGTGTGCCTAAGATAAATGGGAAATATGATTAGAAGAATTGTACATGTTTTGGCCTATATTGGATTACTTGCCGTCATGAGAGGGAGGAGGGAAATTTTGGAACATAAAGTTTTAACTATCTTTGCATGTATTTCAGAAAAATTAAAAGCCAATTTACTTTTTAAAATCAAACAAAGTAAACAAAAAAGAAAAATATATCCTACCACCAAACCATACCACATAATTTTGCACTCATGAAGCTTCTTCACTTCAAGAGGCAGCATGGATTACCACATAGATTCTCTCAAAAATATAATCAATCCAATCATAGAAGGGAAAAAGATACAATACAAAGAAATAAACATTTGACTCCTAAATTTTAAGTGGCTTGATTTCATAGCAATTAATGAGATCATTTGAATTCAGAACTATAGGTATTTCTAATGTTTAATTAGGAAAGGACTGGTAAATTGTCAAGCATTTAACTAATTGACAAAAAAAAAATCTGTAACTAAACTTTCTAGCCATAGGAGTGTCTTTAGTGTAATTGATTGTTTTTATATTTTTTCTATAATAGTTGATAATCATGGACCTCTTAAAAATACAATTTTTGCGCTTCCCTAGAAAGATATTCGGGAAAACAAATTTTTATTTATTTTACCTCAAATGTCATCATGTTTATATTTTGTCTGTCTTATCTTATGAGACTAAAGCTAGCGCTATTTTCAGTTAATAATGTAAATGAACATTAAGGAATCTACTGAAGATCACTCACAACTGGAACAAATTTAATATATTCAATAGATACCAGTGTCTTCCCAAGAAAAGAAAAAGGAAAATATATATCTATTATTTCTCAAGGAAGAAAAAGCAGCTCTCACATAAAACCATTTCTTCCAAATAATTCTTTTTTATTTAATTGTGTGTGTCTGAAAGTCCTTCTTCCCTACAGCCCCTTCCCCAGTCATTTGAAAGCAACCAAAGTGATACTCACATAAATAAGAAATCATGCAAAACATTTTCACATTAGCCATGTTAGAAAAAGCAAAAGAATAAAGTATAAAATACTTAAATCTGAACTCAAAATTTATCAATTCTTTTTTCTTGAATATGATAGCATTTTTATCATGAACCTCTGGAACTATCATTGGATCACCTATTAATCAGAATAGCTGTTTCTTCAGAGTTGAGACAGTTACCATAATACAATGTATAATATGTAAAATATTCTCCTGATTCTGCTCACTAAATTTTGTATCAATTCATATTAAGTCTTCAGGTTTTTCTTGAACCTCCCAACTCTAGCACAAAATAGTTCACTACAATCATATATTCATATACTACAATTTTTCATTCCCACTAATGGACATTTCAATTTCTAATTCTTTGACACCACAACTATTAGAAATATTTTTACATATAAGTCTTTTTTAATTGCTTTGACCTCTTTGAGATATAGATCTAGTCATGGTATTTCTGGGTAATAGGGTATGCTTTCACCTTTTATAGCTTTTTGCCCAGTTCCATATTGTTTTCCAAAATGTTTGGACCAATTTACAATTTAGTATATATATAATTTCCACATTCCTTCCCATGTTTGTTGGTTTTCCTTTTGGTCATCTTGAATAATATGATAATGGTGAAATGGTTTTACTTACTCTCAGAGTTGTTTTTAATTTATAATGTCTCTATCAGTGATTTAGGAGAATTTGTTTATGCAAACTTTAAATTTCATCCTCTTACTCTCTTGTTTTGTCAAAATTTTTCTTTTATCCATAGATTTGAAAGGTATTTTTTTCATAATCTCTTAATTGCTTATGACATCATTCTTTATGTCTAAATCACATACCCATTTTGACCTTATCTGTACTGTAACATGACATCTATGTCTAGTTTTGTCAAACCATTTTCCAGTTCTCCCAACAATTTTTGTCAAATAACAGTTCTCCTCCCAAGTTTGTACCAGGTTTACCAAACAGTAAATTACTATGGTCATTAACTTCTCTATGTATGGTACCTATTTCACTAATCAACCACTCTACAGCTTAGCTAATACCAGATTGTTTGGATGATTAGTACTTTGTAATGTAATTTTAAATTTGGTACTTCTAGGCCACCAGCCTTCATATTAATATTCAGTAATTCTTTTTATATTCTTAACTTTTTGTTCTTCCAGATAAATTGTTATTTTTTTTTTTTTTTTTTAAATAATTCTTTGGTACTTTGATAAGTACATTGAGTAAGTATATTAATTTAGGTAGAATTGTTATTTGATATTATACTGGCTTACCTATCAATGAGCAATGAATATTTCCAGGAATTTATATGTCTTTATTTAAATCCCTTTTATATGCATCTTGTAATCAAAGGTTTCCTGGACTTTCTGTGGTTTTAGGATTTCTGACCAATTTGATAACTTCCACTTTTCAGTTTGAAGTGCAAAGTCATGAGTACTTTATCAAAAGCAGTTATCTCATTCTCTAAAGAAAAGAGGCTTTTCAAAGACATTTTGCAAACCACTGAGATGAATTTGGGCAAAACACATTCAATTGTGTTTTAAGAGACTGGGTTCCTACTACAGACCTACGGCTAATGTAAGTATATGACCTTGGCTTATTCATTTCATCTTTCTTCTCAGTTTCTTTCATCTCTAAAATGAGAATATTGAAGCAGATAATCTGAAAGTCGTCACCTATAGGTTTTACAAGAAATGGAGCAATGGCACTTCACTCTGAAGTTGCTCAAGGGCTTTGATCTTGACAAAATCATGTTTTAAACAATCAAGTTAAGCAGAAAATATAGCATGTGAGAAATCTTCTGATTTTGTTATAGCACATAAATCTACCACTGTATCTCACTATCAGTTTTAAAGCTATAGTTTCAGTGTATGAATATGCACAGATAATAAAGATCATGCACAACTGTTCTTGTTTTTATTGTTTTTTCGAGACACACATGGTACATATATATATATGCTCATGTATATACATGTTTGTGTATAAATGCATGTATGTAAATGCAGTATATGGAAACTCTTTGATGGATGCTCCACCTTTTGCCCACTTGCCCCTCTGTCCCATCTTGCCCATGCCTTCCTATATGGGAAGACACCTTAATATATATATTGAATTACTATCTGCAAAGGGCTTAATTAGGCTGAAGTCTAGTTATTCCTGCAGTTCTGAAACCAGTTCTGGAGAGTTTATATTTTTAAAATACAGTCCTAATATAAAAAGTTCAATCTGTTTAATAAAAATTTTAATACATTCAATCTTTGATTTAATTCAACAAGTATTTTTAAATTTTTTATTTTGAAAAAAATTTTCACACATATCTCTTGCACTCACTTGTTCCAACTTTTATCCCTTTCTCCTCTACCCTCCCAGATGGCAAGTCCTATACATGTTAAATATGTCATAGTATATCCAAGACACAATATATGTGTGCAGACTCCGAATAGTTGTCTTGTTGCACAAGAATGATTCAGAAGGAAAATCAACTGGGGAAGAAAGACAAAATGCAAACAGTTTACATTCATTTCCCAGTGTCTTTCTTTGGTGTACTCTGCTTCATCCTTTTGTCAATTGAAACTGAGTTAGACCTTCTTTGTCAAAGAAATCTACTTCCATTAGAATACATCCTCATACAGTATCATTGCTGAAGTATATAATGACCACCTTGGTTCTGCTTATTTCACTTAGCATCAGTTCATGTGTTCCACCAAACTTCGTATTCATCCTGTTGGTCAAGTTTTACAAAACAATAATATTCCATAAAGATTCATGGCACTACAATTTACCCAACCATTCTCCAATTGATGGGCATCCATTCATTTTCCAGTAATACAAAAAGGGCTGCCACAAATATTTTGGCAGATACAAACCCCTTTTTCTTCTTTAGAATCTCTTTGGGGTATAAGACCAGTGGAAACACTGCTGGATCAGGGTATGCACAGTTTGATCACTTTGGGGGCATAATTCCAGATTGTTCTGCACACTTGATCTATTCATAACCCCAACCAACAATGTACTGTGTGTCCCAGTTTTCCCACATCCCCCATTCATTTTCCTATCACCTTAGCCAATCTGACAGGTATCCTAGACAATCTTAATTTGCATTTCTCTTGACTGAAAGATTGGGAACACTTTTCAGTAGAGGAAACACTCAATTTCACCATCTGAAAATTGTCTCGTTCATATCCTTTGACCAGCTTCTTATCACTGGAAATTGATTGATTTCTATAAATCAGAGTCAATTTCATATATTTTGGAAAATGAGTGTCTTTGGTCAGAACCTTTAACTGTAAAAGATGTTTCAAATTTGTTAAGCCCTTCAATCTTGTTTCTGCATTAGTTTTATTGCATAAAGGCTTTTTAATTACACCCACCTTTCTATTTTATGATCAACAACTTACCTCTCACAAATCTGAGAGAAAACCATCCTATGTCTCTAATTTATTTTTAATCTTGTTCTTATGTCAATCATGGACCATTTGATTTTATTGAGAAGTTTTCTAGTCTCCAAGAGATCTTGCAGTTTTGTCCTTGCTCTTGCCTCTGCTTTCAGTCTCCAGTCAGCCTGATTTCAGGCTTCAACTTCCAGTCTGTGCCGGTAGTCTTTTCTTCCGAGTGCCTTCTCAGAGCCCTGTTACGTTCCGAAGAGCTCCTCTTATTGCTCCAAGAGCTTCCTCTTACTGCCACTGCAGTTAATCACCCTGGAGGAGAGGATTCAATATTCCAGAGTGCCTGGTCCCAAGGGGAGGTGTATACTCTACTAGCCCCTGAAACCTGTGTGAACTCCATTGAGTACTTAGATACTTGATTCTAAAGGTGCGAACACAAGCATTGTCTTTAACCAGTCCACCATATCTTTTGTTTCAAGTTCTGGCCCAAAATCAGATCAAATCAACTCCAATGTCTTCACATTTTGTAAAAGATTCCAACTGATCTTATCTCGGTATACTGTGTTAAGTGTGGGTCCATGCCTAACTTCTGCCATTCTAATTTCAAGTTGTCCCAGCAGTTTTGTCAAATAATGAATCCTTATCCCAAAAGGTGGGATCTTTTGGGTTTATCAAACACTAGATTACTATAGTTGACTATTTTGTCTTGTAAACTTAACCCATTCCACTGATCAACTCAATTCCACTTTTAGCTTTTAGCAACAAATATTGGTGACTGCTGCTTTATAATACAGTTTTGATCAAGCACAGCTAGCCATCTTCGTTTGATTTTTTTTTCATTAATTCTCGAGATCTTTCGGATTTTGTATACCCTTCCATATGAAAAATTATTGATATTTTTCTAGATCATTAAAATTTTTCTTGGGAGTCTGATTGAAAGTAGCACTAAATAAATAAATTAATTTAGGAATATTATATAATCTTTATTATATTCGCTTACCTTATCCAAGAGCTCTTAATATTTTTCCAATTATTTAAATCGGACTTTATTTGTGTGAAAAATTTTTGTAATTTTGCCCATAATTCCTGACTTTCCCTTTGGTAGATAGATTCTAAATATTTTATGCTATCGACAAAATATTTTGAATGAAATTTCTATATCTCTTGCTGTTGATTTTACAGGATGTATAAAAATGCTGACGATTTATGGGATTTATTTTGTATCCTGCATCTTTAAGTAGTTATAGATCTTTCTAATAGCATTTAGTAGAATTTGGGCTCCTCTATACTATCATATCATCTGCAAAGAGTGATAGTTTAGTTTCAATATCTACTCTATTCCTTTTAATCTCTTTTCTCGACTTTATTGCCTAGGCTAGCATTTCTAATGGATAATATTGAATAATAATGGTGATAGTGGGCAACCTTGCTTTACCTAGATCTTATCGAAAGGTTCCAGTTTTCCCAGCTGCACATGATGCTTACTGATGGTTTTAAATATATGCCCTTGATCATTTTAAGGAAGAGTCCATTTATTCCCATACTTTCAAGTATTTTTTTTTTTTTTTTAAGGAATGGATGTTGGATTTTATCAAATGCCTTTTCTGCATCTATTGAGATGATCATATAGTTTTTGTTAATTTGGTTATTGATAAAGTCAATGATGCTAATAGTTTTCCTAATATTGAACCAGTTCACCCTGTATAACCACGGTCATATCGGTATTTATCCTGGGGATGATTTCTATAACTTTTGCTAATATTTTATTTAAGATTCAGTATCAATATTCATTAGGGAGATTGGTCTATAATTTTCTTTCTGTTTTCTAACTCACCGGTTTAGTATCCTGCAATTATTATCTATGTCATAAAGGAATTTGGTAGGACTATTTCATTCCCTATTTTTCAAATAGCTTTATAGCATCAGTAATTGTTCATGTTTGGTAGTGAATCTACCATGTAAATCCATTTTGTCTAGGACTTCAGGGAGTTTATTAATAACTCTGTTCATTTCTTTTTCAGGCGGCACTATTTAACAAATTTAATTCTCCTCCTGTTAATCTGGAAAGTTTATATTTTTGGAGTATTATTCATCCATTTCAATTTCTAGGTTTATCAAATTTATTGGTATAAAGTCATAAAAAGTAACTCCTTATTATTGTTCTAATTTCTTCTAAATTGGTGGAAAGTCTCCTTATCGCCAAGATCAACAATTTGATTTCCTTTCCTTCCTTTATCTAATCAGATTTACCGTTTTATCTATCTCAGTGATACATCCCACAAATTTTGCTATGATGTCTCATTATTGTCATTACCTTGAATGAAATTATTAATAGTGTCCATAATTTGCTGTTTCACCCAATCATTCTTTAAGATAAGATTATTTAGTTTCCAATTACTTTTTGATCTGTTTACCCCTAATTTTTGTTGAATGTAGTTTTTATTGCACCATGATCTGAAAAGAAAGCATTTACTATTTCTGCCTTCCTGCATTTAATTTTGAAGTCTTTATGTCCTAATACATGGTCAATTTTTGTATACGTTCCATGAACTGCTGAGAAGAAAGTATACTCCTTTCAGTCACCATTCAGTTTTCTCCAAAGATCTATCATATCTAATTTTTCTAATATGCTATTTACCTCTTTAATTTCTTTCCTATTTGTCTTGTGGTTTGATTGGTCTAATTCTGAGAGTGCAAGATTGAGATCTCCCACCATTATAGTTTTACTGTCTATTTCTTCTTGCAACTCTCTTAAATTCTCCTTTAGGAAGTTAAATGCTATACCACTTGGTGCATATATGTTTAATACTGATATTGCTTCATTGTCTATAGTACCCTTTAGCAAGATATAGTTTCCTTCCTTATCTGTTTTGATTAGATCAATTTTTGCTTTTGCTTGATCAGAGATAAGGATGGCTACCCCTGCTTTCTTGATTTCACTTGAAGCATAATAGATTCTGCTCCAGCCTTTTACCTTTACTCTGTATGTATCTCCCTGTTTTAAATGTGTTTCCTGTAAACAACATATTGTAGGGTTCTGGCTTTTGATCCAGTCTGCTATCTGCCTCCACTTTATGGGAGAGTTCATCCCATTCACATTTACAGTTAAAATGACTAATTGTGTATGTCCTGCCATCCTAATAACCCAAGATTATGCTTTCCTTTTTCTTGCCCCCCTTACCCCTTTCCCTAGTATTGTGGGATGTAGTTTCCTTCTTTTTATCTCCCCTTTTCCCTTTTTCTGACACTATCCCCTTTCCATTTATACTTCCCTTTTTTATGTTATATCTGTAAAATCAAATTATACATCTGGTTTTTATGTATATTCACAATAGTTCTCAAGAGTTCCTTTTACCTTTTTCTACTTCTCTTGAGTCCTGTGGTTGGAGATCAGATTTTTTTGTTTAAATCTGTTTTTTTTTTTTCCCTTAGAAACACATGGAATTCCACTGTTTCATTAAATGTCCATCTTCTTCCATGGGAAAAAAAATTCTCAGCTTAGCTGAGTCGTTTATTCTTGGCTGCGATCCAACTTCTTTTGCCTTTCAGAATACCAGATTCCAGGCCCTTCGATCCTTTAATGCCGAGGCAGCCAGATTTGAGTGACCCTTATTGTGGCACCTCGGTATTTGAATTGTTTTTTCCTGGCTGCTTGTAATATTTTTAATTTAATCTGAAGATTCTGAAATTTGGCCACAATATTCCTTGGAGTTTTTATTTTAGGGTCTTTTTCAAAAGGTGTTTGACGGATTCTTTCAATATCTATTTTACCTTCCACTTCTATTACTTCTGGGCAGTTCTCTTTGATGATTTCCTGTATAATAGTATCTAGGGTCTTTTTTTCATCAAAATTTTTGTGTTGTCCAATGATCCTCAGGTTATCTCTCCTAGATCTATTTTCCAGGTTTGTTGTTTTTCCAAATAAATATTTGACATTTTTTCCTAATCTTGCTTTTTTTGGTTTTGCTTGACTGATTCTTGATATCTCAATGAATTAGTCATTTCTATTTGTTCAGTTATGACTTTTAGTGAGTTATTTTCTTCAGTAGCTTTTTTTTTTTACTTCTTTTTGTATATGTCCAATTGAGTTTTTAAAATGAGTTGTTTTGCTCTATGTAATTTTTTTTCCATTTCACTGATTTTTTTTTAAGTGAGTTATTTTCTTTTTCCAATTCACAATTCTGAGTCCTTGCACTTCTTGGGAGTTTTTTACCTTTACAAATTCACATTTCAGGTAGTTGTTGCTCTCTTTCATATTTTCTCTTTCCTTTCCCCATTTTATTTCTAGTTCTCTTTTAAGGTTTTTAATAGTCTCTTCTAGGAGAGCCTTTTGTATTGGGGACCAACAATTGTCTCCAGACTGTCTGCTAATAGTCTCCTCAGGGTGAAAAAGCTGCTCTCTTTCTGTATAGAAACTATCAATCGTCCTTTTGATTTTTTTTTTTTTTTACTCATTTTTTAAAGCCTGTAGGGAGTGCCTTCAGGGTTATGAGGTTACTAGCTTTCTCTGCAGAGCAGTGATAGGTGCATGGACTGGTAGCTGTTCTGCCAACCGGCTACAAAGAGCAGTGAGTTACAGGAGTGCTCTGGGAAAGAGTTACCCAGAAGTAACTCAGGCCTGCAGGGCCGAGCTGGGAAAGTGCCCTGCAAAGAACCCCAGCAGTGTGTGTTAACCACTGCCCCTGGGGTTAGATGCGGAGCAGTGAAATTTTCACTACCCCAAGCCAAATCCTGCCCTGGGGCTGTGGGTATTATAGGCTGAGCAGTGAAGAACCCTGCAGGGACAGGAAGTGTCTGGGACCCAGGAAGAACAGTCTGCTGAGGAAGTTCTATTGCCCCAGGCTGAGCCCCACTCTGTGCAAATTAAAGGCTGCCCCGGGGTGTGCCCCCCTGCCTTGCAGATTTGTACCTGCCCCCACAAAAGCCCCAAACTGCAGGATGTGGCTGCAGGGCTGTGTTACAGTCTGCCTGAGTCACTTCCCATTTTGAGTAGTTACAGCCAGATCTCATTAGGTTCTGGCGTTTTTAAGAGTACCCTCTGTTCTAGGCTTTAATTTCTCTGCCAGTTTACTGTTTTGTAATCAAGGCAGAGCAGTTAGCCTACAGCAGAGTCATCTCTGTAGCTTCTCTAGCCATAGAGATTACCCTTGCCCCTGTTCTGCCCAGGATTCTCCCTGCCTGCGCTGATCTATTCCTGGCTCCTCAGGACAAACCTTTCTTGGTGATCTTCCAAATTGTCTTTGGCTGGTAAATTGTGTGCTTCTAAACGTCATGAATTTTAGCACTATTTTTGAGAGTGAATTTAATAGTTGGTTGTGAGGGGATGAGAGGAGCTTAGAAAGTCGTGTTAGCCTTCTCTGCCATATTGGCTCTGCCCCTGGAAGTGAGAGTCCTGTATTTTTCAATTTATCAAACACCACTACAAAATTTCACATGAATCCCTATTTTAACTTCATTCAATTATTCTAGCTTGTTAATCTATTGGGGGATTTAAATTTGGTAATTCCAACATAATTTAACTCTGATTTGTGATGACACACAATATCCTATGCAGGGCCTAAGGGGTAATTAAAGTGCAAAAAAATACAGTGCTGTCTCATGCTTGGGTGGAGAGGAGGCATCAGCTGGTGAAGACAACTTTAGATATATTGAGTCTGAATCTAGGGAGACATTCCTTCATTTAAAAATCCCCCTAAATACCTCTGTCTGATCCAGGAATGGCATCAGAATTGTTGGGTTTTTTTTTTGTTTGTTTGTTTGTTTGTTTGTTTTATGTTGCAATCAACCAAAAGCTTACTTCTTTTTTGTCTTTATTTAAATATTTTCTTATTTGTTGTTGTCTTTTCATAGAGTGATACAGATCAGGGCTTCTTAAACTTTTTCAAATCAGGACCCCCTTTTACCCAAAACCTTTTATATGATCTCAGAGATTTAGTTATATAAAATAAGTATACAAACCAGACACTGATTAATAATAAATCATATTTTGCAACCTCCTACATTCAGTTATGAGATCTCATATGGGGTCACGAATTACAGTTTAAGAGACTGGGATATAGATGAAAGGCTGAACTACTATCTATTATAGATAAGTAGAAACTAAGTCTCCTAAATACATGTCCAGTATTCTTTCCATCATACCTCTTGCCAATGAGATTGATAATTTACCATCCCTTGATTCTTCTCTGATCTTTAGCGCTTGAGACCACAACTAGTATTCCTTTTTCCTAAAAAGGGAAGAAAAAAAGATATAAAATGTGCCAAATGTTCATATCAGCACATTTTGCTGTGGATTAGAAACAAAAAAGATGCTGATCAAGTCAAGTATAGCTAAAATGAAACTGAAATACTAGAATTCAGGGAAAAACGCATTTTGTTATGTGAGAAATGAAACCCTTCCAGAGCGGCGCACAGAATGGTACAATGGGAATATGGTCACTAAAGAGTGCAGGTTCACGAACGTCGAGAAAACAATGATGATTTCAGAAGAACAGATAATGTCATATATTACTTACCTCTTGGGAAAGAAATGAGGTAGAACCATTTTGTTTTAACAAGTAATAACCTGTATCATTGTTCTAAATATTTTGATGCTGGTTGTTTATTTTAAGGAAGGTTTGTATATCTTGAGGAGGAGAAAAGAGAAATGTATTGCTATCCAAAATAACATAATGTAAACCCAAGGCCCAAAAAACTTTAGGCCCTGAGAAATGTTAGTTTTAAAGCTAACTCAAATATTAAATCCTCTTCTAAAATGCAGGTTAAATTTTAAATGGAGAATATTCTTTAATGATGGGACGCGGCGTTGCGTTTTGTTATGGAACGGTTGACTCCAGAATCAACATGATTCTGGTCGCGGCACCAGTTCAATCTTGCTAGGAAGGTGAAAAGTAGCCAATCTAAGGCTGAAGAAATATTGTTCAGTATCAGTTTAAAAGCTGTAATCTACAACAAAAGATCCCTAAACTAAATTCCTCCTCTTTCCTTCCCCCACACATGCAAACTAAAAGTTGAATATTTAACATAATTGATTTTCATCACTGGGAATATCTAATCTCAGAATCCTTTGAGCCAGGTATTGAGGCTAATCAGGTCCAGTACCCAGGAAAAATTTGTCCTATATCATTGAATAAGTGATCATTTGGACTTTGATTAAAGGTATCAAATAGATACACTCTTTAAAGCGATCCATTTGTTTTGGTTTGCCAATTCTAATTGTCTAAAGTATTTTCCTTATAATCAGGTGTAAATTTCCCCCTTCTCAAATTTCCAAAACACCTTAGATGCTTTCTTGTACACAAATAGAAATAACACATACTTTCATGTACTAATGCACAAGCACTTGAGGCGGCTGTCTTGTCCTGCCTGCAGGTTTTTCTCTCGGGTTAAATAAATCTGTGACATGAAGTTGAGACTTTTTGTCCTCCTTGTGGCCCTCTTCTGCGCCATTCTTCTGAGTTTGCAATACTCTTCACCACAAATGTGACCTGGGTTCAGATATTTAGTTTCAGCTCTGTCTTTTTGCTTTGGATAAATCACTTAATCTTACTAGAATTAATTTTCTTCATTGCAAAAGGAAGACTTTGGGTGAAGGAATCATACCCTGTTTTCTGCACTTCCATATGCGCTTTGAATTTGAATGAAGGCCAGTATGTCAGATTTTGCAGAATTTGAATCAACAGTTGGAATAAGACTATGGTCTTCCACCCCATAGAGGAAGAAAAAATATGATTTTACCCATTCATTGCTGCAGTATCTCTGTCAGTATATACATTTCTTTCTTTGGCCTGGGTGCAGTAACAGCTGCTACATAATGTCTTGCAGTTAACTATTCTAATAAACAAGTTCGTTGCTCGAAATATACCACCAACTATTATTCAGACAAAATGTAAGTACTATTTAGTAATCAAAGGGGTTCCTTGTTTGTTCCTATTTCATTTTATGAAATAGCTGGAACGTTACATAATCAAGATATTTTCGCTTGATGATTTACTTTAATGACCCCATGAGTATGTAGTATCCTTTTGTGAATTGATTGGATGCCTTACTCCAGTACAACTTGGGGTTAAAATATAAATTCCAATGAGTTTATGATGGCCAATAGTGTTTATAGCAATTTGTGTCAAGTTCTGGGCACTCTGGAATACGAGGAACATCCCATTCTTAACTTTTATGGCATTATTAACATAGGTAATACATTTAGATACCTAGTAAAATGTCAAGAAGCCCATGAGGTTATAAGGAAGGACTATGTATAGAAGATGTCACCTAACCCTTGAAAGAAACTAAGTATCCTTAAAAAGGGAGTATATTTCAGTCATGAGACAAAGCCTATGAAAACCACTCAGCCTGAAAAGTAGAATATAAAAGTATCTAGATGCCAGAGTGAATAGATCAGTGGACCAAAAGTCTGAAAGATCAATTTGAATCCTACCTCAAGGAAAGTTACATAGTTTCTGAATGACTCCGTTTTTTCATTTGTAAAATAGGGATGATAATAGCACCTACTTTTCATTGCTGTTGTAAGGATTAAATGAGATAGTAAAGTTCATTACAAAACCAAACATTAATATCCTATATAAATGCTAGCTATTGTTATATGTTCATATATATATATATATATATATGAACAGAATATTTATTCAGAACATATATATTTTCAGCGAAGAAATGGCTTTGATTAGTTTGGTTAACCAATTTAGCAGCAGTATAACATATGTGAAAGGAGTAGTATAAAATATAATCTGGAAATGTATCAGACTTCTAAAGGGAATTTAAGCATCTCCTCAATGGTGATACACATACCTGTCAATAACAGCTGGCATTGATATAGTATTTTATATTTTTCAAATATATTATTTCACTTAATCCTTGGTGTAGGTGGTACAAGTATAATAATATTATTATAAGAACTCATACTGCAAATAAGGTCATTGAGGCTATAGATATATAACACTGGACTTAATAGAAGTCTAGCATTGTATCAACTGCAGCATTTAACTGTCCCATTTGGTCCCATAGTGGAGTACTACATTATCCCTTTTGGAGGGCATGGAGAAATCAGAGAAAATAAGATTACCAAATGCATGTTTATTCTCCAACTCCTATTCCATGATACCTTGGCCATAATGCTTTTAGGGAATGTTAAGTCATTCATGCCACTAAATTAAATAATGTACAAAATGTGTACAAAGTGAAATAAATCTTTCCTTATTATATTAGCTATAAGGAGGAACATTTAAGTCATTCCTCCATTCTTGTAGATGAACTTAATTTTCTCCTTTCTTATCCCTGTAATAAGAAGGGACACAACTCATAACTATATATTCTTTTAATTATAGGTATACATATAGAATTTTTGAAATGAACCCCTACTTAGGCACTACTTATGGACATGGTCCTATGGTTTAACTTTATTTTTGCATAAAGCTATCTGAACCACTGAAAATGCAAATTTTTAAAAATAAAGAAAACAGCTTTTTTTTTTAAATTGAAGTGAGTCAATCCATTAATACTGTGAATTTTTCTTTTAGGCATCTGATAGGGAAATCGTCTGGGTTATGAGAATCACTGTGTTTCTTTTTGGAGCAGCAGCTACCGCAATGGCCCTGTTAACCAAATCTGTTTATGGACTCTGGTATCTCAGTTCTGACCTTGTTTACATAATAATCTTTCCTCAGCTCTTGTGTGTGCTCTTTATTAAGGGAACCAATACATATGGTGCCTTGGTAGGATATGTGCTTGGTCTCATATTCAGAATAACTGGAGGAGAGCCATATCTTTACCTGCAGCCATTGATCTTATATCCTGGTCATTATCATGATGAAGATGGCATTTATCATCAGAGGTTTCCATTTAAAACATTTGCTATGTCCATCTCCTTCTTGACCAATATCTTCGTCTCTTACCTTGCCAAATACCTCTTTGAAAGTGGAATCCTGCCTTCCAGATTAGACTTCCTTGATGCTGTAGTTGCCAGACACAGTGAAGAGAATAGAGAAGACAATTCTGGTCAAAAATGAAAATATTAAATTAGATGAGTTTGTACCTGTGAAGCCTCAGCAGAGTTTGACTCTCAGCTTAAATTTTACAAATAAAGAGGCCTTCCTTGACATTGCATCCAGCCCATAAGGGTCCAGTACTGAAGATAACTTACAATGATTCCAATGAAATGAAATACTGTTGCCCTCCCTATACATGTTATTGCAATCACATAGACAACAGAGGATGATATGCAGCATTTAAAGAAAAAGATTAAGTATACGTAATTCTTCAGCTCATTATGTAACCAGAGTTAAATACCATTGCACCAATCCAAGCTACATCAAGAGGGATGGATGGGGAGCCTTCTGTGAAAACAATGTTTACATTTGACTGCCACATACATTTCCAGATAATTTTAGAAATTTCCAGGAATAAAATCATATCCTATTGAAAGAGATAGTAGCAAGGGGTTTGAAGAATATTTTTCAAAATGTATGTATTCTGCAGGGTTCATAGGGGGAATAGATGTTTACAATTAGAGAAGCAGCTGGAAGAAAATTAATGATCTTAATCAAAGTCTTGGGAGGTGATGACCCATCCAGAAAAATAAGTAGCCATTATTTTACACTAAGTGAACAGCCTAATGTCACCCCTCAAAAATGTATAGTGAATTAGCCACTCAATTGTTCTGGAAATGAGATTTCAGAAAATTCCATAATTTCTGCTCAAAATAGAAGAGTGAAAGTCTATCAGCTACATAACATAGTTGTCTTTTTCATTTGAGGAGTTTCACAGTAATGGCAGCTAACCTATTGTTCTGAGTCCAGACTCCAGACATAAATTCGTGACTGTGTTTAAGAAGGTGTTTTCTGAGAATTCCAGCCAAGATGGCAGCAAGGAGGCACACAGCTGTGTATAGCTCACATTTTCTCTCAGAATCCATCTCATTACAAGCCTCTCTGGATTAATACTTGCCTGACTGAAAAAAATACAAACAGTTACCAGAAAAAGACTTCCTTGAGATTCAACAGGAAAGGTCTGTGTTTTGCTAAGGCAGGACAGTTTTAGATCAGAGCTGTGAGCTGAGGGCAGGCAGCAGCAGCAATGGCACAAGCAGGCAACTCACAGCCAAGCAGACTGGAGGGGTTGGGGTGTGATCTCAGTGATACTGCAGGAGATCTTCACTACAAGATTGAATACTTTGCCCTGTCAGAGAAGTCAGTAGCCAGCCAAGAGCTAAAAACACCGGGGTGAGAATACAACTCAAAACAGCTGGAGTTCCTTGGGACTGGCCTGCCCCTCCCCACAGCGTCTCAGCACACTCTCAGGTCTCAGATCACAGGCACAGCACAGTCCCTGCTAGTGCCTTGCTGCTTTGCCCCTCAGTCTGTGGGAGCTCTGTAACGCCACCCAGCCTCCCACGAAAAAAGCAGGTTCCATTTGGTTTTTTTCTTTTCTTTGCTCGTTTGTCTCTGATTCTTCTCTGACAAAATGAGCAAAAGTTAAGGACTTTAACACATTGACAGCTTTCACCCATATGGACAGAGAACAGACTCGAAACCCTGAGACTAAAACGATTATCTCAGGTGAATCCCACAGGAGGAGATCATCTGTTCCCTCAGCACAGATGAATCTCCTTAAGAAGAAATTAAAAGAGCTCTCACAAGAGAGAGCTAGAAGAAAATGGGAAAAGGAGATGGAGGCTTGGCAAGAGAGTCTGGAGAAGTCCTCTCACTCATTTAAAGACAGAGTGGATAAAGAAATCGAATTCTTGAAAAATAGGATTAGTGAACTGGAAATAGAAAATAGCTCACTAAAGAATAAAATTGGCAAAATGAAAAATATTCCATAGAACAAATTGGACAATTGGAAAAAGATATAAAAAAAAGTGAGTGAAGAAAACACTTCATTGAAAATCAGAATAGAACAAATGGAATTGAATGACTCGAGGAGACAAGAAGAATCAGTCAAGCAAAAACAAAAAAAAACAAAAACAATGGAGAAAAATGTGAAATTCACGCTAGGAGAAACAACATACCTGGAAAACGGGTCTACGAGACACAATCTTAGAATCATTGGACTCCCAGAAAATACAATGAAAAAAGCCTGGACACTATTTTCAGGAAATTGTCAAAGGAACACTTGAAGTCCTTAGAAACAGAGGGTAAAATAGACATTGAAGGAATCATCGATCACCCACTGAAAAGGGATCTAAAATCAAAACACCAAAATATAGTGGCAAATGCAGAACCCTCAAGAAAAGGAAAAAATACTCCAAGCGGCTAGAAACCCAATTCAAGTATAAAGAGGCCACAATGAGGATCACCCAAGATCTAGCAGCATCCATTCAAAAGATCGAAGGGCCTGGAATATGATATTCAAAGGCTAAGGAACTCAATGTGCAAAATAACACCAGCCAGAATGAGCATCTTTCCAGGAAGATGGTCATTCAAAAAATAAGTGAATTTCACCTTATTTTTGGTGGCAAAAACAGAACTTAATAACAAAGTTTGATCTGCAAATATAGAACTCAGAAAAACCTAAAAAGGTAAAAACCTTGGGAACTATATTTCTGCTGTAAGATGTATAAAAATACATGTATACCTTGTTCTAGAAATTAGAGGTGGAAGGACATTGTATCAGAAAAAGGATAAAGTGGGGGTACTATATCTACAAAGGCAAAGAGAGCTAATATATCTGAGAGAAAGAATGGAGGATGAATATAGTGGGTATTTTACTGCCATAAAATTGACTTTAAGAGAAAAATTTTTAGACATATTCAATGTGAAACTTCTCCCATCTCATTCAAAGTGAGAAGGGAGAAGAGTGAAGGGGAGGAATAGCTAAGCAGGAAGGGAATACAGAAACTGAGGGAAAGGAGTAAGATGAGGAGAGACTCTAAAATTACAGGAGGAGGGATACTAAAGGGAGGGCTGTGAGAAGCAAGTGGGTGCTCTGAGTTTAATACTGGGAAGAGAGGGGTAAGAGGGAAGAAGGAGAAAAGCATAAATAGGGATTAACAAGATGGCAAGTAATACAGAATGGGTAATTTGACATAAATGCGAAGATAGGTAAACTCCCCATAAGAGGAAGTATCATTAGCAGAATGGATTAAAGCCAGAATCTACAATGTATTGTTTACAGGAAACACACGTGAAGCAAGAGATACATAATGGTAAAAGGATGGACCAAAATCTACTTTTATACTTCAGGTGAAGTCAAAAACAGAGGTGTAATCCCTGATGATCTCAGATCAAGCAAAAACAAAAATTGATCTAATTAAAAGAGATGAGGAAGAGACTTCTCATCTTGCTAAAAGGTAGCATAAATGATGAAACAATAATACTATTAAAGCAATATTAAACATGTACCAAGTGGTGTAGCATCTAAATTCTTAAAAAGTGAAGAGCTATAAGAAAATAGATAACAAAACTATAATGGTGGGAGATCTCAACTTTGCACTCTCAAATTAGATAAATCAAATACAAAATAAATAAGAAAGAAGTCAAAGAATTAAATAGAATACTAGAAAAGTTAAATAGTAGACCTCTGGAGAAAGAAACAAAATGGAGACAGAAAGGTACACTTTTTCCAGCAGTTCATAGGTGTATACAAAATGAATATATATTAGACATAAGGCATAAAGCTCAAATGCAATAAGGCAGAAATTGTAAATGCATCCTTGCTTTCAGACCACGTGTAATAAAAAATTACCCTCAACAAAAGCCAGGAAAGTAGATCAAATAGTGGAAACTAAATAATCTCATACTAAGAATAATTGGGTGAAACAGCAAATCATAGACATGATGCTCTTCACCCAAGGAAAATGGCCGTAATGACACATCATATCAAAATGTGTGGGATACAGCCAAAGCAGTAATAAAGGAAATTTCACAGCCTCCTAGGAAACACTTGCGCCAAAGTAAAAAAGAAAAGGTCAACGAATTGGGCTTGCAACTAAAAATGCTAGAAAAGGAACAAATTAAAACCCCAGTCAAACACTAAACTTGAAATTCTAAAATAAAGGAGAGATCAATAAAATTGAAAGTAAAAAGCAGCCAATTAATTAATAAAACTAAGAAGAGTTGGTTCTATAGAAAAAACAACAAAATAGACAAACCCTTAGTAAATCTGATTAAAAAAAAAGGAAAGAGGAAAATCAAATTGTTAGTCTTAAAAAATGAAAGGAGAACTCGCCACTAATGAAGAGAAATTAGAGCAATAATTAGGAAGGAATTCTTGCCCAACTTTGTAGCAATAATTCAACAACAAATTAAATGGAAGAATACCTTCAAAAATATAGCTTGCCCAGATTAACAGAGGGAAGAAGTAAATATCCTAAACAACCTCATCTTAGAAAAAGAAATAGAACAAGCTATTAACCAACTCCCTAAGAAAAAAATCCCCAGGACCAAGACTAGGATTTAGATGTGAATTCTTATAAACATTTAAAAGACAATTAACCACAATGCTATACCAAACTCTTGAGAAAAAAAAAAAAAAGGCTGCTGGAAGAGGTCCTATGAAACTCCTTTTACAACACAGACATAGAACTGATACCTAAATGAGGGTAGGCTGAAAATAGAGAAAGAAAATTATAGACCAATCTCTCTAATGATTATCGATGCTAAAATTTAAAAAAATATTAGCAAAGATTACAAAAATCATTCCTAGGATAATACACTATGACCATTAAGTTTACATACCAGGAATGCAGGGCTGGTTCAATATTAGGAAAACTATTAGCATAATTGACATATCAATAAGCAAACTAACAAAAACCATATATTGATCATCTCGTAGATGCAGAAAAAACATTGATAAAATCCAATATCCATTCCTAATAAACACTTGAGAGTATGGAATAATAAGACTTTTTCTTAAAATAGTCTGACATATATTTAAAAACCATCAGTAAAGCATCATGCAATGGGGAAAACTGGAATCTTTCCCAGAAGTAGTCTGGGTGAAGCAAGGTTGCCCACTGTCACCATTATTATTCAATATTATATTAGAAACACTAGCCTTGGCGATAAAGTCAAGAAAGAGATTGAGGAATCCAGAATGACGGTAAGGAAACCAAATTATCACTCTTACAGATGATATGATGACATCTTAGAGAACCCTAAGATTCATAAGAAAAAACTGACCCAAATAATCATAACTTTGTAGCAAAGTTGCAGGTTAAAATAAATCCCCATAAATCCTCAACATTTTATACATCAACAACAAAATCAACAGCAAGAGATACAAAGAAATTCCATTCAAGACCAACTGTCAACAGCATAAGTATTCCCAGAATCTATCTACTGCAAAGGAAAGTCAGGAATTATATGAGCTAAATTACAAACTTTCCACACAAATAGTCAGACTTAAACAATTCTTCCCGGAAAAATATTAAGTGCTCCTAGATAGGTCGAGCAAATATAATAAAGATGACAATACTCCCCTAAACTAATCTGTTTGTTACAGTGTTATACCAATCAGATTTCCAAGAAAATATTTTAATGATCTAGAAAAATAACAACAAAATTCATATACTGGAATAATAAAAGGTCAAGAATCTCAAAAGAATTAATGAAAAAAAAAATCAAATGAAGGTGGCCTAGCTGTACCTGATCTAAAACTATATTATAAAAGCAGCAGTCACCAAAACCATTTTGGTATTGGCTAAAGAAATAGATTGGTCAGTCAGTGGAACAGGTTGGGTTCACAAAACAGAATGATCAACTGTAGCAATTCAGTGTTTGACAAGAGCAAGATCTAACTTTTGGGATAGAATTCATTATTTCACAAAAAACTGCTTCTGGGATAACTGGAAATTAGTATGGCAGAAATTAGGCATCGGACCCACACTTAATACCATACCAAGATAAGATCAAAAATGGGTCCATAGTTTAGACATAAGAATGAAGTTAAACAAATTGGAGGAACATAGGATAGTTTTATCTCAGACTTGTGGAAGAGGAAAGAAATTTGTGACTAAAGACAAACTAGAGACCATTATTGATCACAAATAGAAGGTACGATTACATCAAATTAAAAGCTTCTGTACAAACAAACTAGCCCTTAAACAAGATTAAAGGGAAGCAACAAACTGGAAACATCTTCCCAGTTAAAGGTTTCTAAATAAGAACTCATTTCCAGGCATATAGAGACAGCTCTAATTTGTAAGAAACAAGCCATTCTCAATTGATAAACGGTCAAAGGATATGAACAGATTTTTCAGATGATGAAATTCGAAATTATTACCACTCATATGAAGGGTCTTCCAAATCATTATTAATCAGAGGATACAAATTAAGACAACTCTGAGATACCACTACACACACCTGTCAGACTGGCTAAGATGACAGGAAAAATAATGATGATTGTTGGGAGGGATGTGTGGGAAAACTGGGACACTGATACATTGTTGGTGGGGCTGTAGCCAGACAGATCCAACCATTCTGGAGAGCAATCTGGATTATGCCCAAAAGTGATCAACCTGTGCATTCCCTTTAATCCAGCAGTACGGGCAACATACCCCAAGGAGATACTAAAAGAAGGAAAGGGACCAGTATGTACCAAAATGTTTGTGGCAGCCCTGTTTGTAGTGGTTAGAAGCCGGAAACTAGTGGATGCCTCATTGGAGAATAGTTGGAGTAAGTGTGGTATATGAATGTTATGGAATATTATTGTTCTGGAAGAAATGACCAGCAGGATGAATACAGAGGCTTGGAGAGAAGTGCATGAACTGATGCTAAGTGAAATAGGCAGAACCAAGAGAGATCATTATATGTCAATAACGATACTGGATGAAGATGTAATCTGATGGAGTGGATTTCTTTGACAAGAGACCTAATTCAGTTTCAATTGATCCAATGATGGACAGAAACAGCGCCAAAGAAAAAACACTGAAATGAATGTAAACTATTTGCATTTTTGTTTTTCTTCCATTCTACTTTCTGGATCAATTCTCCCTGTGCAACAAGAAATCATTTGGATCTGCACACATACATTGTATCTAGGATATACTAGAGACATATTCAACATACCACAGGACTGCTTGCCATCTGGGGAGGGGTGGAGGGTGGGAGGGAAAAATCGGAACAAAGTGATTGCAAGGGATAATGTTGTGAAAAAAAATTGCCCTGGCGGATTCTGTCAATAAAAGTTACTATAATAATAATAATAATAAAGAAGGTGTTTTCTGATGTTCAAAGTTTTCAACAAACAAAATCCTCTGTCAGAGACAAATTCTTTGGGTTCCCTAAGTAAGCTCAGCACTAATATCTAATTAAGTATACCTAGGAGCAGAAGATTTATTAGAAATCTGAAATAATAACTTGAACTAGAAATTCAACACAAGGGAATGCCTGAAGTAAATATAATTTTGCTATCATGAAAAAAGAACAATTTCTGGCTTCACTTCTGAAGTCAGTAATGGAAGGAAATATCAAGTTAGATGAACATAAATGTTACCAGCACAGCTCAAGCTAAGCTAACTAAAAAGCAAATTGTTAAATCATTATGCATTCTACTAAATATTTCCCATCAGCTTTTAATTTCCCTGGCAATCATCTTAATAATAGGAAATCTAGAAGACTAAAAACTACCCACCTTGGTTTGGGCCCCCAATGATTATAGCAAGCACATTGTGGCATTTACTCACTCCCAAGCTTATTCTCCAAACTGAGTGGATAATCACAACAGAAGAGAATCCAGTGAATATAAAAGCCAAGATGAAAGTAGAGAATCAGAAAACTGGGAAATAAATCGTGCTGCCCGAAGAAAAAGCCATCAATTTTAACATTTGATGTTAACATAATTTTCATGAGGGTTTATCATTATGTTATTTTTGCTCCTTTTCTGGAATTTTAAAAATGTATGTGTACATATTAATATATATATATATATATATATATATATATATAATTGTATACATTCATGATGGAATCTTAAAATATTTTTTCCACCAATTACATTTCAGTAGTAACATGATTTATTTGTAGGGGAATAAAAGTGAAGTTGGGAGCTGAGCAATTAGTAAATAGAAAAGCTGAATCATTTTGGCCTAAAGTTTTTATTCTTCCAATGACTGAGTTTTGATCCTATATAGACATCCAAGTTGATTTAGCTTTTAATGTAGAATATCAACATTCATATTCCTGAAACAACAGTTTCCAAATTTCCTTTGCAATTTTCTCAAAGTACTGAATGAAACATAGATAACTTTAATTCTACACAAGCTTTATGTGTAGAATTGAACTTTCAGAATAAACATAATAGGAAAATTAATCACTTTATTATCACATGAATTTCCAGATTATTTGGCAGGAATTTATCACATATTAAATTATTTGGCAGTCTTTATGAAATTGGATAGTATGACCCATTCCTCACTGGCCACTAGATTCTCAGATACAAGGAAAATCCAATTTAGATTTTAGATTTTAAATTAGATTTTAAATTTAGATTTTAAATTAGATATTTTAGCCATATAAGAAGAGAAGAAAAATTCTATAAGCAGAGGCTTTAGAGTCAAGGAATCTCCAGACATGGATAAATTTCTACACTTTGGTACAGGGCTTGTTCTGAAAGGGGAGGAAAGAGCCCAAAGCAACAAAAAACTGGAAGTTTCACATATAACCTGTAAATAAAAGGCTATTAAATAAAAATTTTAAAAAAAATACTGGAAGTTTCCAAGAAGTTGAACTGCTCGGCGCAAAGAGCAATTCCAATAATAAATAATGATGCAGGTGTGTTAGAATTGCCAAAATGACTAGAAATAATTATCTAAAATCCTTTATCACCATTCAATTTACAGCTTTGCATAAATAGCTATTTGGTGAAGGTACTGTCACTTCAGGGACCTCCTCCTGACTCATTAGGCTATTTTCTCTCCCAAAGGAATAAATTGGTCAGTAAGCTGCTCCACTGCTACCACATTCCCAGACACCCAAAGACATTTGTGGAGCCAAAGTAGTCATTCACTGGGGACCCATCACCAGGCCACCAGCAGCATTGTAAAATCACTCAAGAAAGTGTATGCTGACCTAATTAGGTGAGATAAAGAAAAGGTGAAAGTAAAGGAAGCTGTTCAAACACCTACAAGACACCTAGAATGACAACTAGAAACTCCTTTCAGTGAAGATTCCAGATGAAAATCTACCTTTTTGATTTGAACAGTCTTCTGAAATTGATAAACAGATCACTTCTATCAGCATTGAACCAGGTGTGAAGTAAAGTACCATCTGTAGATGCCCTATCATCATCTTTTAATAAATTTATTGCAAGTGTGCATACTCTTTGATCTAGCATTGTCTCTACTAGACCTGTGCCCCACCAAGATCATAAAAAAGGGAAAAGTACCCACATGTTCAAAAATGTTTGTGGCAGTCCGTTTTGTAGAGGCAAAGAACTGAACACTTAGTGAATGTCCATCAATTGGGGAATGGCTGAATAAGTTATGCAATATGAATCAATATGCATATTTTTCTTATACCAATCTCTATAAGAGCGTGATGAGCAGGCTGAATTCTGAGGGCCTGGAGACTGCAGACTGATGTCGAGGTGGAAGTGAATATTAACAGAAGAACATTGTACACAGCAACAGCAAGATTATATGATGATCAATTCTGATGACTTTTTCAAAAGTGAGGTGATTCAGGCCACTTCCAATGGTCATGTGATGAGAGAGCCATCTGTACCCAGAGAAAGGACTGTGTGTGGATCTGTAACTTCATAAATGCCATCTTTTTGTTGTTATTGTTGCTTATATTTTGTTCTTTTCTCATTTTTTCTTTTGATATGATTTTTTTCAGCATTACTAACAAAGATAGTTACAAATATGTATAGAACAATTGCACATGTTTAACATATATTGGATTATTAACATCTGGAAAAGTAGGTGAGAGGAAAGGAGGAAGAAAAATTTGTAACAAAGTTTTGCAAGGGTGTATCTTGAAACTTATCTATGCATGTTTTGAAAATAAAAGACTTTAATTAAAAATATTCAAGAATTAAAATAAAAATGATTGCAATTATTAAAAAAAATAAAAGGTTAGATAGTTTACTCAAGGTCACAACAGTTTTATATAGGTTTGGATTAGAACCCAGTTTTTGCCCCCAAGTTTAACACACTATCTACCAAGCCATGTTCTTTCTAAATCTAGAATTGATTATTTTCCACCTTATCTTGCATTTTAGTAACTAACAGTCTTTGAGATGTTTATTGTAATAGTTCCCTAACTATCCCACACTCACAGTGAAGTTTAACAAAGTAATGACAAAATAACTATCATTACTCTAATTCCTCAGTACATCAAAGTCATCACTATGATAACTAATGAAGTTATTGCTTTGCTTAGTTCTCCTTTAGATTAATGGCTTAAGAAATGAACACCATCATTTTCTGATTTGCTACCTGCTACCTCTATCTCCTCTCCTGCATCCTCAAGGTATATAAAGAGAGGATTGAAAGTTATCGATGATAAAGTTTGACTTAAATTGTGAAAGATGTCTTCATCATCACAAGTAGCTTTCCAGGAAATACTATAAATCCATCTATTTGTCAAATCTGATTTCTGATAAATGAAGAACAAAGAATGGCAGATGCCTTGATCTCTACTTTTGTGTCTGGTTTAGTTCCGCCTTTCTTTATGTAGTACTACATCACTCCTATCAAGAATAATTTTCTGGCAAATAATTGTTGTCTCTTTTAATAGGCCAATGATGAAATTATCATCAAAACTCTTTCCTACCAATAGGTTTTAGAAAATTATTTTATATTTAATTAAAATACTTAAATATGTGGACTGTAGCTACCGCCAAGACAAATATTTCACTTGTCTACTGAACGTTAAGATTTATAAACTGTTTTAAATGCAAGTAGGATCAGACACATCTGATTAAACAAAAATCAATTAAAAAATCTCCTGGTATTTAAAACTCTTCTCAAACAGCACAACCACACAGATAAGTCACATCTCCAATCTACTTGGCTACCACCCCCCACCATGTGTCTCTTCTGATCCAGCGACACTGGTCATAGGTACCTAAAACCAGACACTAACATATCTCAACGCTTGAGAATTCTCATATGATTTATCCTCTTGTTTAAAATGCTCTCCTTCCTCATCTTCCTTCTGACTTTGCTCTCTTACTTCAGTTAAAAAGAAAGGAAGAATAGGTGAAAATACAGTGAAGGATGTCAACATGTAATCTTAGGTGCCAAAATCTTTAGGATGTAAGAGAAACAGCATTCTATCAAGGTTCCGAAGTCCTAAGTTTGTGCTTCAGGGCAACTCAGGCATCTTGAGGTAATGCCATTTCAAGACTAAGTGAGTAAGGGTTTTATGAAACAATTTAGGGTCAGGTCCTAGGAGATGGTTATGAAGATATGAGGTTTAAGCGCGATTAAAAACTGAGAGACTCGTTAGGAAGTAGAAGATTTGGCAGAAAAAACTAAGCTACCAGCAGGTTTTTGTAGGCTACACCACCAGAGAAAAAGTTATTAAATGGACATTTCTTTTAAATTCAACATACATATAAATATATAATGACCTTTCATTGTCACTCAGGACAACTATACCATAAATGCATGTCATTGCCAAGAACGAATGAGGAGTTTGTAGGAATTCATTCATATCACCACCATTGGGGGGGGAACCCACAAAACTCAGTATATATCTTTTAAAGATGATGAATTTGTATTTTGTTGCTAACTCTATTTTTTTGTTTGGTTAAAAATCTCCTTGCTCAAGAATTGTGATAGCTACTTCTTTTTTTTTTTTCTTCTACTTTATTTTTTTTTTACATTTTGACCTTTATTTTTCAAGTTGCATATCTATTTGAAAGATATTTTAATATATATTATAAGATATAGGTCAAAAGCTAATTTCTGCCAAACAGAATTCTAATTTTTCCAAAACTCTTTGTCAAATACTGAGTTCTTCCCCTGGTAATATATATATTTTTCTTATTTTTATTTTGAAAAAAATTCTTTACAACATGCATTTCGACTCTTATCCCTCCCCTCCCTCTGCCCCTTCTCCAGATGGCAGTAGTCTATATACATGTTGAATATCACAGTATATCTAAGATACAATATATGTGTGTGTAGAAGACTAAACAGGCCTCTTGTTTGCACAAGAAGAATTGGATTCAGAAGGTAAAATAGTCCAGGCAGAAAAACAAAAATACAAACAGTTTGTTCATTCCCAGTGTTCTAACTTTCTTTGGGTTGTAGCTACTTCCTGTCCATCACTGATCAATTGAAACTGGTTAGATCTTCTCTTTGTCAAAAGAAATCCCTTCCATCAGAATACATCCTCATATGATATTGTTGTTGAAGTATATAATGATCTCTGGTTCTGCTTATTTCACTTAGCATCAGTTCATATAAGTCTCTCCATACTTCTCTGTATTCATCTTTGTTGGTCATTTTACAGAACAATAATATTCCATAAAATTCATATACCACAATTTGCTAACTATTCTCCAATTGATGGGCATCTGTGGTGTTCTTCTTCTTTGAAATATAATAGTTCTCTAAAGAGCAGGCTCATAGGGAGAGTCTTTCTAGTATCAGTTCAGATCAATAATCATCCAAATGCAGCCAGGAGTTAAAATACAGTCTTTATTGTCTCTTCCAAAATCTGATCTCCTTCACTTGCTTAGCCACTTTAGCGCTTGAGACCACAACTAGTATTCCTTTTTCCTAAAAAGGGAAGAAAAAAAGATATAAAATGTGCCAAATGTTCATATCAGCACATTTTGCTGTGGATTAGAAACAAAAAAGATGCTGATCAAGTCAAGTATAGCTAAAATGAAACTGCAATACTAGAATTCAGGGAAAAACGCATTTTGTTATGTGAGAAATGAAACCCTTCCAGAGCGGCGCACAGAATGGTACAATGGGAATATGGTCACTAAAGAGTGCAGGTTCACGAACGTCGAGAAAACAATGATGATTTCAGAAGAACAGATAATGTCATATATTACTTACCTCTTGGGAAAGAAATGAGGTAGAACCATTTTGTTTTAACAAGTAATAACCTGTATCATTGTTCTAAATATTTTGATGCTGGTTGTTTATTTTAAGGAAGGTTTGTATATCTTGAGGAGGAGAAAAGAGAAATGTATTGCTATCCAAAATAACATAATGTAAACCCAAGGCCCAAAAAACTTTAGGCCCTGAGAAATGTTAGTTTTAAAGCTAACTCAAATATTAAATCCTCTTCTAAAATGCAGGTTAAATTTTAAATGGAGAATATTCTTTAATGATGGGACGCGGCGTTGCGTTTTGTTATGGAACGGTTGACTCCAGAATCAACATGATTCTGGTCGCGGCACCAGTTCAATCTTGCTAGGAAGGTGAAAAGTAGCCAATCTAAGGCTGAAGAAATATTGTTCAGTATCAGTTTAAAAGCTGTAATCTACAACAAAAGATCCCTAAACTAAATTCCTCCTCTTTCCTTCCCCCACACATGCAAACTAAAAGTTGAATATTTAACATAATTGATTTTCATCACTGGGAATATCTAATCTCAGAATCCTTTGAGCCAGGTATTGAGGCTAATCAGGTCCAGTACCCAGGAAAAATTTGTCCTATATCATTGAATAAGTGATCATTTGGACTTTGATTAAAGGTATCAAATAGATACACTCTTTAAAGCGATCCATTTGTTTTGGTTTGCCAATTCTAATTGTCTAAAGTATTTTCCTTATAATCAGGTGTAAATTTCCCCCTTCTCAAATTTCCAAAACACCTTAGATGCTTTCTTGTACACAAATAGAAATAACACATACTTTCATGTACTAATGCACAAGCACTTGAGGCGGCTGTCTTGTCCTGCCTGCAGGTTTTTCTCTCGGGTTAAATAAATCTGTGACATGAAGTTGAGACTTTTTGTCCTCCTTGTGGCCCTCTTCTGCGCCATTCTTCTGAGTTTGCAATACTCTTCACCACAAATGTGACCTGGGTTCAGATATTTAGTTTCAGCTCTGTCTTTTTGCTTTGGATAAATCACTTAATCTTACTAGAATTAATTTTCTTCATTGCAAAAGGAAGACTTTGGGTGAAGGAATCATACCCTGTTTTCTGCACTTCCATATGCGCTTTGAATTTGAATGAAGGCCAGTATGTCAGATTTTGCAGAATTTGAATCAACAGTTGGAATAAGACTATGGTCTTCCACCCCATAGAGGAAGAAAAAATATGATTTTACCCATTCATTGCTGCAGTATCTCTGTCAGTATATACATTTCTTTCTTTGGCCTGGGTGCAGTAACAGCTGCTACATAATGTCTTGCAGTTAACTATTCTAATAAACAAGTTCGTTGCTCGAAATATACCACCAACTATTATTCAGACAAAATGTAAGTACTATTTAGTAATCAAAGGGGTTCCTTGTTTGTTCCTATTTCATTTTATGAAATAGCTGGAACGTTACATAATCAAGATATTTTCGCTTGATGATTTACTTTAATGACCCCATGAGTATGTAGTATCCTTTTGTGAATTGATTGGATGCCTTACTCCAGTACAACTTGGGGTTAAAATATAAATTCCAATGAGTTTATGATGGCCAATAGTGTTTATAGCAATTTGTGTCAAGTTCTGGGCACTCTGGAATACGAGGAACATCCCATTCTTAACTTTTATGGCATTATTAACATAGGTAATACATTTAGATACCTAGTAAAATGTCAAGAAGCCCATGAGGTTATAAGGAAGGACTATGTATAGAAGATGTCACCTAACCCTTGAAAGAAACTAAGTATCCTTAAAAAGGGAGTATATTTCAGTCATGAGACAAAGCCTATGAAAACCACTCAGCCTGAAAAGTAGAATATAAAAGTATCTAGATGCCAGAGTGAATAGATCAGTGGACAAAAGTCCCTGAGAAGATCAATTTGAATCCTACCTCAAGGAAAGTTACATAGTTTCTGAATGACAAAGGTTTTTTTAATTTTGTAAAATAGGGATGATAATAGCACCTACTTTTCATTGCTGTTGTAAGGATAAATGAGATAGTAAAGTTCATTACAAAACCAAACATTGATATTCTATATAAATGCTAGCTATTGTTATATATATATATATATATATATATGAACAGAATATTTATTGAGAACATATATATTTTCAGCGAAGAAATGGCTTTGATTAGTTTGGTTAACCAATTTAGCAGCAGTATAACATATGTGAAAGGAGTAGTATAAAATATAAACTGGAAATGTATCAGACTTCTAAAGGGAATTTAAGCATCACCTGAATGGTGATACACATACCTGTCAATAACAGCTGGCATTGATATAGTATTTTATATTTTTCAAATATGTTATTTCACTTAATCCTTGGTGTAAGTGGTACAAGTATAATAATATTATTATAAGAACTCATACTACAAATAAGGTCATTGAGGCTATAGATATATAACACTGGACTTCATAGAATTCTAGCATTGTATCAACTGCAGCATTTAGCTGCCCATTTGGTCCCATAGTGGAGTACATGGAGGGCCTGGAGAAATCAGAGAAAATAAGATTACTAAATGCATGTTTATTCTGCAACTCCTATTCCATGATACCCTTGGCCATAATGCTTTTAGGGAATGTTAAGTCATTCATGCCACTAAATTAAATAATGTACAAAATGTGTACAAAGTGAAATAAATCTTTCCTTATTATATTAGCTATAAGGAGGAACATTTAAGTCATTCCTCCATTCTTGTAGATGAACTTAATTTTCTCCTTTCTTATCCCTGTAATAAGAAGGGATACAAACTCACAACTATATTCTTTTGCTTTTAATTATAGAGTATATATAGAATTTTTGAAATGAACCCCTACTTGGAGAGCACCTAGCACATTGGACATGGTCCTATGGTTTAAGTTTATTTTTTCATAAAGCTATCTGAACCACTGAAAATGCAAATTTTTAAAAATAAAAGAAAACAGCTTTTTTTTTTAAATTGAAGTGAGTCAATCCATTAATACTGTGAATTTTCTTTTAGGCATCTGATAGGGAAATCGTCTGGGTTATGAGAATCACTGTGTTTCTTTTTGGAGCAGCAGCTACCGCAATGGCCCTGTTAACCAAATCTGTTTATGGACTCTGGTATCTCAGTTCTGACCTTGTTTACATAATAATCTTTCCTCAGCTCTTGTGTGTGCTCTTTATTAAGGGAACCAATACATATGGTGCCTTGGTAGGATATGTGCTTGGTCTCATATTCAGAATAACTGGAGGAGAGCCATATCTTTACCTGCAGCCATTGATCTTATATCCTGGTCATTATCATGATGAAGATGGCATTTATCATCAGAGGTTTCCATTTAAAACATTTGCTATGTCCATCTCCTTCTTGACCAATATCTTCGTCTCTTACCTTGCCAAATACCTCTTTGAAAGTGGAATCCTGCCTTCCAGATTAGACTTCCTTGATGCTGTAGCTGCCAGACACAGTGACTAGAATAGAAAGACAATTCTGGTCAAAAATGAAAATATTAAATTAGATGAGTTTGTACCTGTGAAGCCTGGGCAGAGTTTGACTCTCAGTTCAACTTTTACAAATAAAGAGGCTCTTCTTGACATTGCATCCAGCCCAGAAGGGTCCAGTACCGAAGATAACTTACAATGATTCCAGTGAAATGAAATACTGTTTCCCTCCCTATACAAGGTTTTGCAATTACATAGCCAACAGAGGATGATATGCAGCATTTAAGGAAAAAGATTAAGTATAAGAATTCTTCAGCTCCTTGTGTAACCAGTTAAATACCACTGCACCAATCCAAGCTACATCAAGAGGGATGATGGGGAGCCTTCTGTGAAAACAATGTTTACATTTGACTGCCACATACATTTCCAGATAATTTTAGAAATTTCCAGGAATAAAATCATATCCTATTGAAAGAGATAGTAGCAAGGGTTTTGAAGAATATTTTTCAAAATGTATGTATTCTGCAGGGTTCATAGGGGGAATAGATGTTTACAATTAGAGAAGCAGCTGGAAGAAAATTAATGATCTTAATCAAAGTCTTGGGAGGTGATGACCCATCCAGAAAAATAAGTAGCCATTATTTTACACTAAGTGAACAGCCTAATGTCACCCCTCAAAAATGTATAGTGAATTAGCCACTCAATTGTTCTGGAAATGAGATTTCAGAAAATTCCATAATTTCTGCTCAAAATAGAAGAGTGAAAGTCTATCAGCTACATAACATAGTTGTCTTTTTCATTTGAGGAGTTTCACAGTAATGGCAGCTAACCTATTGTTCTGAGTCCAGACTCCAGACATAAATTCGTGACTGTGTTTAAGAAGGTGTTTTCTGAGAATTCCAGCCAAGATGGCAGCAAGGAGGCACACAGCTGTGTAAGCTCCGCATTTTCTCTCAGAATCCATCTCATTACAAGCCTCTGGATTAATGCCTGACTGAAAAAAAAAAATACACAAACAGTTACCAAGAAAAGACTTCCTTGAGATTCAACAGGAAAGGTCTGTTTTTGCCCAAGGGCAGGACAGTTTTAGATCAGGCACAGGCTGAGGGCAGGCAGCAGCAGCAATAGCTCGGCAGGCAGCTCACAGCCAAGCAGACTGGAGGGGGTTGGGGTGTGATCTCAGCCGTCTCTGCAGGGAGATCTTCACTACAAGATTGAATACTTTGCCCTGTCAGAAAGTCAGTAGCCAGCCAAGAAGCTAAAAACACCGGGGGTGAAGAATACAACTCCAAACAGCTGGAGTTCCTTGGGACTGGCCACCCCCTCCCCACAGCGTCTCAGCACACTCTCAGAGTCTCAGATCACAGGCACAGCACAGTCCCTGCTAGTGCCTTGCTGCTTTGCCCCTCAGTCTGTGGGAGCTCTGTAACGCCACCCAGCCTCCCACGAAAAAAGCAGGTTCCATTTGGTTTTTTTCTTTTCTTTGCTCGTTTGTCTCTGATTCTTCTCTGACAAAATGAGCAAAAGTTAAGGACTTTAACACATTGACAGCTTTCACCCATATGGACAGAGAACAGACTCGAAACCCTGAGACTAAAACGATTATCTCAGGTGAATCCCACAGGAGGAGATCATCTGTTCCCTCAGCACAGATGAATCTCCTTAAGAAGAAATTAAAAGAGCTCTCACAAGAGAGAGCTAGAAGAAAATGGGAAAAGGAGATGGAGGCTTGGCAAGAGAGTCTGGAGAAGTCATCTCACTCATTTAAAGACAGAGTGGATAAAGAAATCGAATTCTTGAAAAATAGGATTAGTGAACTGGAAATAGAAAATAGCTCACTAAAGAATAAAATTGGCAAAATGAAAAATATTCCATAGAACAAATTGGACAATTGGAAGAAAAGATATAAAAAAAGTGAGTGAAAAACACTTCATTGAAAATCAGAATAGAACAAATGGAATTGAATGACTCGAGGACAAGAAGAATCAGTCAAGCAAAAACAAAAAAAAACAAAAACAATGGAGAAAAATGTGAAATTCACGCTAGGAGAAACAACATACCTGGAAAACGGGTCTACGAGACACAATCTTAGAATCATTGGACTCCCAGAAAATACAATGAAAAAAGCCTGGACACTATTTTCAGGAAATTGTCAAAGGAACACTTGAAGTCCTTAGAAACAGAGGGTAAAATAGACATTGAAGGAATCATCGATCACCCACTGAAAAGGGATCTAAAATCAAAACACCAAAATATAGTGGCAAATGCAGAACCCTCAAGAAAAGGAAAAAATACTCCAAGCGGCTAGAAACCCAATTCAAGTATAAAGAGGCCACAATGAGGATCACCCAAGATCTAGCAGCATCCATTCAAAAGATCGAAGGGCCTGGAATATGATATTCAAAGGCTAAGGAACTCAATGTGCAAAATAACACCAGCCAGAATGAGCATCTTTCCAGGAAGATGGTCATTCAAAAAATAAGTGAATTTCACCTTATTTTTGGTGGCAAAAACAGAACTTAATAACAAAGTTTGATCTGCAAATATAGAACTCAGAAAAACCTAAAAAGGTAAAAACCTTGGGAACTATATTTCTGCTGTAAGATGTATAAAAATACATGTATACCTTGTTCTAGAAATTAGAGGTGGAAGGACATTGTATCAGAAAAAGGATAAAGTGGGGGTACTATATCTACAAAGGCAAAGAGAGCTAATATATCTGAGAGAAAGAATGGAGGATGAATATAGTGGGTATTTTACTGCCATAAAATTGACTTTAAGAGAAAAATTTTTAGACATATTCAATGTGAAACTTCTCCCATCTCATTCAAAGTGAGAAGGGAGAAGAGTGAAGGGGAGGAATAGCTAAGCAGGAAGGGAATACAGAAACTGAGGGAAAGGAGTAAGATGAGGAGAGACTCTAAAATTACAGGAGGAGGGATACTAAAGGGAGGGCTGTGAGAAGCAAGTGGGTGCTCTGAGTTTAATACTGGGAAGAGAGGGGTAAGAGGGAAGAAGGAGAAAAGCATAAATAGGGATTAACAAGATGGCAAGTAATACAGAATGGGTAATTTGACATAAATGCGAAGATAGGTAAACTCCCCATAAGAGGAAGTATCATTAGCAGAATGGATTAAAGCCAGAATCTACAATGTATTGTTTACAGGAAACACACGTGAAGCAAGAGATACATAATGGTAAAAGGATGGACCAAAATCTACTTTTATACTTCAGGTGAAGTCAAAAACAGAGGTGTAATCCCTGATGATCTCAGATCAAGCAAAAACAAAAATTGATCTAATTAAAAGAGATGAGGAAGAGACTTCTCATCTTGCTAAAAGGTAGCATAAATGATGAAACAATAATACTATTAAAGCAATATTAAACATGTACCAAGTGGTGTAGCATCTAAATTCTTAAAAAGTGAAGAGCTATAAGAAAATAGATAACAAAACTATAATGGTGGGAGATCTCAACTTTGCACTCTCAAATTAGATAAATCAAATACAAAATAAATAAGAAAGAAGTCAAAGAATTAAATAGAATACTAGAAAAGTTAAATAGTAGACCTCTGGAGAAAGAAACAAAATGGAGACAGAAAGGTACACTTTTTCCAGCAGTTCATAGGTGTATACAAAATGAATATATATTAGACATAAGGCATAAAGCTCAAATGCAATAAGGCAGAAATTGTAAATGCATCCTTGCTTTCAGACCACGTGTAATAAAAAATTACCCTCAACAAAAGCCAGGAAAGTAGATCAAATAGTGGAAACTAAATAATCTCATACTAAGAATAATTGGGTGAAACAGCAAATCATAGACATGATGCTCTTCACCCAAGGAAAATGGCCGTAATGACACATCATATCAAAATGTGTGGGATACAGCCAAAGCAGTAATAAAGGAAATTTCACAGCCTCCTAGGAAACACTTGCGCCAAAGTAAAAAAGAAAAGGTCAACGAATTGGGCTTGCAACTAAAAATGCTAGAAAAGGAACAAATTAAAACCCCAGTCAAACACTAAACTTGAAATTCTAAAATAAAGGAGAGATCAATAAAATTGAAAGTAAAAAGCAGCCAATTAATTAATAAAACTAAGAAGAGTTGGTTCTATAGAAAAAACAACAAAATAGACAAACCCTTAGTAAATCTGATTAAAAAAAAAGGAAAGAGGAAAATCAAATTGTTAGTCTTAAAAAATGAAAGGAGAACTCGCCACTAATGAAGAGAAATTAGAGCAATAATTAGGAAGGAATTCTTGCCCAACTTTGTAGCAATAATTCAACAACAAATTAAATGGAAGAATACCTTCAAAAATATAGCTTGCCCAGATTAACAGAGGGAAGAAGTAAATATCCTAAACAACCTCATCTTAGAAAAAGAAATAGAACAAGCTATTAACCAACTCCCTAAGAAAAAAATCCCCAGGACCAAGACTAGGATTTAGATGTGAATTCTTATAAACATTTAAAAGACAATTAACCACAATGCTATACCAAACTCTTGAGAAAAAAAAAAAAAAGGCTGCTGGAAGAGGTCCTATGAAACTCCTTTTACAACACAGACATAGAACTGATACCTAAATGAGGGTAGGCTGAAAATAGAGAAAGAAAATTATAGACCAATCTCTCTAATGATTATCGATGCTAAAATTTAAAAAAATATTAGCAAAGATTACAAAAATCATTCCTAGGATAATACACTATGACCATTAAGTTTACATACCAGGAATGCAGGGCTGGTTCAATATTAGGAAAACTATTAGCATAATTGACATATCAATAAGCAAACTAACAAAAACCATATATTGATCATCTCGTAGATGCAGAAAAAACATTGATAAAATCCAATATCCATTCCTAATAAACACTTGAGAGTATGGAATAATAAGACTTTTTCTTAAAATAGTCTGACATATATTTAAAAACCATCAGTAAAGCATCATGCAATGGGGAAAACTGGAATCTTTCCCAGAAGTAGTCTGGGTGAAGCAAGGTTGCCCACTGTCACCATTATTATTCAATATTATATTAGAAACACTAGCCTTGGCGATAAAGTCAAGAAAGAGATTGAGGAATCCAGAATGACGGTAAGGAAACCAAATTATCACTCTTACAGATGATATGATGACATCTTAGAGAACCCTAAGATTCATAAGAAAAAACTGACCCAAATAATCATAACTTTGTAGCAAAGTTGCAGGTTAAAATAAATCCCCATAAATCCTCAACATTTTATACATCAACAACAAAATCAACAGCAAGAGATACAAAGAAATTCCATTCAAGACCAACTGTCAACAGCATAAGTATTCCCAGAATCTATCTACTGCAAAGGAAAGTCAGGAATTATATGAGCTAAATTACAAACTTTCCACACAAATAGTCAGACTTAAACAATTCTTCCCGGAAAAATATTAAGTGCTCCTAGATAGGTCGAGCAAATATAATAAAGATGACAATACTCCCCTAAACTAATCTGTTTGTTACAGTGTTATACCAATCAGATTTCCAAGAAAATATTTTAATGATCTAGAAAAATAACAACAAAATTCATATACTGGAATAATAAAAGGTCAAGAATCTCAAAAGAATTAATGAAAAAAAAAATCAAATGAAGGTGGCCTAGCTGTACCTGATCTAAAACTATATTATAAAAGCAGCAGTCACCAAAACCATTTTGGTATTGGCTAAAGAAATAGATTGGTCAGTCAGTGGAACAGGTTGGGTTCACAAAACAGAATGATCAACTGTAGCAATTCAGTGTTTGACAAGAGCAAGATCTAACTTTTGGGATAGAATTCATTATTTCACAAAAAACTGCTTCTGGGATAACTGGAAATTAGTATGGCAGAAATTAGGCATCGGACCCACACTTAATACCATACCAAGATAAGATCAAAAATGGGTCCATAGTTTAGACATAAGAATGAAGTTAAACAAATTGGAGGAACATAGGATAGTTTTATCTCAGACTTGTGGAAGAGGAAAGAAATTTGTGACTAAAGACAAACTAGAGACCATTATTGATCACAAATAGAAGGTACGATTACATCAAATTAAAAGCTTCTGTACAAACAAACTAGCCCTTAAACAAGATTAAAGGGAAGCAACAAACTGGAAACATCTTCCCAGTTAAAGGTTTCTAAATAAGAACTCATTTCCAGGCATATAGAGACAGCTCTAATTTGTAAGAAACAAGCCATTCTCAATTGATAAACGGTCAAAGGATATGAACAGATTTTTCAGATGATGAAATTCGAAATTATTACCACTCATATGAAGGGTCTTCCAAATCATTATTAATCAGAGGATACAAATTAAGACAACTCTGAGATACCACTACACACACCTGTCAGACTGGCTAAGATGACAGGAAAAATAATGATGATTGTTGGGAGGGATGTGTGGGAAAACTGGGACACTGATACATTGTTGGTGGGGCTGTAGCCAGACAGATCCAACCATTCTGGAGAGCAATCTGGATTATGCCCAAAAGTGATCAACCTGTGCATTCCCTTTAATCCAGCAGTACGGGCAACATACCCCAAGGAGATACTAAAAGAAGGAAAGGGACCAGTATGTACCAAAATGTTTGTGGCAGCCCTGTTTGTAGTGGTTAGAAGCCGGAAACTAGTGGATGCCTCATTGGAGAATAGTTGGAGTAAGTGTGGTATATGAATGTTATGGAATATTATTGTTCTGGAAGAAATGACCAGCAGGATGAATACAGAGGCTTGGAGAGAAGTGCATGAACTGATGCTAAGTGAAATAGGCAGAACCAAGAGAGATCATTATATGTCAATAACGATACTGGATGAAGATGTAATCTGATGGAGTGGATTTCTTTGACAAGAGACCTAATTCAGTTTCAATTGATCCAATGATGGACAGAAACAGCGCCAAAGAAAAAACACTGAAATGAATGTAAACTATTTGCATTTTTGTTTTTCTTCCATTCTACTTTCTGGATCAATTCTCCCTGTGCAACAAGAAATCATTTGGATCTGCACACATACATTGTATCTAGGATATACTAGAGACATATTCAACATACCACAGGACTGCTTGCCATCTGGGGAGGGGTGGAGGGTGGGAGGGAAAAATCGGAACAAAGTGATTGCAAGGGATAATGTTGTGAAAAAAAATTGCCCTGGCGGATTCTGTCAATAAAAGTTACTATAATAATAATAATAATAAAGAAGGTGTTTTCTGATGTTCAAAGTTTTCAACAAACAAAATCTTCTGTCAGAGACAAATTCTTTGGGTTCCCTAAGTAAGCTCAGCACTAATATCTAATTAAGTATGCCTAGGAGCAGAAGATTTATTAGAAATCTGAAATAATAACTTGAACTAGAAATTCAACACAAGGGAATGCCTGAAGTAAATATAATTTTGCTATCATGAAAAAAGAACAATTTCTGGCTTCACTTCTGAAGTCAGTAATGGAAGGAAATATCAAGTTAGATGAACATAAATGTTACCAGCACAGCTCAAGCTAAGCTAACTAAAAAGCAAATTGTTAAATCATTATGCATTCTACTAAATATTTCCCATCAGCTTTTAATTTCCCTGGCAATCATCTTGATAATAGGAAATCTAGAAGACTAAAAACTACCCACCTTGGTTTGGGCCCCCAATGATTATAGCAAGCACATTGTGGCATTTACTCACTCCCAAGCTTATTCTCCAAACTGAGTGGATAATCACAACAGAAGAGAATCCAGTGAATATAAAAGCCAAGATGAAAGTAGAGAATCAGAAAACTGGGAAATAAATCGTGCTGCCCGAAGGAAAAAGCCATCAATTTTAACATTTGATGTTAACATAATTTTCATGAGGTTGCTCATTATGTTATTTTTGCTCCTTTTCTGGAATTTTAAAAATGTATGTGTACATATTAATATATATATATATATATATATATATATATAATTGTATACATTCATGATGGAATCTTAAAATATTTTTCTCACAAAATTACATTTCAGTAGTAACATGATTTATTTGTAGGGGAATAAAAGTGAAGTTGGGAGCTGAGCAATTAGTAAATAGAAAAGCTGAATCATTTTGGCCTAAAGTTTTTATTCTTCCAATGACTGAGTTTTGATCCTATATAGACATCCAAGTTGATTTAGCTTTTAATGTAGAATATCAACATTCATATTCCTGAAACAACAGTTTCCAAATTTCCTTTGCAATTTTCTCAAAGTACTGAATGAAACATAGATAACTTTCATTCTAAGCAAGCTTTATGTGCAGAATTGAACTTTCAGAATAAACATAATAGGAAAATTAATCACTTTATTATCACATGAATTTCCAGATTATTTGGCAGGAATTTATCACATATTAAATTATTTGGCAGTCTTTATGAAATTGGATAGTATGACCCATTCCTCACTGGCCACTAGAGATTCTCAGATACAAGGAAAATCCAATTTAGATTTTAGATTTTAAATTAGATTTTAAATTTAGATTTTAAATTAGATATTTAATAACATAAGAGAAGAGAAGAGAAAAATTCTATAAGCAGAGGCTTTAGAGTCAAGGAATCTCCAGACATGGATAAATTTCTACACTTTGGTACAGGGCTTGTTCTGAAAGGGGAGGAAAGAGCCCAAAGCAACAAAAAACTGGAAGTTTCACATATAACCTGTAAATAAAAGGCTATTAAATAAAAATTTTAAAAAAAATACTGGAAGTTTCCAAGAAGTTGAACTGCTCGGCGCAAAGAGCAATTCCAATAATAAATAATGATGCAGGTGTGTTAGAATTGCCAAAATGACTAGAAATAATTATCTAAAATCCTTTATCACCATTCAATTTACAGCTTTGCATAAATAGCTATTTGGTGAAGGTACTGTCACTTCAGGGACCTCCTCCTGACTCATTAGGCTATTTGCTCTCCCAAAGGAATAAATTGGTCAGTAAGCTGCTCCACTGCTACCACATTCCCAGACACCCAAAGACATTTCAGCAGACCAAAGTAGTCATTCACTGGGGACCCATCACCAGGCCACCAGCAGCATTGTAAAATCACTCAAGAAAGTGTATGCTGACCTAATTAGGTGAGATAAAGAAAAGGTGAAAGTAAAGGAAGCTGTTCAAACACCTACAAGACACCTAGAATGACAACTAGAAACTCCTTTCAGTGAAGATTCCAGATGAAAATCTACCTTTTTGATTTGAACAGTCTTCTGAAATTGATAAACAGATCACTTCTATCAGCATTGAACCAGGTGTAGAAGTAGAAATCACCATTGTAGATACCTAACCATCATCTTTTAATAAATTTATTGCAAAATTGTGCATACTCTTTGATCTAGCATTGTCTCTACTAGACCTGTGCCCCACCAAGATCATAAAAAAGGGAAAAGTACCCACATGTTCAAAAATGTTTGTGGCAGTCCGTTTTGTAGAGGCAAAGAACTGAACACTTAGTGAATGTCCATCAATTGGGGAATGGCTGAATAAGTTATGCAATATGAATCAATATGCATATTTTTCTTATACCAATCTCTATAAGAGCGTGATGAGCAGGCTGAATTCTGAGGGCCTGGAGACTGCAGACTGATGTCGAGGTGGAAGTGAATATTAACAGAAGAACATTGTACACAGCAACAGCAAGATTATATGATGATCAATTCTGATGAATGTGGCTTTTTTCAAAAGTGAGGTGATTCAGGCCACTTCCAATGGTCATGTGATGAAGAGAGCCATCTGTACCCAGAGAAAGGACTGTGTGTGGATCTGTAACTTCATAAATGCCATCTTTTTGTTGTTATTGTTGCTTATATTTTGTTCTTTTCTCATTTTTTCTTTTGATATGATTTTTTTCAGCATTACTAACAAAGATAGTTACAAATATGTATGAACAATTGCACATGTTTAACATATATTGGATTATTAACATCTGGAAAAAGTAGGTGAGAGGAAAGAAAAGGAGGAAGAAAAATTTGTAACAAAGTTTTTTGCAAGGGTGTATCTTGAAACTTATCTATATACATGTTTTGAAAATAAAAGACTTTAATTAAAAAATATTCAAGAATTAAAATAAAAATAGTTACCAATTAAAAAAAATAAAAGGTTAGATAGTTTACTCAAGGTCACAACAGTTTATATAGGTTTTGGATTAGAACCCAGTTTTTTGCCCCCAAGTTTAACACACTATCTATGAAGCCATGTTCTTTCTAAATCTAGAATTGATTATTTCCATATCTTGCATTTAATGGCTTAACAGTCTTTGAGATGTTTATTGTAATAGTTCCCTAACTATCCCACACTCACAGTGAAGTTTAACAAAGTAATGACAAAATAACTATCATTACTCTAATTCCTCAGTACATCAAAGTCATCACTATGATAACTAATGAAGTTATTGCTTTGCTTAGTTCTCCTTTAGATTAATGGCTTAAGAAATGAACACCATCATTTTCTGATTTGCTACCTGCTACCTCTATCTCCTCTCACCATCCTCAAGGTATATAAAGAGAGAGGATTGAAAGTTATCGATGATAAAGTTTGACTTAAATTGTGAAAGATGTCTTCATCATCACAAGTAGCTTTCCCAGGAAATACTATAAATCCATCTATTGTAAATCTGATTTCTGATAAATGAAGAACAAAGAATGGCAGATGCCTTGATCTACTTGTGTCTGGTTTAGTTCACCCCTTTCTTTATGTAGTACTACATCACTCCTATCAAGAATGAATTTTTCACAGCAGAAATAATTGTTGTCTCTTTAATAGGCCAGCCATTAATTATCATCAAAACTCTTTCCTACCAATAGGTTTTAGAAAATTATTTTTATATTTAATTAAAATACTTAAATATGTGGACTGTAGCTACCGCCAATACAAATATTTCACTTGTCTACTGAACGTTAAGATTTATAAACTGTTTTAAATGCAAGTAGGATCAGACACATCTGATTAAGAAGCAAAAATCGAATTAAAATCTCCTGGTATTTAAAACTCTTCATAAGCGGCACATACACATAGATAAGTCACATCTCCAATCTTCTTGGCTACCACCCCCCACCATGTCCTCTTCTGATCCAGCGACACTGGTCATAGGTACCTAAAACCAGACACTAACATATCTCAACGCTTGAGAATTCTCATATGATTTATCCTCTTGTTTAAAATGCTCTCCTTCCTCATCTTCCTTCTGACTTTGCTCTCTTACTTCAGTTAAAAAGAAAGGAAGGAATAGGTGAGAAATGCAGTAGAGGATGTCAACATGTAATCTTGGGTGCCAAAATCTTTAGGATGTAAGAGAAACAGCAATTCTATCAGGTTCCAAAAGTCCTAAGTTTGTGCTTCAGGGCAACTCAGGCATCTTGAGAGTAATGCCATTTCAAGACTGAAGAAGGTAAAGGGTTTTATGAAACAATTTGGGGTCAGGTCCTGAGGAGATGGTTATGAAGGAATGTAGAGGTTTTTAGCGCGATTAAAAAACTAGCAGAGATATGGTTAGGAAGTAGAAGATTTGGCAGAAAAAAACTAAGCTACCAGCAGGTTTTTGTAGGCTACACCACCAGAGAAAAAGTTATTAAATGGACATTTCTTTTAAATTCAACATACATATAAATATATAATTAAACCTTTCATTGTCACTCAGGACAACTATACCATAAATGCATGTCATTGCTGCCAAGGAGAACGAAATGAGGGAGTTTGTAAGAATTCATTCATATCACCACCATTGGGGGGGGAACCCACAAAACTCAGTATATATCTTTTAAAGATGATGAATTTGTATTTTGTTCCTAACTCTTTTTTTGTTTAGTTAAAAATCTCCTTGCTCAAGAATTGTGATAGCTACTTCTTTTTTTTCTCTCTTGTACTTTACTTTTTTTTTTTACATTTTGACCTTTATTTTTCAAGTTGCATATCTATTTGAAAGCTATTTTAATATATATTATAAGATATAGGTCAAAAGCTAATTTCTGCCAAATAGAATTCTAGTTTTTCCAGAACTCTTTGTCGAATACTGAATCCTTCCCCTGGCAATTTATATATTTTTCTTATTTTTATTTTGAAAAAAATTCTTTACAACATGCATTTCGACTTTATCCCTCCCTCCCTCTGCCCCCTTCTCCAGATGGCAAGTAGTCCTATACATGTTGAATATGTCACAGTATATCCTAGATACAATATATGTGTGTAGAACTAAACAGGCCTCTTGTTGCACAAGAAGAATTGGATTCAGAAGGTAAAAATAGTCCAGGCAGAAAAACAAAAATACAAACAGTTTACATTCATTTCCCAGTGTTCTTTCTTTGGGTGTAGCTACTTCTGTCCATCACTGATCAATTGAAACTGAGTTAGATCTTCTCTTTGTCAAAGAAATCCACTTCCATCAGAATACATCCTCATACAGTATTGTTGTTGAAGTATATAATGATCTCCTGGTTCTGCTTATTTCACTTAGCATCAGTTCATGTAAGTCTCTCCATACTTCTCTGTATTCATCTTTGTTGGTCATTTTTTACAGAACAATAATATTCCATAAAATTCATATACCACAATTTGCCTAACTATTCTCCAATTGATGGGCATCTGTGGTGTTCTTCTTCTTTAAAATATAATGGTTCTCTAAGAGCAGGTTCCTTGGGGAGGTCTTTCTAGTATCAGTTCAGATCAATAATCATCCCAAATGCAGCCAGGGATTAAAATACAGTCTTTTATTGTCTCTTCCAAAATCTGATCTCCTTCACTTGGGGCTCGGCTAGTTTTCTGGAGGCCTTCTCTCTCCTTGTTTCCAAGAGCTTTTGCCACTAGTCTTTTGCCTCTGCTCCCTTCACCCTACAGCCAGCACAAAGGTGGAAGATAGAATGAATCTGTCTTTCCTCCAAGAGAGGGCTTCTCCTGAACTGACTGACTGGCCCACTGAAGCTCTTTTTCAGTGTAAAAGGTTGACTCCTCCTCCAAGAGAGTGGGATTATGGGATCTTAAAGTGGGATAATGGGTTTCTGGTTTGTGAATCTCATACTGAATACTGACTTGTGAATCTCCCAAAAGTGTGAACTCCAGTGAGTACTTAAATACATTAGTGAGCTAGAGGATTTAGTACCATGATAAATTAGGCAACTGACTTATCACTTTGTAAGAATTCTAACAGGCATCCATTCATTTTCCAGTTTCTAGCCACATCAAACAGGGCTGCCACAAACATTTTGGCACATACTGGTCCCTTTCCCTTCTTTAGTATCTCTTTGGGGTATAAGCCCAGTAGTAGCACTGCTGGATCAAAGGGTATGCACAGTTTGATAACTTTTGGGGCATAATTCCAGATTGCTCTCCAGAATGTTTGGATCCGTTCACAACCCCACCAACAATGCATCTGTGTCCCAGTTTTCCTGCATCCCCTCCAGCATTCATCATTATTTTTTCCTGTCCTCTTAACCAATCTGACAGGTGTGTAGTGGTATCTCAGAGCTGTCTTAATGTGCATTTCTGTGATCAATAGTGATTTGGAACACTCTTTCATATGAGTGGAAATAGTTCCAATTTCATCATCTGAAAATTATCTGTTTATATCCTTTGACCATTTATCAATTAGAGAATGGCTTGATTTCTTATAAATCAGAGTCAATTCTCTATATATTTTGGAAATGAGGCCTTTATCAGATTGTGAAAATCTTTTCCCAGTTTGTTGCTTCCCTTCTAATTTAGTTTTGTTTGTACAAAGGCTTTTTAATTTGATATAATCAAAATTTTCTATTTTGTGATCAATAATGATCTCTAGTTCATTTTTGGTCACAAATTTCTTCCTCCTCCACAAGTCTGAGAGGTAAACTATCCTATGTTCCTCTAATTTATTTATTTCGTTCTTTATGCCTAAATCATGGACCCATATTGATCTTATCTTGGTATACGGTGTTAAGTGTGGGTCCATGCCTAATTTCTACCATACTAATTTTCAGTTTTCCCAGCAGTTTTTGTCAAATAATGAATTCTTATCCCAAAAGCTGGGATCTTTGATTTCTATAGTTGACTATTTTGTCTTGCGAACCTAACCTATTCCACTGATGAACTAATCTATTTCGTAGCTAATACCAAATATTGGTGACTGCTGCTTTATAATATAGTTTTAGATCAGGTACAGCTAGGCCACCTTCATTTGATTTTTTTTTCATTAATTCCCTTGAGATACTCGATCTTTTGTTCTTCCATATGAATTTTGTTCTTATTTTTTCTAGATCATTAAAATATTTTCTTGGGAGTCTGATTGGTATAGCACTAAATAAATAGATTAGTTTAGGGAGTATTGTCATCTATATTATATTTGCTCGGCCTATGTAAGAGCACTTAATATTTTTCCAATTATTTAAATCTGACTTTATTTGTGTGGAAAGTTTTTTGTAATTTTGCTCATATAATTCCTGACTTTCCTTTGTATATAGATTCTCAAATATTTTATGCTATCGACAGTAATTTTGAATGGAATTTCTCTTTGTATCTCTAGCTGTTGGATTTTGTTGGTGATGTATAAAAATGCTGAGGATTTATGGGGATTTATTTTGTATCCTGCAACTTTGCTAAAGTTATGGATTATTTCTAATAGCTTTTTAGTAGAATCTCCAGGGTTCTCTAAGTATACCATCATATCACCTGCAAAGAATGATTGTTTGGTTTCCTACTCTAATTCCTTTACTCTTTTTCTCGACTCCTATTACTGAGGCTAGCATTTCTAATACAGTATTGAATGATAATGGTGATAGTGGGCAACCTTGCTTCACTCCAGATCTTACTGGGAAAGGTTCCAGTTTTTCCCCATTGCATATGATGCTTACTGACAGTTTTAAATATATACTCCTGACTATTTTAAGGAAGAGTTCATTTAATCCTATATTTTCAAGTGTTTTTATTAGTAATGGATGCTGGATTTTATCAAATGCTTTTTCTGCATCTATTGAGATGATCATATAGTTTTTGTTAATTTGGTTATTGATATAGTCAATTATGCTAATAATTTTCCTAATATTGAACCAGCCCTGCATTCCTGGTATAAATCCTACTTGGTCATAGTGTATTATCCTGGGGATGATTTTCTGTAATCTTTTTTAATATTTCATTTAAGATTTTAGCATCAATATTCATTAGGGAGATTGGTCTATAATTTTCTTTCTCTGTTTTCAACCTACCTGGTTTAGGTATCAGTACCATGTCTGTGTCATAAAAAGAATTTGGTAGGTCTCCTTCATTTCCTATTTTTTTCAAATAGCTTATATAACATTGGGGCCAATTGTTCTTTAAATGTTTGGTAGAATTCACATGTAAATCCATCTGGTCCTAGGGATTTTTTCTTAGCGAGTTGATTAATAGTTTGTTCTACTTCTTTTTCTGAAATGGGACTATTTAAGCAATTTACTTCCTCCTCTGTTAATTTGGGAAGCCTATATTTTTGGAAGTATTTATCCATTTCACTTAGGTTATCAGATTTTTTGGTATAAAGTTGGGCAAGGTAACTCCATATTATTGTTCTAATTTCTTCATTGGTGGAAGGTTCCCCCTTTTCATTTTTAAGACTAACAATTTGATTTTCCTCTTTCCTTTTTCTAATCAGGTTTACCAAAGGTTTATCTATTTTATTGCTTTTTTTCATAAAACCAACTCTTAGTTTTATTTATTAATTCAATAGTTTTTTTTTACTTTCAATATTATTAATTTCTCCTTTTAATTTTAGAATTTCAAGCTTAATATTTGATTGGAGATTTTTAATTTGGTCTTTTTTCTAGCTTTTTGAGTTGCAAGAACAGTTCATTTATCTTCTCTTTCCCTATTTTATTCAAGTAAGCCTATAAAGATATAAAATGTCCTCTTATTACTGCTTTGGCTGAATTCCACAAATTTTGCTATGATGTCTCATCATTGTCCTTATCTTGAGTGAAATTATTAATAGTGTCTATAATTTGCTGTTTCATCCAATCATTCTTTAAGCTGAGATTGATTATTTAATTTCCAATTACTTTTTGGTCTGTTTACCCTTAATTTTTGTTGAATGTAGTTTTTATTGCATCATGATCTGAAAAAAAAGCATTTATTATTTTTGCCTTCCTGCATTTAATTTTGAAGTCTTTATGTCCTAATATATGGTGAATTTTTGTATAGGTTCCATGAACTGCTGAGAAAAAAGTGTACTCTTTTCTGTCACCATTCAGTTTTCTCCAAAGATCTATCATATCTAATTTTTCTAATATTCTATTTACCTCTTTAATTTCTTTCTTATTTGTTTTGTGGTTTGATTTGTCTAATTCTGAGATGCAAGACTGAGATCTCCCACTATTATAGTTTTGTTGTCTATTTCTTCTTGCAACTCTCTTAACTTCTCCTTTAGGAAGTTGAATGCTATACCACTTGGTGCATATATGTTTGATATTGATATAGCTTCATTGTCTATAGCACCCTTTAGCAAAATATAGTTTTCTTCCTTATCTCTTTTGATTATATCAATTTTTGCTTTTGCTTGATCTGAGATAAGGATGGCTACCCCAGCTTTCTTGACTTCACTTGAAGCATAATAGATTCTGCTCCAGCCTTTTACCTTTACTCTGTATGTATCTCCCTGTTTTAAATGTGTTTCCTGTAAACAACATGTTGTAGGGTTCTGGCTTTTGATCCAGTCTGCTATCTGCCTCCACTTTGTGGGAGAGTTCATCCCATTCACATTTACAGTTAAAATGACTAATTGTGTATTTCCTGCCATCCTAATAGCCCCAGATTATGCTTTCCTTTTTCTTCCCCCCCCCCTTACCTCTTTCCCTAGTATCTTCATCACACAGCTCTCCCTCTTCAGGATCCCTCCCTTCTCCCTTTGAATCTGTTTCTCTTTCTTTTACCCTTCCCTTATTACTCTTTTTTCCTTTTCCCTTTCCCTCTCCCATTTTTTAATGAGGTGAGAGAAGATTCTCTGTAACACAAATATGTCAATTATTTCCTCTTTGAGCCAATTCTTATGAGAGTAAGATTCACACAATGTTCCTCCCCCTCTGTAAATTCCCTCAGGTCTGAAACCTTTCCTTTTGCCTCATTGTGGGATGTAGTTTCCTTCTTTTTATCTCCCCTTTTCCCTTTTTCTGACACTATCCCCTTTCCATTTATACTTCCCTTTTTATGTTATATTAGTAAAATCAAATTATACATCTGGTTTTTATGTATATTCACAATAGTTTTCAAGAGTTCCTTTTACCTTTTCCTACTTCTCTTGAGTCCTGTGGTTGGAGATCAATTTTTTTTTTTTTGTTTAAATCTGGTTTTTTCCTTAGAAACAAATGGAATTCCTCTGTTTCATTAAATGTCCAATTTCTTCCGTAGAAAAAATACTCGGCTTAACTGAGTAGTTTATTCTTGGCTGTGATCCAACTTCTTTTGCCTTTTAGAATATCAGATTCGATCCTTTAATGTTGAGGCAGCCAGATCTTGAGTGACCCTTACTGTGGCACCTCGGTATTTGAATTGTTTTTTCCTGGTTGCTTGTACTATTTTCTCTTTATTCTAAAGATTCTGAAATTTGGCCACAATATTCCTTGGAGTTTTTATTTTAGGGTCTTTTTCAAAAGGTGTTTGATGGATTTTCAATGCCTATTACTTCTTGGCAGTTCTCTTTGATGATTTCCTGTATAATAGTATCTAGGGTCTTTTTTCCTCAAAATTTTCATGTAGTCCAAGGATCCTCAGGTTATCTCTCCTAGATCTATTTTCCAGATTTGTTGTTTTTCCAAGTAAATATTTGACCTTTTTTTCAATCTTTCATTTTTTTTGGTTTTGCTTGACTGATTCTTGATGTCTCAATGAATCAATCATTTTTATTTGTTCAGTTCTGATTTTTAGTGAGTTATTTTCTTCAGTAGCTTTTAAAAATTCTTTTTGCATATGTCCAATTGAGTTTTTAAATGAGTTGTTTAGCTCTATGGAATTTTTTCCATTTCACTATTTTTTTTATTGAGTTATTTTCTTTTTTCAATTCACAATTCTGCATCTGTGAAGGTTTTCTGGAGGCAGCCTTAGTCTCAGTTGAAATAAATAATTACTCCAAAATCGCAGCCAGCTGATAAAAGATCTGAACTTTTATTGTGTCCTTCAATAAAGCCCGGTTAGCTCAGGCCTATCTCTCTGCTTGGTTCTAAGAGTTCTGCCCGAATGTCTCCAAATCCAAAGGTTTTTCCTTCCAACTCCAGCCAGCAGCAAGGTAGAAGATATGATGAATCTCTCTTGTAACTCAAGTAACTAACTCCAGTAACTCCCACAAGTAAAACTAACTCAAGCTCCAAGAGCTCCCTATATATCTAATCTCCCAAAGGTTAACTCTGCCTTTTGGAGGGAGAGAGATTATGGGTTATCTCCCAGAGTGCTCTCTGGCTCTAAGGGAGGTGTGAATTTGGTTATCTCATTCTAAACCTGAATCTCCCAAACATGTGAACTCCACTGAGTACTTAGATACTTAAGAGCTCTCTAAAGGTGTGAACACAAGCATTGTTTCCATCAGTATTAGCAACTTATCACCTTGTAAGGATTCGATCTAAGGTGTGAACCAATAAGCACAGTATCAATTCTATTGAGTTAACACTAGGATTCTGACATCACCCTTGATTTTTCACCTTGTTTCAAATTGAATTGACACTAGGATTCCAACATGCATCCTTGCACTTCTTGGGAGTTTTTTACCTTTTCCAATTCACATTTCAGGAAGTTGTTGCTCTCTTTCATATTTTCTCTTTCCTTTCCCCATTTTTCTAATAGTTCTCTTTTAAGGTTTTTAATAGTCTCTTTGAGGAGAGCCTTTCGTATTGGGGACTAACAATTGTCTGGAGACTGTCTACTATTAGTCTCTTCAGGGTGGAAAAGCTGCTCTCTTTCTGTAAAGACACTATCAATCGTCCTTTTGATTTTTTTATTCATTTTTTAAAGCCTGTAGGGTCTGCCTTCAGGGCTACATGGTTACCAGTTTCCTCTGCAGAGCAGCGATAGGTATATGGATGGGTAGCTGTTCTGCCAACCAGGTACAAAGAGCAGTGAGGTACAGAAGTGCTCTGGGAAAGAGTTCCCTATGTGGAAGTAACTCAAGCCTGCAGAGCTGAGCTGGGAAAGTGCCCTGCAAAGAAACCGCACTGAGTGGGATAACGATTGCCCTGGGGCTAGACTCTGAGCAGTGAGAGTTTCACTACCCCAAGCCAAAGCCTGCCCTGGGGCTGTGGGTATTATAGGCTGAGCAGTGAAGAACCCTACAGGGACCTGAAATGTCTCTGGCCCTGGGAAGCACAGTCTGCTAGGGAAGTACTATTGCCCCAGGCCAAGCCCCGCACTGTGCAGATTAGAGGCTGCCAGGGCTGTGCCCCCCTGCCTTGCAGATTTGTATCTACCCCCACAAAAGCCCTGAACTTCAGGATGAGGCTACGGGGCTGTATTACAGTTTGCCTGAGTCACTTCCAGTTTTGAGTAGTTACAGCCAGATCTCATTAGGTTCTGGCGTTTTTTAGAGTACCCTCTGTTTTAGGCTTTAATCTCTCTGCCAGTGTACTGCTTTGTAATCAAGGCAGAGCAGTTAGCCTATAGCAGAGTCATCTCTGTAGCTTCTCTAGCCATAGAGATCACCCGTGCCCCTGGTCTGCTCAGGACTCTCCCTGCCTGTCTTGGCCCCTCAGGACAAACCTTTCCTGGCAATCTTCCAGATTATCTTCAACTGGTAAATTGTATACTTCTAATCTTCATGAATTTGAGCACTATTTTTGAGACTGAATTTAATAGTTGGTTGTGAGGGGATGAGAGGAGCTTAGAAAGTCATATATGCCTTCTCTGCCATCTTGGCTCTGCCCCTGGAAGTGAGAGTCCTAGATTTTTCAATTTATCAAACACCACTACAAAATTTCACACTATTTTAACTTCATTCAATTATTCTAGTTTGTTAATCTATTGGGAGATTTAAAATTCGGTAATTCCAATGTAATTTCCCTCTGATTTGTGATGACACACAATATTCTATGCAGGGCCTAAGCAGGGTAATTAAAGTGCAAGAAAATACAGTGTTGTCTCATGCTTGGGTGGAGAGGAGGCATCAGCTGGGGAAGACAACTTTAGATATATTGAGTCTGAATCTTGGGAGTCATTCCTTCATTTAAAAATCCCCCTAAATATCTCTGTCTGATCCAGGAATGGCATCAGAATTGTTTTGTTCTTGTTGTTTGTTGTATGTTGCAATCAACCAAAGCTTACTTCTTTTTTGGCTTTAGTTGAATATTTTGTTTATTTGCTTTTGTCTTTTCATAGAGTGGTACAGATTAGGGCTTCTTAAACTTTTTCAAATCAGGACCCCTTTTTACCAAAAATTTTTATATGATCCCAGAGATTTAGGTTTATAAAATAAGTATGCAAAACAGACATTTATTGATAATAAATCGCATTTTGCAACCTCCTACATTCAGTTCTGAGATCTCATATGGGGTCATGAACTACAATTTAAGAAATTGGGATATAGATGAAAGGCTGAAGTACTATCTATGATAGATAAGTAGAAACTAAGTCTTGGAAATACATGTCCAGTATTTTTTCCATCATACCTCTTGGCAATCAGATTGATAATTTACCATCCCTTGATTCTTCTCTGATCTTGATTTAAGAAGATTTTTAATGACAGATTTAAATTGATCCATATGCAAATAACTTATTTAGCCAGAATTAGAGCATCTTTTCCAGGGAAGAAGATGGTCATTCAACGAAAAACGAAAAAGCTATAAATCCCAAGTATACAGGTATATAAAATACATATAAAAGAATTTACTGATGATATATATTATGACTCCCCCCATCATTTAGTTACATGACTCCATATGGGATTTACCCACAGCCTAAGAAACTTTATTCTAGAATATTAATTGGTTGGTGGGATCTTATTGGACAGGTTTATGTCGATAAGAAGCTGTGTTATGTTAGCTCTCAATTACCTCTTAACTACTCTCTTTGATATTTAAATTGCTGCCAGTAAATTACTAAAATTCTCAGGAGAATATACTTTACTGGTCCATTGATCCTTATGCCATGTTTATGAATCAGTGTATTGCAGAAGTGATACTTTAAGATACCATCTGGTCTTGTAGGCAAGGTAAAGAATTTTTTTTTGGTATCTTAGACTATTTGGGTTTTTGTTATTGTTGTTTACTTGTTTCAGTTGTGTTCAACTCTTTATGACCTTTTTAAGGGTTTGCTTAACATGGATTTTCATTTTCTTCTTCAGCTCATTTTACAGATGAGAATCTAAAGCAGAGTTAAGTGACTTGTATAGGGTCACACAGCTATTATGTGTCTGAATCCAAAATTGAACTCAAGACAATTAGTTTTCCTAACTTCAGGCCCAACATTCTCTCCAATGGCATTATTAGCTGTTCAATGCCTTTGGTAGTATGATGAAATCTATTGACTCTTTCTTTAAAGAGTCTTTAAATAAAATAAGAGCCTTTAAATTGAAGAGACTTTAAATAATGTATTTGAAGGCATAAAACAAGATATATAGGCATAAAAAGTAAACCAACTATATTTAAAATAATTATCAACAATTGTTTTAAGTTACTGATTTCAGATCAGTTCTTGGATCTAAAACATGCAATCATACACCTTTGTAAATTAATCTAAGATTTTCAAAGCACTTTCCCCATAAAAACTCTGTTAGGTAAATAGTATGAATCCTGTATTTATATTCCTATATTATAATTGAGAACAATGAGACTTAGCTAGATTAAATGGCTTCATCATAGCTTCACAATTATTAAGTGTCAGAGTTAAAATATGAACCCAGATTTTCTAACCAGATGTTATTAAACTACCCATAATTGATGATTGCCTGTTTTTCTTGCATGATTAGGTTCAAAAATCTGGTGATGGAAGGTTATCTAGAGATCACCTGGTCTAACTCCCTCATTTCATAGTTGAGAAGTGAGACACAATAAGATTAAATAATTTTTATAAAAGTCTCAGTCTTAGAAATAGGAAATGTCAATTAATTTATTGAATTATTAATTAATTTATTGTGACCTGAGTGAAAAGGGGGGAAAATCTCCTGAGGAACTCATGGTTCAGGTGCCCACCCTTGCATTCTACCTATAAATTCATTGCACTCAGTTTGCTCAGGAGTAAGAATAACTATAAATGGCTAAAAACCTCAGTCTTAGTGCTCACTGTTTATCACTCAAAAAATAGGTCTTCTAAATGGCCCTTTGGGTCAAGAAGGGACAGCACACTTGGGTTTTTGTATACTCTGAGTGAGAGACCAAGACAGAAACAGACAGAGAATAATGTTTCAATTATACTTCAATAAGGCAAAGAGAGAATATAGACATGGGATGGTAGTTGAAGCTAGGCAGCACTAGGAAGAGAATGAACAAGGGGAGAGGAAGGGAAAGAGAGAGTATCTACATAACCACAGATTGAAATTGGGAGGATTTGAATAGCATAGAGTTTTACAAAGGATTCTTACTCCAAAGTCAAAGGTTCATTGCCTTTTTGTTTTGTTTTATTTTGAGACCCTTTAGGTTTTTTCTTCAATGATTCATTCTAATGCTTTCATTTTTCTGATACTCGTGAATGCTTTTTATACTTATAAGGAGGTTATGGAGCAGGCGTGTGCTTCTAGACAAATGTTTCAATAATCAATTCTCTGGGAGAAAATGTACTTTTTAAAATATATTCTCCATTACTTTCTTAAATCTAATCAACAAAATAACAAATTAGCTCTTTTGCTGATTGTTTGAGTTATAAATACTCACAATGAAAATTTAAGTCTACTCTCCTGAACCAAAATAACTAAAAATACAGTCATTCCAACATATGCCTGGTATGCAAGTAAGAGGTACATATAATCTATGGTTTGAAGTCATCTGAGAAATCATCATATTCAACATATGCCACTTTGTGTGGTACAGCAAGTCCTAACTCAAAATGACTACTCAGAGATTTCTCAAAGAGAACAGTAGCTTTATTAGAATCTTGGGAAAAGCAGCCGCTCCACTCACTGCCTTGGGTTCTAATTAAAGCTCTGTTTACTACTGTTGTGATTTTGAACAAGTTACTTTCTTTTTTTGATTCTCTGATATCAAACTACACAGAAAATAAAATTTAATTGTTCTTTATGGTTAACTCCTTTGACCAATCGTGGTCTTAAAAAGAAAGTACAACTCATAACACTTCAATTATAGTATTTTCTTTCCTTTCAGGTGCAACCATCAGTGTGATTATTGATATCAATATAAACCTTTCAGTTATTGTTTCTGCCTTGATTGCAATTCTGTATACCCTGGTGGGTGGACTCTACTCAGTTGCCTACACTGGTGTTGTCCAACTCTTCTGCATTTTCTTGGGACTGGTGAGTTTGGCCAACTATTTTGCCACTTTCAAAATAGTGTTTCTGTATGACAAGTCAACTAAAAGTCAGTTAATATGTATTTTCTATCATGGAGAGGACGGGAGATAGATAAGGGATTCATTATCACTAAGAACTAAGTAACTAAAAACAAGATATCACTCATGGATGGCTGGGTTTCATTTAGAACCAAGCATTGAATTTGTTTTTACATTTTTGGTTGTTTTTCTTGATTATTAAATTGTTTTAAACTATTAAAACCTGTTTATCCTCCTCTCTCTCTTTTTTCTTTAACTCTGTCCCTCCTCAAAAATGTGTTTTGCTTCTAATCACTATCTCCCTTAATCTACCTTCCCTTTTATCCCACAAATTTACCTGTAACTGTGTTCAAACTGTTGTCTTCTAAATTGTGTTTTAATCTTTTCTGTCATGATAGTAGATTTTCTGCTTTTTCTCCTCAACTAATTTGGGGGTCTGAAAATTTTCCATGCTTCTAAGATAGTTTAATGATTAGGGGAGGGAGCTGATCACTGTTTTCCAGTTCTCTACTCTGGTCTTTATTAAGGAAGGACCCCATATTCCTGTGACAAAAACTACTGGTGCTTTTCTACACCCTGGACTACAACCCAGCAGTATGTGGGGGCAATACAACAATGTCCTGCACTCAGTGTCAGCTCAGGGTCCCCTAGAATCTTCTTCTGACCAATTGTCTAAACCCCTTACAATCTCTGAAATGAGAGCTCCTCAAGCTACTACTACTGCTTGTTTCAGCAACTTCCTTGACCTGCCACTGCTTCTGGCTGCTGCTTTTTGATCCAATTTTCTAAATTTTCCCTTGTGATCACCTAAGTTGTCTTGGGCTAGAAAAAATTTTACCCCAACCTTTTGTTGATTTTGCCATTCCAGAATCCAAATGGACATGATATTTTAGAGTTGTTTAAAGAAGAATCTTGGGAGATTTATGAAAACCTGAACATGTTATAATGTTAATTTTTTGTTACAGTGGATCAGCATACCTTTTGCGATGTCACATCATGCTGTTGCAGACATTAGATTTACTGCTGTGCATGAACTTTTCCAGGAACCTTGGTTAGGATCTCTTAAATCAAATGAAGTATACACTTGGATTGATAATTTTCTTTTACTGGTAAGTGATATCTTACAAATAAAATATCTGGTTTGTCATGGAATAAATCTTCATCTTTTGACAGAGACAATAACTGACTAAAACTGCCTTACTAAACCAGATGTCAGGTGGCCCAGGAAAGCCCATATTCTGTCACATTCTGTCAGATGGGCCAAGTAAGCCCAGGGAGTCTTTTCATTTTCAATGAAACATGAAATGTATGTAGCAGCATGGTGACAATAATGAAAAGCAAATCTTGGCTTGTTGATAGAGTTGACTGATCCTACAGTTAGAAAACAAAGTCACAGACAAGCATAATAACTAGACTAGACTATTCTTATGCATAGATGAAATAAACAGCTGTCAACCCATTATAATTTAAGAGACATCATAGGACACACTGCCAATTATTTTTCCACCAGACTGATCACAATACTTTTAAAATAAAGCAAAAAAAGAATTCTGACAACAATGTGATGACCTTAAAAGTATCCCTTGGATAATAATCCTTTGTTTTAATTTCATAGTATGATTAGATTTAATATTATCACATTAACTTAAGAATTCTTTTAAGTTTTAGTGAATACTACTACTTTTTTTAATGAAGGTTATGCTTCTATCTTGCCCAAAGTTCTAAAATGAAATCTTATCAAAGATTTCTGAAATAGAATAAGGAATTTAAAAGAATAAAAAATTACTGTTTTCTATTTTTTGCTTACAAAAAAACGTATTTGACTCTACTGATGCCATAGTTTTAAAAGCTTTCTTTTAACAAGATATCTTATATACATATATTAAGATTATACAAAACTCTTAGTTAAAGAAAAAAATAGAAATAATTTTTGAACTATATCAGAGTTTGAAAAAAATGATGTTGCTTTTTTACTTATTGGAGAAGATGCATTTATAGAATATGAAACAGCCTAAACAAAGGAAGGAAGTATTACAGTAAAGTGTATTTTAAAAGGGCAGAAAATTTTACAATTTGACTTGAGCATAAAGGGCATAGATACAAGTAATATGAGTAGAATGATAGAGTGGGACTGAGTCTTAAATACCTGGCAGAGGAACTGAAAATTTACTTAAAAGTCAGTAGGGAGCTACTGAGGATTTTTCAGCAGAAGAACAATATGACTATATCTATATATAAGAAAAAATACACTCTAGCATGAGGGGGAAAATATTTTAAAGAAATATAGGGGTTTGAGGAATGCTTGTCTATATTCAAATTGGACTAGATGTACTCTGAGATTCTTTCCAGCTGTGATATTTTATAAATCTGTAAAAGTTGATATAAAGGACCCAAGCACAGGAAACGACTGAAGATGAAGAGTTGTAGGGTGATGCCTGTTGAAATAAAGTCTCATAAAAAGCAGAAGGAAACTTAATAGAAAAATATATAAAGGAAGAAATAGGAAAGTTTCTTTTGTGAGCAAACGGAAGGATATTAGAAGTACTAAGGAATCTGAATAATATAAAATGGAGACTAAGGAAGGACACATTGGTTATATTCAGTATTTTTAAAGAGAACATACCCACTGAGCCTAGAGAAAAGAAGACTTTCAGGGAGGGGAATTGTATACATAATACCTGTCTTCAAATACTTGAAGGGCTGTCATGTAAAATAAAGATTAAATTTATTCCATTTGACCTCAGAAAATCAAGTTAAGACCAATGGATGGAAATTTCAAAGAAGCCAATTTAAGCTAGAAATTAGGAGATAGTGAGGAAAAGGGTGAGAGAAGCATTGCTTAACAATTGAAGTTCTTCAGAAGTGTCATTGAGAGATGGTAAATCTTGAAGGTCTTCAAACAGGGGCTAGTGAATCATTTGTCAACTGTGTTAGAGTAGAGATTACTTTTATGTATGAAATTAGTAGCTGAGTTCCCTAGCAAATCTAATATTCTTGTAATTTGATTCTTACTAAAATACAAGACCAACTAATATAAGCGTGGAGCTTGTTGATGGATTTAGTCAAAAGTAAAGAATAAAATATTTAGAATAGCCTCTCTACAAATTACAAAATGAATGAGCTATCAATACAGATAGGAGTGAAAAATTTTCATACTTCAACAAAATCTCAGCTGAAGTTAGATACCATACATCTTGATCACAATCAGCAAAAATGTACATTTTTTCTCTACTCATGTTTACAGTGATATTGAGCAGGAAAGGAAAAATCAAAAGACAGAGTTACTGAAGAATACACATTCATAGATAAAACACTACATAAAATCAGAGAATATTCTAAAGTATCTATGTAGTAAAACAGTAGCAAATAACAAGACTAAGGCTGGGTTTAAAAGAAAGCAAAGTCAGACTGGGGGATATGGACTTGGAGAAATAGGATTATTCAAGGGGTAAAGGGACACAATAAAGTTGAAAATTTGGCTACAATATGTATGAGAGAAATAGAAGAAAAAGAAACAATTGTGACTAGTTGGAGAGTGTAATTTTAGAATTCTCGATCTTGGAGCTAATGTAAATCTAAGAACTGATATGGTATAAGTAGAGTGAAATGTAATTAATGTATTGTGGAAAAAGAGGAAGCTGGAGTCAAGAAGGTGATAGTCATCGAAAATAGGAGAATAATGTGGATATCAGGATATGACAGTAACAAGGAGAAGGAGAAATTGGTATAATAAGACAATTGTCACCAAGTATTTATCAAGTACTTATACTATATGCCACCAAGTGGTTTATGGACTGGAGATAAAAAGAAAAGAGCAAAAAAGTAAGTCATTGTTTTCAAGGAACTCATAGTCTAATTGGGGAGACAATAGGTAAATAAGTATAAGTTGCATACATGTGCACATGTGATGTGAATATATGTGTGTTTGTGTATGTATTTGCATACAAAATTATGTACATATGACTAAAGTGAGATAGAGAGAAGGAAAGAGGGAGGGAGGAAGGAAGGGAAAGAGAGAGAAGACAGAGACAGAAGAAGAAAGAGAAAGTAATTTTGTCTGAAAAATGATGAGAACTATATTTAAATAAAATGTCTTCTAAGAAAAAAAAAAGTATAGTATTACAGAGAAAGGGCCAATTTAGGAGTAAGGTAGAACCTGGATCAAGTCCTGTCTTAGACTTAAAAGACCTTTGTAACCATGAGTATATCACTTAATCTCAGTGTCACGTGTATTTACCACAACTATAAATTACCAAATAATACCATTCTAATAGAAAATATTTCCACACAAAGAATTCCTTACATTGAAGAAATCACAGATCTCAGAACACACCTGCCATCCTCAAGCAATATGTGATTATTACATTATAGGAAGCATATTGTAGCTGTCATTTCTGGAAATGTTTTCAGACCCAGATGTAAGTATTTGATTTCTTTGCAGATGATCGGAGGGATTCCATGGCAAACCTATTTTCAAAGAGTTCTGTCATCATCTTCAGCAACCTATGCTCAGCTTCTATCCTTTTTGGCAGCTTTTGGGTGTTTAGTGATGGCTCTCCCTGGAATACTTATTGGTGCAATTGGAGCATCAACAGGTAAAATTTTATCTTGTTACTGACAACACTATGGTTATTAATATATAGACTTGGAACCCCATGTTATTTGGTTGATTTGAAATATTGGTTTCCAGCTTTTGAATTTACTTTGACATAAAATGAGTCATACATCAAATTGTAATAATCACCAAATGACTATGTGACCTAAGAATAAAAGACAATACCTTTCATAATTATGGTGAAAGAAAGAATTCTTAACCAAACAAGTGATACAGGTATTCACAAAGAATAAAATAATTTTAGTCACACAAAATGAAAAAAATCATTTACACAGAGTAAATCAATCAAGGTAAAAGAAGGAAAAACTTTATTGAAAAAATTTCACATCAAATATTAGTGATAAAAATTGATAGCTAATACACACACACACACACACACACATGTAAACACACACACTGAAACAAATATGTAATACTAAATCATTACCAAATGGGTGAAAGGATATGAAGTTTTCAAATGAAAATTTGCAAATTATAAATTACCATATAAAATCATACTACAAATTACTACTAGCTGTAGAATTTAAAATTAAAACAACTCTGTGCTTTCACCACAAATCCTAGAAACTGCCAAATTTGACCCCCCAAAAAAGGTAACAGAAAGCACTAGAGAGAGTCTGGGAAAAGAGATAAAGTGTGATTGGAGTTGTCTATTGATCTAACCATTCTAGATAACTATTTGAAATTTTTCAAGAAAAATGACTAAACTGTTCATATACTTTGACCCAGAGACCTGACTAGTATTCCTTTTTCCTAAAAAGGGAAGAAAGAAAGATATAAAATGTGCCAAATGTTCATAGCAGCACATTATGCTGTGGATTAGAAACAAAAAAGATGCTGATCAATTGAAGTATAGCTAAAATGAAACTGCAAATATGAGGAATTCAGGGGAAAAACACAGGAAAATTTTGTTATGTGAAGAAAAATGAAATATTCAGAAGCAATACCACTTACAGAATGATATAATGTAGGAACAATAGTCACTAAAAGGAAGTCTGATTCTGAACAATCGAAAACCAATGATGATCTCAGAGAACAGATAATGTCATGTATTACTTTCCTCTTGGGAAAGAAATGAGGAATTACTAGAATATTTTATTTCTTAACAAATAACCACTGTATCAATTGTATTTCTTAAAAATTTTTTAGTCTTTTTCGTTGTTGTTACAAGGAAAGGTTTAATATATCTTGAGGAGGAGGAGAAAAGAGAAATGTATTGCTATATCCAGAAGTAACTGTAATGTAAAAATAAAAGGCTTAAAAAAAAACTTCAATGGGCCCTGAGAAATGTTGGTTTTAAAGCTTCCATGAGTCAAATAGCCCAAATCACTCTTCAGGAAATCTGGGTTAAATTTTAAAATCTTTCATGACAACTGTCAGAGAAGAATATTCTTTAGGCAAATGCACACATCCTTGAGACCTTGGCAATTACATTTATTCCCTTAGAACAGTTTGACTCAAGAATGTTTTAGAATTCTGCAGTGCTTGGCATACCAGTTCAATCTTATAGGAAGGTAGAAAAGTAATAATCTAAGGCACAGAAGAAATAATGTTCAAAAAGTATCAGTTTTTAAAAGAAAATTGCTTTATTATTTTTAACAAAACGTACATATTAATTATCTCTATATTTATTTCCCTCAAAAAAATTTAATGATATTTACCTGCCTATTGATTTGTCACTGGGAATATCTAGTCTCAAAGAATCTTTGAAACTGAGTATTGAAGAGCCTATCTAGTCCTAACCATACCCAGGAAATATTTGCCCTATATCACATTGAATAAGTGATCATTTGGACTTTGATTAAAGGTGTCAAATGAAGGAGAAGTCACTCCTTCCCAAAGCAGTCCATTTGTTTTTGGTTTTGCCAATTCTAATTGTCACAAAGTATTTCCTTATATTGAGCGTAAATTTTCCCCTTCTCAAATTTCACCTGTTTCTACTAGATTGCTGTTTTTTGTACCCAAATAGAAATAAGTATTCTGTCTTTCATGTACTAATCTTGCAAGCACTTGAAGACAGCTGTCATGTCCCTTTCTGCTTTCCCAGGTTTTCTCTGGGTTAAACAAATCAATCTTCATCTGACATGAAGTTGAGAATTTTTGCCCTCCTTGTGGCCCTCTCCTTCATATTCTTCAGTTTATTGATGTCCTTCCTAAAATGTAGAACCTGGAACTAAAGCTCTGTATTTGAATTCCAGCTCTGTCTCTTTTATTTGGATAAATCACTTACTCTTACTGGGAATTAGTTTTCTTATTTATAAAGGGAAGGCTTTGGGGAGAGAATGCTTTCTATATTTTTTTCTACTTCTATATGCTCAGAATTTGCATGAATAGTATATCTAATTTTTGCAAATTTTCAATCCAACAGATTGGAATAAGACTACATATGGTCTTCCAAAACCCATAGAAAGGCAAGAAGCAGATATGATTTTACCCATTGTGCTGCAGTATCTCTGTCCAGTATACATTTCCTTTCTTTTGGTTTGGTGCAAAACAATGCCAATGTCATCTTGCAGCTTTCATCCTATCAGTAAATCAATGTTTGCTCGAAATATCCACTAACTATCATTCAGACAAAATGTAATTACTATTTTAAAAATAATCATTCTGTCTCCCTTTTCCCTCCTCCCCTCCCTGGCGATTCCTTTACTTCATTTCATTTAAGAGCATGAAGAAGCTGGGACATTCCCTTATCCCGAATATTTTTTAGCTTGATGATTACTTAATATCTATAAGTATGCTTAGCAATTACACTTTAGCCAATTGACTAGATGCCTTACTCAATGCAACCAGAGGTTACATCTCAATTCAATAAACTTGTATTAAGCAATAATTATTTGTTGCAATTTGTGTCAAGTTCTGAGCACTGGAGATACAAAGAGAACATCCCTGTTCTTAAACTTAAGGCATAGATAACATGAGTAATACATTTGAATACTAAGTAAAATCATCCCATATGTCCATTAGGTTGATTCCATTAGGAATTCCTATTAGGAAGGACTATGTATAGAAGATGTCACCTAAGCCTTGAAAGAAACTAAGTATCCTTAAGAAGGGAGTATATTTCAGCCATGAGACAAAGCCTATGCAAAACCACTCAGCCTGAAAAGTAGAATATAGAAGTATCTAGATGGCAGAATGAATAGATCACTGGACCAAAATTCTAAGGGTCAATTTGAATCCTACCTCAAGGAAAGTTACATAGTTTCTGAATGCCTCCGTTTTTTCATTTGTAAAATAGGGATGATAATAGCACCTACTTTTCATTGCTGTTGTAAGGATTAAATGAGATAGTAAAGTTCTTTACAAAACCAAACGTTAATATCCTATACAAATGCTAGCTATTGTTATATAGAGTTCAGAGAAGAAATGCCTTCGATTAGTTTGTTTAATCAATTTAGCAGTAGTATAACATATGTGAAGGGAGTAGTATAAAATGTAATCTTGAAATATATCAGACTTAAAGGGAATTTAAGCATCGCCTGAATGGTGATACACTTACCTGTCAATATCAGCTGACATTTATATAATATTTTATATTTTTCAAATATATTATTTCACTTGATCCTTGGTGTAGGTGCTACAAGTATAATAATATTATAAGAACTCATACTGCAAATAAGGTTATTGAGGCTATGAATATAACACTGGACTTCATAGAATTCTAGCATTGTATCAACTGCAGCATTTAGCTGCCCATTTGGTCCCATAGTGGAGTACATGGAGGGCCTGGAGAAATCAGAGAAAATAAGATTGCCAAATGCATGTTTATTCTTCAACCCCTAATCCATGATAACCTTGACCATAATGCTTTTAGGGAATGCTAAAGTCATTCATGCCACTAAATTAAATAATGAACAAAATGTGTACAAAGTGAAATAAATCTTTCCTTATTATATTAGCTATAAGGAGGAACATTTAAGTCATTCCTCCATTCTTGTAGATGAACTTATTTTTCTCCTTTCTTATCACGTAATAAGAAGGACACAAGCTCATAACTATATTCTTTCATTTTTAATTATAGAATATATATAGAATTTTTGAAATGAACCCCTATTAGGAGAGCACCTAGTACATTAGACATGGTCCTATGGTTTAACTTTATTTTTGCATAAAGCTATCTGAACAAAACTTTTATTTTAATTCAAATTTAAAAAAAAAGAAAACAGCTTTTTTTTTTTTTTTTTGATTAAATATAAATCCATTAATACTGTGAATTTTTCTTTTAGGCATCTGATAGGGAAATCGTCTGGGTTATAAGAATCACTGTGTTTCTTTTTGGAGCAGCAGCTACTGCAATGGCCCTGTTAACCAAATCTGTTTATGGACTTTGGTATCTCAGTTCTGACCTTGTTTACATAATAATCTTTCCTCACCTCTTGTGCGTGCTCTTTATTAAGGGAACCAATACATATGGTGCCTTGATAGGATATGTGCTTGGTCTCATATTCAGAATAACTGGAGGAGAGCCATATCTTTACCTGCAGCCATTGATCTTATATCCTGGTTATTACCGTGATGAAGATGGCATTTATCGCCAGAGGTTTCCATTTAAAACATTTGCTATGTCCATCTCCTTCTTGACCAATATCTTTGTCTCTTACTCACAAATTTAAAAGTGGAATCCTGCCTTCCAGATTAGACTTCCTTGATGCTGGAGTTGCCAGTCACAGTGAAGAGAATTGACAAGACAATTCTGGTCAAAAATGAAAATATTAAATTAGATGAGCTTGCACCTGTAAAGCGTCGGCAGAGTTTGACTCTCAGCTCAGCTTTTACAAATAAAGAGGCCCTTCTTAACACTGCGTCCGGCCCAGAAGGGTCCATTACTGAAGATAACTTACAATGACTCCAATGAAATGAAATACTGTTTCCCTTACCATAAAGGGTATTGCAATCACATAGCCAACATAGGATGATATGCAGCATTTAAGGAAAAATATTAAGTATAAGTAATTCTTCAGGACATTGTATATAACCAGAGTTAAATACCACTGCACCAATCCAAGCTACATCAAGAGGGATGAGTGGCAGCCTTCTGTGAAATCAATGTTTACATATGACTGCCACATACATTTCTAGATAATTTTACAAATTTTCGGGAATAAAATCATATTCTATTGAAAGAGATAGCAGCAAGGGGTTTGAAGGATGTTTTTCAAAATGTATGTATTCTGCAGGGTCCGTAGGGGGAGTAGATGTTTACAATTAGAGAAGCAGCTAGAAGAAAATTGATGATCTCAATCAAAGTTTTGGGAGAAAATGACCTATTCAGAAAAATAAGTAGCCATTATTTTACACTAAGCGAACAGCCTTTTTATATCAAAAAGGTATAGTGAATTAGCCACTAAATTGTTCTTGAAATGATATTTCAGAAAATTCTATAATTTCTATTCAAAATAGAAGATTGAAAGTCTATTAGCTACATAACATAGTTGTCTTTTTTCATTTGAGGATTTTCACAGTAATGGCTGCTAACCTATGTTCTGAGCCCAGACTCCAGATATAAATTCATGACTATCTTTAAGAAGGTGTTTTCTCTGGGAAAATATTTTTACAGTCAAAGATTCTGATAAAGGCTCTACTTCCAAAATATATAGAGAATTAACCTCCCTAATTTATAAAAAACTCAACCATTCTCCAATTGAAATATATTGTTGATATGAACAGACAATTCTCAGATGAAGAAATTGAAACTATTTAATCATATGAAAAGATGCTCCAAGTCATTATTAATCAGAGAAATGCAATTTAAGACAACTCTAAGATACTGATTAATAACCTGTCAGATTGACAGATGACAGGAAAAATAATGATGATTGCTGAGGAAATGCGAAAAGTGGACATTGATGCATTGTTGGAGGAGTTGTGAATGAATCCAACCATTCTGGAGAGAAGCTTGAACTATGCTCAAAAAGTTATCAAACTGTGCATACGCTTTGATCCAGTGAAAAGGCTTACTGGATTATATCCCAAAGAGATTATAAAGAAGGGAAAGAGACCTGTATGTGCAATTAATGTTTGTGGCAACCCTGTTTGTAGTGGCTAGAAACTGAAACTGAATGATGTCCATCAGTTGGAGGAATATTGAATAAATTGTGGTATGAATATTGGTGAATATTACTATTCTGTAAGAAATGACCAACAGGATGATTTCAGAAAGGCCTGAGAGACTTACATGAACTGATGCTGAGTGAAATGAGCAAGACCAGGAGACTGGCTATATACCTTAACAATAATATTTATATGATGACCAGTTCTGATGGAGCCTGGCCATCCCTTTCAGCAACAAGATCAACAAAATCATTTCCAATGGAGCAGAATGAACTGAACTGAAGCATTTCAGAGAAAGAACTCTGGAGATGACTTAAAACCATTACATTGAATTCTAATCCCTTATATTTATAATACATGCATTTTTGATTCCCCTTCACAAGCTAATTGTACAATATCAGAGTCTGATCTTTTGTACATAAAAATAATGTTTTGGGTCATGTATACTTATTGTGTATCTTATTTATATTTTAATGTACTTAATATCTACTTTCTATCATCCTGCCATCTGGGGGAGGGGATAGCAGGGTGAGGTGAAAAAATTGGAACAAGGGAAAATTGTTAATGCTGTAAAGTTACCCATGCATATAACCTATAAAAGGCTATTAAATAAAAAATATAAATAAATAAAAGAAGGTGTTTTCTGATGTTCAAAGTTTTCAACAAACAAAATCTTCTGTCAGAGACAAATTCTTTGGGTTCCCTAAGTAAGCTCAGCACTAATATCTATTAATTAAGTATACCTAGGAGCAGAAGAGATTTATTATTAGAAAATCTGGAAGCAATAACTTGAACTAGAAATTCAACACAAGGGAATGCCTCAAGTAAATATAATTTTGCTATCATGAAAAAAGAACAATTTCTGGCTTCACTTCTAAAGTCAGTAATGGAAGGAAATATCAAGTTAGATGAACATAAATGTTAATAAAATAGCTCAAAGCTAATAACTAAAAAGCAATGTTAAATCATTATGCATTCTACTAAAATTTCTCATCAGCTTTATAATTTTTGGACAATCATCTATTAGAAATCTTAGAAGACTAAAAACTACCCACCTTGGTTTTGACTAACAGTGCATGGCACATTGTGGGCATTTACTCACTCCCAAGCTTATTCTCCAAATTGAGTGGATAATCACAACAGAAGAGAATCCGATGAATATAAAAGCTATGAGGAAAGTAGAAAATCAGAAAACTGAAAGAATTCTACTGCCAAAAGGAAGAAGCCATCGATTTTAACATTTGATGTTAACATAACTTTCATGAGGTTGTTCATTATGTTATTTTTGCTCCTTTTCTGGAGTTTTAAAAATATATGTGTACATATTAGTATATATGTATAATTGTATACATTCATTATGGAATCTTAAAATCGTTTTTCCACCAATTACATTTCAGTAGTAACATGATTTATTTGGAGGGGGGAAAAAGTGAAGTTAGGAGTTGAGCAATTAGTAAATAGAAAAGCTGAATCATTTTGGTCTAAAGTCTTTATTCTTCCAATAACTGAGTTTTGATCCTATATAGACATCCAAGTTGATTTAGCTTTCAATGTAGAATATCAACATTCATATTCCTGAAACAACAGTTTCCAAATTTTCTTTGCAATTTTCTCAAAGTACTGAATGAAACATAGATAACTTTCATTCTAAGGAAGCTTTATGTGCAGAATTGAACTTTCAGAATAAACATAATAGGAAAATTAATCACTTTATTATCACATGAATTCCCAGATTCTTAGGCATGAATTTATCATGTATTAAATTATCATGTTATGAAAGGACACACCCATTCCCTACTGGCCACTAGAGATACTCAGATACAAGGAAAATTCAGTCTGAATATTTAATAATATAAGAGAAGAGAAGAGAAAGATTCTATAAGCAGAGGCTTTAGAGTCAAGGAATCTCCAGACATGGATAAATTTCTGCTGGTATAGGAGAAACATTCTGAGAAAGGGGAGGAAAGAGCCCAAAGCAACGAAATATTGCTGGAAGTTTCCAAGAAAAAGTTGAACTGCTGGGTGCAAAAAGCAATGCCAAGAATAAATAATGATGCAGGTGTATTAGAATTCCCAAAATGTCTAGAAAATAATCATCTAAAATCCTTTATCACCGTACAATTTAGATTTGGGATAGGGAGTAGTATTTTTTTTTTATCCCCATGAGAATATAACTTGAAATTGTTAGGGAAATAGTCACTTTACCAAAATTTTTTTTCAAGAACCTGGGGTCCCCTGAAAGCTTGAATCAATGATTGTATGATGTAAATAGAAATTTATTAAAGTATGTAAATTTTAAAATTGCCTGCATTTATATTGAGATTAAGGTAGATTCAGACCTGTGATTTCATTTTATTAGGAATTCCTAGGTTAGTGAACTCCTTTCAAAGCAGATCTGCATTTACTCTACAAAATAGTGCTGAAGAGTTAGGCCTACTACTTATTTTTTTATGGATAGCAAATTGACTCTAAACACTGAAGAGACTCTCCAGATGAATCCCCAAAAGAGGAGATCATCTGTTCCTCAGCACAAATGAATCTCATAGAAGAATTTAAAGGCTCTCACAAGAGAGCTTGAAGAAATGGGAAGAAAAAGGGAGGCTTGGAAGAGTTCGAGAAGTCATCCCACCTTAATATTTAAAGACAGAGTGGATAAAGAACCAACGTTGACAAATAGGATTAGTGAACTGGAAACAAAAAAATAGTTTCTAAAAATAAAATTGGCAAATGGAAAAATTAGAACAAAATAACTCACTTAAATAAAATTGGCGAAATGGAAAAAACATTCCATAGAACAAATTGGACAATTAGAAAAAGATATAAAAAAGTGAGTGAAGAAACACTTCATTGAAAATCAAAATAGAACAAATGGAATAGAATGACTTGAGGAGACAAGATGAATCAGTCAAGCAAAACCAAAAAAACCAAACAATGGAGAAAAATGTGAAATACCTTCTGGGGAAAACAACAGACTTGGAAAATACGTCCAGGGGAGAGAATCTGAGAATTATTGGACTCCCAGAAAAATATGATTTAAAAAAAGAGTCTGGACACTATTTTCCAGGAAATTATCAAAGAAAACTGCTCAGAAGTCATAGAAACAGAGGGTAAAATAGACATTGAAAGGAATCATCGATCACCCACTGAAAGGGATCCTAAAATCAAAACACCAAGAAATATAGTGGCCAAATGCCAGAACCCTCAAAGAAAGGAAAAAATACTCCAAGCGGCTAGAAAAACCCAATTCAAGTATAAAGGAGCCACAATAAGGATCACCCAAGATCTAGCAGCATCCACATTAAAAGATCGAAGGGCCTGGAATATGATATTCTGAAAGGCTAAGGAACTCAGTATGCAACCAAAAATAACTTACCCAGCCAGAATGAGCATCTTTTTCCAGGGAAGAAGATGGTCATTCAACGAAAAACGAAAAAGTTTTATGTAATCCCAAGTATACAGGTATATAAAATACATATAAAAAATTTACTGATGATAAATCTTATGACTCCCCCCATCATTTAGTTACATGACTCCATGTGGGGATTGACCCACAGCCTAAGAAACTTTATTCTACAATATTAATTGATTGGTGGGATCTTATTGGACAGGTTTCTGTCCATAAGGAGCTGTATGTAATTGAGAGCTAATTACCTCAACTACGCCTTTTGATATTTAAATTGCTGCCAGTAAATTACTAAAATTCTCAGGAGAATGTACTTTACTGGTCCATTGATCCTTATGCCATGTTTATGAATCAGTGTATTGCAGAAGTGATACTTTAAGATACCATCTGGTCTTGTAGGCAAGGTAAAGAATTTTTTTTGGTATCAGACTATTTGGGTTTTTGTTATTGTTGTTTAGTTGTTTCAGTTGTGTTCAATTCTTCATGACCTTTTTAAGGGTTTGCTTAACATAGATTTTCATTTTCTTCTTCAGCTCATTTTATAGATGAGAATCTAAAGCAGATTTAAGTGACTTGTATAGGGTCACACAGCTATTATGTGCCAAATTTGAGCTCAAGACAATTAGTTTTCCTAACTTCAGGCCCAACATTCTCTCCAATGGCATTAATTAGCTGTTCAATGCCTTCAAAATTCATAGATTTTATGATGAAATCTATTGACTCTTTCTTTAAAGAGTCTCTAAATAAAATAAGAGCCATTAAATTGAAGAGACTTTAAATAATGTATTTGAAGGCATAAAACAAGATATATAGGCATAAAAAGTAAACCAAATATACTTAAAATAATTATCAACAATTGTTTTTAAGTTACTGATTTCAAATCAGTTCTTGGATCTAAAACATGTAATCATACACCTTTGTAAATTAATGTAAGATTTTCAAAACACTTTCCCCATAAAAACTCTGTTAGGTAAATAGTATGAATCCTGTATTTATATTCCTATATTATAATTGAGAACAATGAGACTTAGCTAGATTAAATGGCTTCATCATAGCTTCACAATTATTAAGTGTCAGAGTTAAAATATGAACCCAGATTTTCTAACCAGATGTTATTAAACTACCCATAATTGATGATTGCCTGTTTTTCTTGCATGATTAGGTTCAAAAATCTGGTGATGGAAGGTTATCTAGAGATCACCTGGTCTAACTCCCTCATTTCATAGTTGAGAAGTGAGACACAATAAGATTAAATAATTTTTATAAAAGTCTCAGTCTTAGAAATAGGAAATGTCAATTAATTTATTGAATTATTAATTAATTTATTGTGACCTGAGTGAAAAGGGGGGAAAATCTCCTGAGGAACTCATGGTTCAGGTGCCCACCCTTGCATTCTACCTATAAATTCATTGCACTCAGTTTGCTCAGGAGTAAGAATAACTATAAATGGCTAAAAACCTCAGTCTTAGTGCTCACTGTTTATCACTCAAAAAATAGGTCTTCTAAATGGCCCTTTGGGTCAAGAAGGGACAGCACACTTGGGTTTTTGTATACTCTGAGTGAGAGACCAAGACAGAAACAGACAGAGAATAATGTTTCAATTATACTTCAATAAGGCAAAGAGAGAATATAGACATGGGATGGTAGTTGAAGCTAGGCAGCACTAGGAAGAGAATGAACAAGGGGAGAGGAAGGGAAAGAGAGAGTATCTACATAACCACAGATTGAAATTGGGAGGATTTGAATAGCATAGAGTTTTACAAAGGATTCTTACTCCAAAGTCAAAGGTTCATTGCCTTTTTGTTTTGTTTTATTTTGAGACCCTTTAGGTTTTTTCTTCAATGATTCATTCTAATGCTTTCATTTTTCTGATACTCGTGAATGCTTTTTATACTTATAAGGAGGTTATGGAGCAGGCGTGTGCTTCTAGACAAATGTTTCAATAATCAATTCTCTGGGAGAAAATGTACTTTTTAAAATATATTCTCCATTACTTTCTTAAATCTAATCAACAAAATAACAAATTAGCTCTTTTGCTGATTGTTTGAGTTATAAATACTCACAATGAAAATTTAAGTCTACTCTCCTGAACCAAAATAACTAAAAATACAGTCATTCCAACATATGCCTGGTATGCAAGTAAGAGGTACATATAATCTATGGTTTGAAGTCATCTGAGAAATCATCATATTCAACATATGCCACTTTGTGTGGTACAGCAAGTCCTAACTCAAAATGACTACTCAGAGATTTCTCAAAGAGAACAGTAGCTTTATTAGAATCTTGGGAAAAGCAGCCGCTCCACTCACTGCCTTGGGTTCTAATTAAAGCTCTGTTTACTACTGTTGTGATTTTGAACAAGTTACTTTCTTTTTTTGATTCTCTGATATCAAACTACACAGAAAATAAAATTTAATTGTTCTTTATGGTTAACTCCTTTGACCAATCATGGTCTTAAAAAGAAAGTAGAACTCAAAACACTTCAATTATATTATTTGCTTTCCTTTCAGGTGTAAACATCAGTGTGATTATTGATATCAATATAAACCTTTCGATTATTGTTTCTGCCTTGATTGCAATTCTGTATACCCTGGTGGGTGGACTCTACTCAGTTGCCTACACTGGTGTTGTCCAACTCTTCTGCATTTTCTTGGGACTGGTGAGTTTGGCCAACTATTTTGCCACTTTCAAAATAGTGTTTCTGTATGACAAGTCAACTAAAAGTCAGTTAATATGTATTTTCTATCATGGAGAGGACGGGAGATAGATAAGGGATTCATTATCACTAAGAACTAAGTAACTAAAAACAAGATATCACTCATGGATGGCTGGGTTTCATTTAGAACCAAGCATTGAATTTGTTTTTACATTTTTGGTTGTTTTTCTTGATTATTAAATTGTTTTAAACTATTAAAACCTGTTTATCCTCCTCTCTCTCTTTTTTCTTTAACTCTGTCCCTCCTCAAAAATGTGTTTTGCTTCTAATCACTATCTCCCTTAATCTACCTTCCCTTTTATCCCACAAATTTACCTGTAACTGTGTTCAAACTGTTGTCTTCTAAATTGTGTTTTAATCTTTTCTGTCATGATAGTAGATTTTCTGTTTTTCTCCTCAACTAAGTTGGGGGTCTGCAAGTTTTCCATGCTTCTAAGATAGTTTAATGATTAGGGAAGGGAGGTGATCACTGTTTTTCAGTTCTCTACTCTGGGCTTTACTAAGAAAGGACCCCATATTCCTGTGACAAAAACTAGGAGTGCTTCTCTACACCCTGGACCTATACCTCAGCAGTGTATATGAGGGCAAAACAATAATGTCCTGCACTCAGTATCAGCTCAGGGTCCCCTAGAATCTTCTTCTGACCAACTGTCTAACCCCCTTACAATATCTGAAATGAGAGCTCCTCAAGCTACTACTACTGCTTGTTTCAGCAACCTCCATGACCTGGCACTGCTTCTGGCTGCTGCTTTTTGACCCAGTATCCTAAATTTTCCCTTCTGATCACCTAAGTTGTCTTGGGCCAGAAAAAGTATTACCCCAATCTTTTGTCGATTTTGTCAATTCCAGAATTCAAACAGACATGATATTTTAGAGTTGTTTAAAGAAGAATCTTGGGAGATTTATGAAAACCTGAACATGTTATAATGTTAATTTTTTGTTACAGTGGATCAGCATACCTTTTGCGATGTCACATCATGCTGTTGCAGACATTAGATTTACTGCTGTGCATGAACTTTTCCAGGAACCTTGGTTAGGATCTCTTAAATCAAATGAAGTACACACTTGGATAGATAATTTTCTTTTACTGGTAAGTGATATCTTACAAATATATCTGGTTTGTCATGGAATAAATCTTAATCGTTTGACAGAGACAATAACTGACTAAAAATACCTTACTAAACCAGATGTCAGGTGGCCCAGGAAAGCCCATATTCTGTCACATTCTGTCAGATAGGCCAAGTAAGCCCAGGGAGTCTTTTCATTTTCAATGAAACATGAAATGTATGTAGCAGCATGGTGACAATAATGAAAAGCAAATCTTGGCTTGTTGATAGAGTTGACTGATCCTAAAGTTAGAAAACAAAGTCACAGACAAGCATAATAACTAGACTAGACTCTTCTTATGCATAGGTGAAATAAGCAGCTGTCTACACATTATAATTTAAGAGGCACAATAAGACACACTGCCAATTATTTTTCCACCAGCCTATCACAATACTTTTAAAAATAAAGCAAAAAAAGAATTCTGACAACAATGTGATCACCTTAAAAGTATTCCCTTGGGTAATAATCCTTTATTTTAATTTCATAGTATGATTAGATTTAATATTATCACATTAACTTAAGAATTCTTTTGTTTTAGTGACTACTACAACTTTTTTTTTAATGAAGATTATGCTTCTATCTTGCCCAAAGTTCTAAAATGAAATCTTATCAAAGATTTCTGAAATAGAATCAGGAATTTAAAAGAATAAAAAAATTTACTGTTTTCTATTTTTTGCTTACAAAAAAAGTATTTGAATCCATTGAAAATGCCATAGTTTTAAAAGCTTTCTTTTAACAAGATGTCTTATATACATCTTTTAAGATTATACAAAAGTCTTAGTTAAACAAAAACATAGAGATAATTTTTGAACATTAGTGTTTAAAAAAAATGATGTTGCTTTTTTGCTTATTGGAGAAGATGCATTTCTAGCATATGAAACAGCCTAAACAAAGGCAAGGAAGTATTACAGTAAAGTGTATTTTAAAAGGGCAGAAAATTTTACAATTTGACGTTAGCATAAAGGGCATAGGTACGAGTAATATGAGTAGAACGATAGAGTGGGACTGGGTCTTAAATACCAGGCAGAGGAACTGAAAATTTACTTAAAAGTCAGTAGGGAGCTACTGAGGATTTTTCGGCAGAAGAACAATATGACTATATCTATATATAGGAAAAAATATACTCTAGCATGAGGGGGGAAATATTTTAAAGTAATATAGGGGAGTTTGAGGGATTCTTGTCTATGTTCAATTTGGACTAGATGTAGTCTGAGATTCTTTCCAGCTGTGATATTTTATAATTCTGTAAAAGTTGATGGAAAGGACCCAAGGCACAGGAAAAGACTGAAGATGAAGAGGTGTAGGGTGATGACTGTTGAACTAAAGTCTCATAAAAAGCAGAAGGAAACTTAATAGAAAAATATATAAAGGAAGAAATAGGAAAGTTTCTTTTGTGAGCAAACAGAAGGATATTAGAAGTACTAAGGAATCTGAATAATACAAAATGGAGACTAAGGAAGGACACATTGGTTATATTCAGTATTTTTAAAGAGAACATACCCACTGAGCCTAGAGAAAAGAAGACTTTCAGGGAGGGGGATTCCATAAATAATACCTGTCTTCAAATACTTGAAGGGCTGTCATGTAAAATAAAGATTAAATTTATTCCATTTGACCTCAGAAAATCAAGTTAAGACCAATGGATGGAAATTTCAAAGAAGCCGATTTAAGCTAGAAATTAGGAGATAGTGAGGAAAAGGGCGAGAGAAGCATTGCTTAACAATTGAAGTTCTTCAGAAGTGTCATTAAGAGATGGTAAATCTTGAAGGTCTTCAAACAGGGGCTAATGAATCATTTGTCAACTATGTCAGAGTAGAGATTACTTTTATGTATAAAATGAGTAGCTGAGTTCCCTAGCAAATCTAATATTCTTGTAATTTGATTCTTACTAAAATACAAGACCAACTAATATAAGCGTGGAGCTTGTTGATGGATTTAGTCGAAAGTAAAGAATAAAATATTTAGAATAGCCTCTCTACAAATTACAAAATGAATGAGCTATCAATACAGATAGGAGTGAAAAATTTTCGTACTTCAACAAAATCTCAGCTGAAGTTAGATACCATACATCTTGATCACAATCAGCAAAAATGTACATTTTTTCTCTACTCATGTTTACAGTGATATTGAGCAGGAAAGGAAAAATCAAATGATATAGTTACTAAATAATCCACATTCATAGATAAAATACTTCATAAAATCAGAGAATATTCTAGAGTATCTATGTAGTAAAACAGTAGCAAATAACAGGACTAAGGCTGGGTTTAAAAGAAAGCAAAGTCAGACTTGGGGAGATGGACTTGGAGAAAGAGGATTATTCAAGGGGCAAAGGGACACAATAAAGTTGAAAATTTGGCTACAGTATATATGAGAAAAATAGAAGAAAAAGAAACAATTGTGACTAGTTGGAGAGTGTAATGTTAGAATTCTAGATCTTGCAGCTAATGTAAATCTAAGAAATGATATGGTATAATTAGAGTGAAATGTAATTAATTTATTGTGGAAAAAGAGGAAGCTAGAGTCAAGAAGGTGATAGTCATCAAAAATAGGAAAATAATGTGGAGATCCGGATATGACAGCAACAAGGAGAAGGAGAAATTGGTATAATAAGACAATTGTCACCAAGTATTTATCAAGAACTTATACTATTATGCCACCAAGTGGTTTATGGACTGGAGATAAAAAGAAAAGAGTATAAAGTAAGTCCTTGTTTTCAAGGAACTCATAGTCTAATTGGGGAGACAATCGGTAAATAAGTATATGTTATATATATGTGCACATGTGCTGTGTATAAATATGTGTGTTTGTGTATGTATTTGCGCAGAAAATTATGTATATATGACTAAAATGAGAGAGAGATAGAGAAAAGGAAAGAGGGAGGAAGAAAGTAAGGGAAAGAGAGAGAAGATAGAGACAGAAGAAGAAAGAGAAAGTAATTTTGTCTGAAAAAATAATGAGAACTATATTTAAATAAATTGTCTTCTAAGAAAAAAAAAGTATAGTATTACAGAGAAAGGGCAAATTTAGGAGTAAGGTAGAACCTGGATCAAATCCTGTCTTAGACTTAAAAGAGCTTTGTAACCATGAGTATGTCATTTAATCTCAGTGTCACAGGTACTTACCACAACTATAAATTACCAAATAATACCATTCTAGTAAAAAATATTTCCACACAAAGAATTCCTTACATTGAAGAAATCACAGATCTCAGAACACACCTGCCATCCTTAAGCAATATGTGATTATTACATTATAGGGAAGCATATTGTAGTTGTCATTTCTGGAAATGTTTTCAGATCCAGATGTAAGTATTTGATTTCTTTGCAGATGTTGGGAGGGATTCCATGGCAAACCTATTTTCAAAGAGTTCTGTCATCATCTTCAGCAACCTATGCTCAGATTCTATCCTTTTTGGCAGCTTTTGGGTGTCTACTGATTGCCTTCCCTGCAATCCTTATTGGTGCAATTGGAGCATCAACAGGTAAAATTTTATCTTGTTACTGACAACACTAGGGTTATTAATATATAGACTGGGAACCCCATGCTATTTGGTTGATTTGAAATATTGGTTTCCAACCTTTGAATTTACTTTGACATAAAATGAGTCATACATCAAATTGTAATAATCACCAAATGGCTATGTGACCTAAGAATAAAAGACAATACCTTTCATAATTATGGTGAAAGAAAGAATTCTTAACCAAACAAGTGATACAGGTATTCACAAAGAATAAAATAATTTTAGTCACACAAAATGAAAAATAATTTACACAGAGTAAATCAATCAAGGTAAAAGAAGGAAAAACTTTATTGGAAAAAATTCACATCAAATATTAGTGATAAAAATTGATAGCTAATACACACACACACACACACACACATGTAAACACACACACTGAAACAAATATGTAATACTAATTCATTACCAAATTGGTGAAAGGATATGAAGTTTTCAAATGAAAATTTGCAAATTATAAATTACCGTATAAAATCATACTTCAAATTACTATTAGCTGTAGAATTTAAAATTAAAACAATTCTGTGCTTTCACCACAAATGCTAGAATGTGCCAAATTTGACCCCCAAAAAAAGGTAACAGAAAGCACTAGAGAGAGCCTGGGAAAAGAGATAAACTGTGATTGGAGTTGTCTATTGATCTGACCATTCTAGATAACTATTTGAACTTTTTTCAAGAAAAATGATTAAACTGTTCATATACTTTGACTCAGAGACCTGACTAGTATTCCTTTTTCCTAAAAAGGGAAGAAAAAAGATATAAAATGTGCCAAATGTAATAGCACCACATTATGCTGTGGATTAAAAACAAAAAGGATGCTGATCAATTGAAGTATAGCTAAAAAGAAACTGTAAATATGAGGAATTCGGGGGGAAAAACACAAGAAAATTTTGTTATGTGAAGAAAAATGAAATAATCAGAAGCAATACCACTTACAGAATGATATAATGTAGGAACAATAGTCACTAAAAGGAAGTCTGATTCTGAACAACCGAAAACCAATAATGATCTCAGAGAACAGATAATGTCATGTGTTACTTTCCTCTTGGGAAATAAATGAGGAATTACTGGAATATTTTATTTCTTAACAAATAACCACTGTATCAATTGTATTTCTTAAATATTTTTAGTCTTTTTTGTTGTTGTTACAAAGAAAGATTTAATATATCTTAAGGAGGAGGAGAAAAGAGAAATGTATTGCTATATGTGAAAGTAACTGTAATGTAAAAATAAAAGGTATAAAATAAAAACTTTTCAATGGCCCCTGAGAAATGTTGGTTTTAAACTTCCATGAGTCAAATAGCCCAAATCACTGTTCATGAAATTTGGGTTAAATTTTAAAATCTTTCATGACAACTGTCAGAGAAGAATATTCTTTAGGCAAATGCACACATCCTTGAGACCTTGGCAATTACATTTATTCCCTTAGAACAGTTTGACTCAAGAATGTTTTAGAATTCTGCAGTGCTTGGCATACCAGTTCAATCTTATAGGAAGGTAGAAAAGTAATAATCTAAGGCACAGAAGAAATAATGTTCAAAAAGTATCAGCTTTTAAAAGAAAATTGCTTTATTCTTATTTTTAACAAAAAGTCCATGTTAAATTCTCTCTATATTTATTCCCCACACATGCAAACTAAAAATTTGAATGATATTTAACTGCCAATTGATTTGTCACTGGGAATATCTAATCTTGGAGAATCTTTGAAACTGAGTATTGAAGAGCCCATCCAGTCCAAACCATACCCAGGAAAAATTTGCCCTATATCACATTGAATAAGTGATCATTTGGACTTTGATTAAAGGTGTCAAATGAAGGAGAAGTCACTCCTTCCCAAAGCAGTCCATTTGTTTTTGGTTTTGCCAATTCTAATTGTCACAAAGTATTTCCTTATATTGAGCGTAAATTTCTCCCTTCTCAAATTTCACCTGTTTCTACTAGATTGCTGTTTTTTGTACCCAAATAGAAATAAGTATTCTGTCTTTCATGTACTAATCTTGCAAGCACTTGAAGACAGCTGTCATGTCCCTTGCTACTCTCCCAGGTTTTCTCTGGGTTAAACAAACCAATCTTCATCTGACATGAAGTTGAGAATTTTTGCCCTCCTTGTGGCCCTCTTCTGCTTATTCTTCAGTTTATCGATGTCCTTCCTAAAATGTAGAACCTGGAACTAAAGATCTGTATTTGAATTCCAGCTCTGTCTCTTTTACTTTGGATAAATCACTTAATCTTACTGGGAATTAGTTTTCTTATTTATAAAGGGAAGGCTTTGGGGAGAGAATGCTTTCTATATTTTTTTCTACTTCTATATGCTCAGAATTTGAATGAATAGTATATCTGATTTTTGCAAATTTTGAATCCAACAGATTGGAATAAGACTACATATGGTCTTCCACACCCCATAGAAAGGGAAGAAGCAAATATGATTTTACCCATTGTGCTGCAGTATCTCTGTCCAGTATACATTTCTTTCTTTGGCCTGGGTGCAGTATCAGCTGCTGTAATGTCATCTGCAGATTCTTCTATCCTATCAGCAAGTTCAATGTTTGCTCGAAATATCTACCAACTATCATTCAGACAAAATGTAATTACTATTTTAAAAATAATCATTCTGTCTCCCTTTTCCCTAAGGGGATTCCTTATTTCCTATTTCATTTAAGAGCATGAAGAAGCTGGGACATTCCCCTATCCCGAATATTTTTTAGCTTGATGATTACTTAATATCTATAAGTATGCTTAGCAATACACTTTTAGCCAATTGACTAGATGCCTTACTCAATGCAACCAGAGGTTACATCTCAATTCAATAAACTTGTATTAAGCAATAATTATTTGTTGCAATTTGTGTCAAGTTCTGAGCACTGGAGATACAAAGAGAACATCCCTGTTCTTAAACTTAAGGCATAGATAACATGAGTAATACATTTGAATACTAAGTAAAATCATCCCATATGTCCATTAGGTTGATTCCATTAGGAATTCCTATTAGGAAGGACTATGTATAGAAGATGTCACCTAACCCTTGAAAGAAACTAAGTATCCTTAAAAAGGGAGTATATTTCAGCCATGAGACAAAGCCTATGCAAAACCACTCAGCCTGAAAAGTAGAATATAGAAGTATCTAGATGGCAGAATGAATAGATCACTGGACCAAAATTCTAAGGGTCAATTTGAATCCTACCTCAAGGAAAGTTACATGGTTTCTGAATGCCTCCGTTTTTTCATTTATAAAATAGGGATGATAATAGCACCTACTTTTCAGTGCTGTTGTAAGGATTAAATGAGATAGTAAAGTTCTTTACAAAACCAAACGTTAATATCCTATACAAATGCTAACTATTGTTATATAGAGTTCAGAAAAGAGGCTTTGATTAGTTTGATTAACCAATTTAGCAGGAGTATAACATATGTGAAGGGAGTAGTATAAAATGTAATCTTGAAATATATCAGACTTCTAAAGGGAATTTAAGCATCGCCTGAATGGTGATACACATACCTGTCAATAACAGATGGCATTTATATAATATTTTATATTTTTCCAATATATTATTTCACTTGATCCTTGGTGTAGGTGCTACATGTACAATATTATTATAAGAAATCATACTGCAAATAAGGTCATTGACGCTATGGATATATAACACTGGACTTCATAGAATTCTAGCATTGTATCAACTGCAGCATTTAGCTGCCCATTTGGTCCCATAGTGGAGTACATGGAGGGCCTGGAGAAATCAGAGAAAATAAGATTGCCAAATGCATGTTTATTCTTCAACCCCTAATCCATGATAACCTTGACCATATTGCTTTTAGGGAATGCTAAAGTCATTCATGCCACTAAATTAAATAATGAACAAAATGTGTACAAAGTGAAATAAATCTTTCCTTATTATATTAGCTATAAGGAGGAACATTTAAGTCATTCCTCCATTCTTGTAGATGAACTTATTTTTCTCCTTTCTTATCACTGTAATAAGAAGGGACACAAGCTCATAACTATATTCTTTCATCTTTTAATTATAGAATATATATAGAATCTTTGAAATGAACCCCTGCTAGGAGAGCACCTAGTACATTAGACATGGTCCTATGGTTTAACTTTATTTTTGCATAAAGCTATCTGAACAAAACTTTTATTTTTAACTGCAAATTTAAAAAAAAAAAAGAAAACAGCTTTTTTTTTTTTTTTTTGATTGAAGTGAGTAAATCCATTAATACTGTGAATTTTTCTTTTAGGCATCTGATAGGGAAATCGTCTGGGTTATAAGAATCACTGTGTTTCTTTTTGGAGCAGCAGCTACTGCAATGGCCCTGTTAACCAAATCTGTTTATGGACTCTGGTATCTCAGTTCTGACCTTGTTTACATAATAATCTTTCCTCACCTCTTGTGTGTGCTCTTTATTAAGGGAACCAATACATATGGTGCCTTGATAGGATATGTGCTTGGTCTCATATTCAGAATAACTGGAGGAGAGCCATATCTTTACCTGCAGCCATTGATCTTATATCCTGGTCATTACCGTGATGAAGATGGCATTTATCGCCAGAGGTTTCCATTTAAAACATTTGCTATGTCCATCTCCTTCTTGACCAATATCTTTGTCTCTTACCTCGCCAAATACCTCTTTGAAAGTGGAATCCTGCCTTCCAGATTAGACTTCCTTGATGCTGGAGTTGCCAGTCACAGTGAAGAGAATTGACAAGACAATTCTGGTCAAAAATGAAAATATTAAATTAGATGAGCTTGCACCTGTAAAGCGTCGGCAGAGTTTGACTCTCAGCTCAACTTTTACAAATAAAGAGGCCCTTCTTGACACTGCATCCAGCCCAGAAGGGTCCAATACTGAAGATAACTTACAATGACTCCAATGAAATGAAATACTGTTTCCCTTACCATACAGGATATTGCAATCACATAGCCAACATAGGATGATATGCAGCATTTAAGGAAAAAGATTAAGTATAAGTAATTCTTCAGGACATTGTGTAACCAGAGTTAAATACCACTGCACCAATCCAAGCTACATCAAGAGGGATGAGTGGCAGCCTTCTGTGAAATCAATGTTTACATTTGACTGCCACATACATTTCTAGATAATTTTACAAATTTCCGGGAATAAAATCATATTCTATTGAAAGAGATAGCAGCAAGGGGTTTGAAGAATGTTTTTCAAAATGTATGTATTCTGCAGGGTCCGTAGGGGGAGTAGATGTTTACAATTAGAGAAGCAGCTGGAAGAAAATTGATGATCTCAATCAAAGTTTTGGGAGAAAATGACCCATTCAGAAAAATAAGTAGCCATTATTTTACACTAAGCGAACAGCCTTTTTATATCAAAAAGGTATAGTGAATTAGCCACTAAATTGTTCTTGAAATGATATTTCAGAAAATTCTATAATTTCTATTCAAAATAGAAGATTGAAAGTCTATTAGCTACATAACATAGTTGTCTTTTTTCATTTGAGGATTTTCACAGTAATGGCTGCTAACCTTTTGTTCTGAGCCCAGACTCCAGATATAAATTCATGACTATCTTTAAGAAGGTGTTTTCTCTGGGAAAATATTTTTACAGTCAAAGATTCTGATAAAGGCCTCATTTCCAAAATATATAGAGAATTAACCCTAATTTATAAAAAATCAAACCATTCTCCAATTGAAATATGGTCAAAGGATATGAACAGACAATTCTCAGATGAAGAAATTGAAACTATTTCTAATCATATGAAAAGATGCTCCAAGTCATTATTAATCAGAGAAATGCAATTTAAGACAACTCTAAGATACCACTACACACCTGTCAGATTGGCTAAGATGACAGGAAAAAATAATGATGATTGTTGGAGGGAATGCGGGAAAAGTGGGACATTGATGCATTGTTGGAGGAGTTGTGAATGAATCCAACCATTCTGGAGAGTAGTTTGGAACTATGCTCAAAAAGTTATCAAACTGTGCATACGCTTTGATCCAGCAGTGTTACTACTGGGATTATATCCCAAAGAGATTATAAAGAAGGGAAAGAGACCTGTATGTGCACGAATGTTTGTGGCAACCCTGTTTGTAGTGGCTAGAAACTGGAAACTGAATGATGTCCATCAGTTGGAGAATGGCTGAATAAATTGTGGTATATGAATATTATGGAATATTACTATTCTGTAAGAAATGACCAACAGGATGATTTCAGAAAGGCCTGGAGAGACTTACATGAACTGATGCTGAGTGAAATGAGCAAGACCAGGAGATCATTATATACTTCAACAACAATACTATATGATGACCAGTTCTGATGGAGCCTGGCCATCCTCAGCAACAAGATCAACAAAATCATTTCCAATGGAGCAGTAATGAACTGAACCAGCTACGCCCAGAGAAAGAACTCTGGGAGATGACTAAAAACCATTACATTGAATTCCCAATCCCTATATTTATGGCCACATGCATTTTTGATTCCCTTCACAAGCTAATTGTACAATATTTCAGAGTCTGATTCTTTTTGTACAGCAAAATAATGTTTTGGTCATGTATACTTATTGTGTATCTTATTTATATTTTAATGTACTTAACATCTACTGGTCATCCTGCCATCTGGGGGAGGGGATGGGGGGTAAGAGGTGAAAAATTGGAACAAGGGGTTTGGCAATTGTTAATGCTGTAAAGTTACCCATGCATATAACCTGTAAATAAAAGGCTATTAAATAAAAAATATAAATAAATAAAAAAGAAGCTGTTTTCTGATGTTCAAAGTTTTCAACAAACAAAATCTTCTGTCAGAGACAAATTCTTTGGGTTCCCTAAGTAAGCTCAGCACTAATATCTATTAATAAAGTATACCTAGGAGCAGAAGAGATTTATTATTAGAAAATCTGGAAGCAATAACTTGAACTAGAAATTCAACACAAGGGAATGCCTGAAGTAAATATAATTTTGCTATCATGAAAAAAGAACAATTTCTGGCTTCACTTCTGAAGTCAGTAATGGAAGGAAATATCAAGTTAGATGAACATAAATGTTACTAGCACAGCTCAAGCTAAGCTAACTAAAAAGCAAATTGTTAAATCATTATGCATTCTACTAAAAATTTCTCATCAGCTTTTAATTTTTGGACAATCATCTTAATAATAGGAAATCTAGAAGACTAAAAACTACCCACCTTGGTTTTGGACTAACAGTGCATGGCACATTGTGGCATTTACTCACTCCCAAGCTTATTCTCCAAATTGAGTGGATAATCACAACAGAAGAGAATCCGATGAATATAAAAGTCAAGATGAAAGTAGAAAATCAGAAAACTGGAAATAAATTCTACTGCCAAAAGGAAGAAGCCATCAATTTTAACATTTGATGTTAACATAACTTTCATGAGGTTGTTCATTATGTTATTTTTGCTCCTTTTCTGGAGTTTTAAAAATATATGTGTACATATTAGTATATATGTATAATTGTATACATTCATTATGGAATCTTAAAATAATTTTTTCCATCCATTTCATTTCAGTAGTAACATGATTTATTTGGAGGGGGGAAAAGTGAAGTTAGGAGTTGAGCAATTAGTAAATAGAAAAGCTGAATCATTTTGGTCTAAAGTCTTTATTCTTCCAATAACTGAGTTTTGATCCTATATAGACATCCAAGTTGATTTAGCTTTCAATGTAGAATATCAACATTCATATTCCTGAAACAACAGTTTCCAAATTTTCTTTGCAATTTTCTCAAAGTACTGAATGAAACATAGATAACTTTCATTCTAAGGAAGCTTTATGTGCAGAATTGAACTTTCAGAATAAACATAATAGGAAAATTAATCACTTTATTATCACATGAATTTCCAGATTCTTAGGCAGGAATTTATCATGTATTAAATTATCATGTTATGAAAGGATAGTATGACCCATTCCCCACTGGCCACTAGAGATACTCAGATACAAGGAAAATTCAGTCTGAATATTTAATAATATAAGAGAAGAGAAGAGAAAGATTCTATAAGCAGAGGCTTTAGAGTCAAGGAATCTCCAGACATGGATAAATTTCTGCTGGTATAGGAGAAACATTCTGAGAAAGGGGAGGAAAGAGCCCAAAGCAACAAAATACTGAAAGTTTCCAAGAAAAAGTTGAACTGCTGGGTGCAAAGAGCAATGCCAAGAATAAATAATGATGCAGGTGTATTAGAATTCCCAAAATGTCTAGAAAATAATCATCTAAAATCCTTTATCACCATACAATTTAGATTTGGGATAGGGAGTAGTATTTTTTTTTTTTATCCCCATGAGAATATAACTCTAAATTTATAATGAAATTGTTAGGGAAATAGTCACTTTACCAAAATTTTTTTTCAAGATCCTGGGGTCCCCTGTAAGCTTGAATCAATGATTATATGATGTGAATAGAAATTTGTTAAAGTATGTAAATTTAAAAATTGCCTGCATTTATATTGAGATTAAGGTAGATTCAGACCTGTGATTTCATTGTATTAGGAATTCCTAGGTTAGGGAACTCCTTTCAAAGCAGATCTGCATTTGCTCTACAAAATAGTGCTGAAGAGTTAGGCCTACTACTTATTTTTTTATGGATAGCAAATTGACTCTAAACACTGAAGAGACTCTCCAGATGAATCCCCAAAAGAGGAGATCATCTGTTCCTCAGCACAAATGAATCTCATAGAAGAAATTTAAAAGGCTCTCACAAGAGAGCTAGAAGAAAAATGGGAAAAGAAAAGGGAGGCTTGGCAAGAGAGTCTGGAGAAGTCATCCCACTCATTTAAAGACAGAGTGGATAAAGAAATCAAATCGTTGACAAATAGGATTAGTGAACTGGAAACAAAAAATAGCTCTCTAAAAAATAAAATTGGCAAAATGGAAAAAAATGCCATAGAACAAAACAACTCACTTAAAAACTCAATTGGAAAATTAGAAAAAGAAATTTTTAAAGTGAGTGAAGAAAATACTTCATTGAAAATCAGAATTTAACAAATGGAATTGGATGACTCGGGGAGGCAACAAGAATCAGTCAAGCAAAACCAAAAAAAATCAAACAATGGAAAAAAATGTGAAATACCTTCTTGGGAAAACAACAGACTTGGAAAATATATCTAGGAGAGACAATTTGAGAATTATTGGACTCCCAGAAAAATATGATGAAAAAAAGAGCTTGGATACTGTTTTCCAGGAAATTATCAAAGGGAATTGTCCAGAAGTCATAGAAACAGAGGGTAAAATAGACATTGAAAGGATTCATTGATCACCTACTGAAAGGGATCCTAAAATCAAAACACCAAGAAATATAGGGGTCAAATGCCAGGACCCTCAGACAAAGCAAAAAATACTGCAAAGCAGCTAGAAAAATCCAATTCAAATACAGAGGAGCCATAATAAGGATTACCCAGGATCTAGCAGCATCCACATTAAAAGATCGAAGGACCTGGAGTACGATATTCCGAAAGGCTAAGGAACTCAGTATGCAACCAAAAATAACTTACCCAGTCAGAATGAGCATCTTTTTTCCAGGGAAAAAGATGGACATTCAACAAAATAAGCCAATTTCGCCTATTTTTGATGGGAAAAAAAACAGAACTTAACAAAAGTTTTGATCTACAAATATAGAACTCAAGAGAAACCTAAAAAGGTAAAAAGAAATCTTGGGAACTATATTTCCACTATAAAGATGTATAAAGAATACATGTATACCTTGTTCTAGAAACTAGACATAGAAAGGATATTGTACCTGGAAAAGGGTAAAGTGGAGGTACTACATCTCACAAAGAAGCAAAGGAAACTTATTATATCTGAGAGAAATAATGAAGGGGGATGAATATAGTCGGTATTTTACTGCCATCAGAATTGGCTTTAAGAGAAAAATTGTGGACATATTCAATTTATGGTGAAACTTCTCCCATCTCATTGAAAAGTGGGAAGGGAAAAGTGAAAAGGGAAGGAATATGCTAAGCGGAAGGGAATATGGAAACTGTGAGGGAAAGGAGTAAGATAGGGGGAGGGACTTTAAGGTGGGGGGGAGGGATACTAAAAAAGGGAGGGCTGTGAAAAGCAAGTGGTGCTCACAAGTTTAAATACTGGGAAGGAGAAAAGCATAAACAGGGGTTAACAAGATGTCAATTAATACAGAATTGGTAATTTTAACCATAAATATGAACGGGGTAAACTCCCCCATAAAGAGGAAATGGTTAGTAGAATGGATTAAAAGCAGAATCTTACAATATGTTGTTTACAGGAAACACACCTGAAGCAGGGAGATACATACAGAGTAAAGGTAAAAGATTGGAGCAGAATCTACTATGCTTCAGGTGAAGTCAAAAAAACAGGGGTAACCATCCTGATCTCAGATCAAGCAAAAGCAAAAATTGATCTAATTAAAAGAGATACAGAAGGGCACTATGTCTTGCTAAAAGGTAGCATAGATAATGAAGCAATATCAATATTAAACATATATGAACCAAGTGGTATAGCATCTAAATTCTTAAAAGAGAAATTAAGAGAGCTGCATGAAGAAATAGACAGCAAAACTATAATAGTGGGAGACCTCAACCTTGCACTCTCAGAATTAGTTAAATCAAACCACAAAATAAATAAGAAAAAGTCAAAGAGGTAAATAGAATATTAGAAAAGTTAGATATGATAGACCTCTGGAGAAAACTAAATGGAGACAGAGAAGAGTACACCTTCTTTTCAGCAATTCATGGAACCTGTACAAAAACTGACCATATATTAGGAAATAAAAACCTCAAACTCAAATGCAGTAAGCCAGAAATAGTAAATGCATCCTTTTCAGACCACGGTGCAATGAAAATTACATTCAACAAAAAGCCTGGGGAAAATAGACCAAAAAATAATTAGAAACTAAATAATCTCATACTAAAGAATGATTGAGTGAAACAGCAAATCATAGATATAATTAATAACTTCATCCAAGAAAAGGACAATAATGAGATGTCATAACAAAATGTGTAGGACGCAGCCAAAGCAGTAACAAGGGGAAATTTCATATCTATAGAGGCCTATTTGCATAAAATAGAGAAAGAAAAGGTCAATGAATTGGGCTTGCAAATATAAATGCTAAAAAAAGGAACACATTAGAAACCCCTAAACACTAAATTTGAAATTCTAAAAATAAAAGGAGAGATCAATAAAATTGAAAATAAAAACCTATTGAATTAATTAATAAAACTAAAAGTTGGTTCTATGAAAAAAATCAACAAAATAGACAAACCCTTACTAGATCTGATTTAAAAAAGGAAAGAGGAAAATCAAATTGTTAGTCTTAAAAATGAAAAGGGAGAACTTGCCACTAGTGAAGAGGAAATTAGAGCAATAATTAGGAGTTACTTTGCTCAACTTTATGCCAATAAATTCGACAACTTAAATGAAATGGAAGAATACCTTCAGAAACATAGCCTGCCCAGAAACTAGGCATTGACCCACACTTAACACCGTGCACCAAGATAAGGTCAAAATGGGTTCATGATCTAGGCATAAAGAATGAGATCATAAATAAATTGGAAGAGCATAGGATAGTTTACCTCTCAGACCTGTGGAAGAGGAAGGAATTTATGACCAAAGAAGAACTAGAGATCACTATTGACCACAAAATTGAAAATTTTGATTATATCAAATTGAAAAGTTTTTGTACAAACAAAACTAATGCAGGCAAGATTAGAAGGGAAACAATAAACTGGTAAAACATTTTTACAACCAAAGGTTCTGATAAAGGACTCATTTCCAAAATATATAGAGAATTGACTCTAATTTATAAGAAATCAAGCCATTCTCTAATTGATAAATGGTCAAACCATGTGAATAGACAATTTTCAGATGATGAAATTAAAACTATTACTGCTCATATGAAAGTGTTCCAAATCACTATTGATCAGAGAAATGCAAATTAAGACAACTCTGAGATACCACTACACACCTGTCAGATTGGCTAGAATGACAGGGAACAATAACATGGAATGTTGGAAGGGCTGCGGGAAAACAGGGACACTGATACATTGCTGGTGGAATTGTGAATACATCCATCCATTCTGGAGAGCAATTTGGAACTATGCCCAAAAAGTTATCAAACTGTGCATACCCTTTGATCCAGCAGTGTCTCTACTGGGCTTATAACCCAAAGAGATACTAAAAAAGGGAAAGGGACCTGTATGTGACAAAATGTTTGTGGCAGCCCTGTTTGTAGTGGCCAGAAGCTGTAAAATGAATGGGATGCCCATCAACTGGAGAATGGTTGAGTAAATTGTGGTATATGAATGTTATGGAATATTATTGTTTTGTAAGAAATGACCAGCAGGACGAATACAGAGAGGATTGGCGAGACTTACATGAACTGATGCTGAGTGAAATGAGCAGAACCAGGAAATCATTATATACCTCAACAACAATACTGTATGAGGATGTATTCTGAAGGAAGTGGATTTCTTCAACAAAGACAAGATCTAACTTAGTTTCAATTGATCAAGGATGGACAGAAGCAGCTACACCCAAAGAAAGAACACTAGGAAATGAATGTAAACTGCTTGCATTTTTGTTCTTCTTCCCAGGTTATTTATACCTTCTAAATCCAATTCTCCCTGAGCAACAAGAAAACTGTTCGGTTCTGCACACATATATTGTATCCAAGATCTACTATAATCTATTTAACATGTATAGGACTGCTTGCCATCTTGGGGAGAGGGTGGAGGGAGGGAGGGGAAAAATCGGAACAGAAGTGAGTGCAAGGGATAATGTTGTAAAACATTACCCTGGCATGGGTTCTGTCAATAAAAAGTTATTTAATTAAAAAAAAAGAAAGAAATATAGCCTGCCCAGATTAACAGAGGAAGAAGTAAATGTTCTAAACAGTCCCATTTTAGAAAAAGAAATAGAACAAGCTATTAACCAACTCCCTAAGAAAACATCCCCAGGACCAGATGGATTTACATGTTAATTCTACCAAACATTTAAAGAACCATTAGCTCCAATGCTATATAAACGATTTGAAAAAATAGGGACTGAAGGAGTCCTACAAACTCCTTTTACGACACAGACATGGTACTGATACCTAAACCAGGTAGGTTAAAAACAGAGAAAGAAAATTATAGACCAATCTCCCTAATGAATATTCATGCTAAAATCTTAAATAAAATATTACCAAAAAGATTACAGAAAATGATCCCCAAGATAATACACTATGACCAAATAGGATTTATACCAGGAATGCAGGGCTGGTTCAATATAAGAAAAACTATTAGCATAATTGATTATATCAGTAATCAAATTAACAAAAACCATATGATCATCTCAATAGATGCAGAAAAAGCATTTGATAAAAATCCAACATCCATTCCTAATAAAAACACTTGACAGTATAGGAATAAATGAACTCTTCCTTAAAATAATCAGGAGCATATATTTAAAACTGTCAGTAAGCATCATATGCAATGGGGAAAAACTGGAACCTTTCCCAGTAAGATCTGGAGTGAAGCAAGGTTACCCACTATCACCATTATTATTCAATATTGTATTAGAAATGCTAGCCTCGGCAATAACAGTCAAGAAAGATATTAAAGGCATTAGAGTAGGCAATGAGGAAACCTAACTATCACTCTTTGCAGATGATATGAAGCTATACTTAGAGAAGCCCAGAGATTCTACTAAGAAGCTATAAGAAATAATTCACAACTTTAGCAAAGTTGAAGAATACAAAATAAATCCCCATAAATCCTCAACATTTTTATACATCGCCAACAAAATCCAACAGCAAGATATACAAAGAGAAATTCCATTCAAAATAACTGTTGACAGCATAAAATATTTGGGAATCTATCTACCAAAGGAAAGTCAGGAATTATATGAGCAAAATTACAAAAAACTTTCCACACAAATAAAGTCAGACTTCAATAATTGGAAAAATATTGAGTGCTCTTGGATAGGCCGAGCGAATATAATAAAAATGACAATACTCCCTAAACTAATCTATTTATTTAGTGCTATACCAATCAGACTTCCAATAAAATATCTTAATGATCTAGAAAAAATATCAACAAAATTCATATGGAAGAACAAAATATTGAGAATCTCAAGGGAATTAATGAAAAAAAAAATCAAATGAAGGTGGCCTAGCTGTACCTGATCTAAAACTATATTATAAAGCAGCAGTCACCAAAACCATTAGGTACTGGCTAAGTAATAGATTAGTTGATCAGTGGAATAGGTTAGGTTCACAAGACAAAATAGTCAACTATAGCAGTCTAGTGTCTGACAAACCCAAAGATCATAACTTTTGGGATAAGAATTTATTGTTTGACAAAAACTGCTTGGATAACTGGAAATTAGTATGGCACAAATTAGGCCCGGACCCACACTTAACACCGTATACCAAGATAAGATCAAAATGGGTCCATGATTTATGCGTAAAGAATGAGATTATAAATAAATTAGAGGAACATAGGAGAGTTTATCTCTCAGACTTCTGGAGGAGGAAGAAATTTGTGGCCAAAGATGAACTAAAAACCATTATTGATTACAAAACAGAAAATTTTGATTACATCAAATTAAAAAGCCTTTGTACAAACAAAAGTAATGCAAACAAGATTAGAAGGGAAGCAACAAACTGGGAAAACATCTTCACAGTCAAAGGTTTTGATAAAGGCCCAATTTCCAAAATATATAGAGAATTGACTCTAATTTATAAGAAATCAAGCCATTCTCCAACTGATAAATGATCAAAGGATATGAACAGGTAATTATCAGATGATGAAATTGAAACTATTTCCACTCATATGAAAGTGTTCCAAATCACTATTGATCAGAGAAATGCACATTAAACAATTCTGAGATACACAACTATCAGGCTGACTAAGTTGACAGGAAAAAATAATGATAATTGTTAGAGGGCATGCCGGAAAACTGGGACACTGATGCATTGTTGGGGGAGTTGTGAAAGTATCCAACCATTCTGGAGAACAATCTGGAATTATGCCCCAAAAGTTATCAAACTGTGCATACCCTTTAATCCAGCAGTGCTACTACTGGGCTTATACCCCAAAGAGATACTAAAGAAGGGAAAGGGACCTGTATGTGCCAAAATGTTTGCGGATCCCTGTTTGTAGTGGCTAGAAACTGGAAAATGAATGGATGTCCATCAACTGGAGAATGGTTGGGTAAATTGTGGTATATGAATGTTATGGAATATTATTGTTCTGTAAGAAATGACCAGCAGATTAAATACAGAGAGGTTTGGAGAGACTTAAATGAACTGATGCTAAATGAAATGAGCAGAACCAGGAGATCATTATATACTTCAACAACGATACTGTATGAAGATGTATTCTGATGGAAGTGGATTTCTTCAACAAAGAGAAGCTCTAACTCAGTTTCAATTGATCAATGATGGAGAGAAGCAGCTACACCCAAAGAAAGAATACTGGGAAATGAATGTAAACTGTTTGCATTTTTGTTTTTCTTCCCGGGTTATTTCTACATTCTGAATCCAATTCACCTTGTGCAATAATAGAACTGGTTGGTTCTGCACACATATATTGTATCTAGGATATACCGTGACCTATTTAACATATATAGGACTGCTTGTCATCTGGGGGAAGGAATGGAGGGAGGGAGGAGAAAAATCAGAACAGAAGTGAGTGCAAGGGATAATGTTGTAAAAAAATTACCCTGGCATAGGTTCTGTCATTAAAAAGTTATTAATAAAAAAAAAAAAGAAAGAAAAAAAGAGTCAGGCTAGGGTTGGACTTGGGAGTGCTAAGCACTGATATAACAAAATATATTCTGCTTTACACCATCAAAAACAAAAGGATAAAGAAATTATTCATGTTGATTCTGATAGGGTTCTTTAATGTGAAGTTGGTACAGGCCCACCCATTTCTATGTTGTATATGTGAGTTTTAATTGGTTATATTGAGTCATCTTAAAGCTGTTTTATGATTGTTTAGACGAATGCAGAGGAATGTTCACGGATACAGACTGAACTGGGCTGATTTTCTAGTTGCAGCAAGGATTAACCCAAGGAGGGCTAATGTATCAATATTTGTTATGAAGATATGTTGGATATCTCAGGAGTTGTTATTAATTATCAGGCATGCTATGGTTAGTATAAATCCAATATCTCCAATTCGGTTATATAGTACAGCTTGAAGGGCAGCGGTGTTTGCGTCGGTCCGTCCAAATCATCATCCAATGAGTATAAATGATATTATACCGACACCTTCTCATCCAATGAACAGTTGAAATAGGTTGTTTGCAGATACAAGAATGATTATGGTAAATAAGAAAATAATTAAGTATTTGAAAAAACGGTGAATGTTTGGGTCGGAGTGTATATATCAAATTGAGAATTCTAGAATAGATCATGTGACGTACAATGCAATTGGGATAAAGATGATGGAGAAATAGTCTAGTTTAAAGCTTATTGTTAGGTTAAATGCATTTATAGAAAATCATTGTCAATTTGTAATTGTAGATTCTTGTCCAGAGTAGATGAAGAGTGTTAATGGGATAAGACTAGTGAAGAAGGCTAGTTTAACTATAGTTTTACATAATAGTGGGAAGTTAATAGTTTTGTGTGGCAGAAGTATATTATAGGCTAAAGGAAAAGTAAGTATAATGATGGCTAGTAGAAGAAAAGTATTTAATAAATAGTTAATTACTTTTATTTGGAATTGCACCAAAATTTTTGGTTCCTAAGACCAATGGATGACTATTATGCTTTAAAAGTGAGAAAGCCACGGGTGTTAAGCATGGGGTCAAGAGTTAGCAGTTCTTGTAACTTTCTAGGGCATATAAGGGGGTTTAAACTCCTAATTTTAGATTCACAATCTAATGTTTTTATTAAACTATATTAAACTATATTTATTAAACTATATATAAACTAAAAACTCTGGTTTTACCCAGTATGTAATACCGAGAATAAATCTGGGGCAGATGGAAATGGTAAGTAAAGGTAGAAGATGTAAGGTTATTAATATGTGTTCTCGGGTGAAGGTTGGTTTGATGGGGTATATGTGGTCTGTGAATTTACCTCGTTGAGAAGTAATTAATATATACAATGAATAGAGGGCTGTGATGACTGTGTTGGTAGCTAGTAGGATAAGTGAAAAGTTAGATCAGGAGAATGAAGTTATAATTACTAAGAGTTCGAAGATTAATAGAAGGGGGTTGAGCTAGGTTGGCTAGACTTGCTAATAGTCATCAGGCGCATATTAGTGGAAGGATTATTTGTAGCCCTCGGGTGAGCATAAGGGTTCAACTGTGAATGGGTTCGTAGTTTGTGTTGGCTAGACAGAAAAGTATTGAAGAGGTGAGACCGTGGGTGATTATTAGTGCAGTAGCTCCTATGAAGCCTATAGGAGATTGTATGAGGGCTGCAATAATTACTAAACCTATATGGCTAACGGAGGAGTATGCAATGAGAGATTTAAGGTCTGTCTGCCGTAGGCAAATAGAGCTTGTTATAATTATGCCTCAGAGAGATAGAATTATAAATGGGTAACATAAAGTTGATGTAGATGGTTCTGTAAATGTTGTGATTCGTATAATGCCGTAACCGCCTAGTTTTAGTAGAATAGCAGCTAACACTATAGAGCCTGTGATAGGGGCTTCTACGTGTGCTTTGGGTAATCAAAGATGAAGGCCATAGAGTGGTATTTTTACTATAAATGCTATTATGCAGGCATACCATAGTAAAGAAGTTGATATAGAAGAGTCCAGGGTAGGTGACACTAATGTTATGGTAAACATGTGAAGGGAGCCTAGATTATTATGTAGGTAAAGTAATGCTACTAGAAGAGGGAGGGAGCCTACTAGAGTGTAGAAAAGGAAATATAGACCTGCATTAAGTCGTTAGTTTTGGCTACCTCAGCATGTAATAATAATAAGGGTGGGAATTAGGGTAGTTTCGAATAAGATATAGAATATAATTAGTTCAGATGAGGTAAAAGCTATGATTAGGGAAAGTTGGAGGATAATAAGTGTAGTTAAGTAAATTTTTTTTCGTATCAAAGGCTCATGGGCTACATGATTTTGACTAGCAATAATTATTAGTGGAAGAAGTCAGCATGATAGAATAAGTAGTGGGCCTGATAAAGAATCTAAGGAGAAAGAATTGTTGTAGTTGTAGCCCAAATCAGAGTTGTGATAGAATAAGGTTAAGCTTCAAATGCTAATAATAAAGCTGTGTGTAGTGGTATTAATTCATAGTCAGGATTTTTTGGAGTATCATGTTAGGGGGATAAGTATGAAGGTTGATGTGAGAATTTTTAGCATTGTAATAGGTTTAAATTTTGGATGTAATCATTACCATGGGTTGTTGAGATTTTTACTAGCAGTGCAAGACCTACCCCTGCTTCACAAGCTGAGAAGACCAGTAGAATTAATGGGGTCATAGACATTGAGAATATATGAAAGTGGGTAATTAGTAGTGTTATAAGGATGAACAAGGACAATATTATCCCTTCTAAACATAGAAGGGTTGATATTAAGTGTGATCGATAGATTAAAACTCCTGTGAGGGCTAATATGAAGGCTACAATAAGGTTTATGTTAATAGGGAGCATAAGGTATTCATGGGTTAGAACCATGATTTATTGAGTCGAAATCAATTATCTTAATTAGATTAAAAACCTATTCGGTTCATTCAAGGCCATTTTGAAATCATTCATATGCGAGACCTCCTGTGAGTAGGATGATAATGGAATATGATAGAATAAGTATGGTGCTAGTAGTAGGTAGTTGAATAGCTCAGGGTAGGGGTAGGAGAAGGGCGATTTCTAGATCAAATAATAGGAATGTAATAGCGACTAGGAAAAATTTTATTGAGAAAGGGAGGCAAGCGGAGCCTAGGGGGTCAAATCCACCTTCATAAAGGCTTGATTTTTCTAAGTATAAGTATAATTGTGGTAATCAAAAGGCAATTAGTACTACGATGGTTGCTAGAGTAGAGTTGATTAAGAGAGTCAATATTAGGTTGATTATTTTTCTCTAGTTTTACCCAGAACTTAATGATTGGAAATCAGTAGTACTAATTATACTAGAAAAATAGGAGCCTCATCAGTAGATGGAGACATATAGAAATAGTCATACAACATCTACAAAGTGTCAATATCAAGCTGCAGCTTCAAATCCAAAGTGATGTGTAGATGTGAAATGATAAAAAAGTTGTCAGATAAGGCATACGATTAAGAATAAAGAGCCAATAATTACGTGTAAACCGTGAAAGCCAGTTGGTACAAAGAATGTTGATCCGTAAATTCCATCAGAGATAGTAAATGGGGCTTCATAATATTCTGTAGCTTGTAGGATTGTGAAATACAAGGCCAAAGCAATAGTAGTTGTTAAGGCTTGGATTATTTGTTTGCGGTTACCTTCTATTAGGCTATGATGTGCTCAGGTAATGGAGACGCCTGAAGCTAGAAGAATGGCTGTGTTTAATAGTGGGACTTCTAGTGGATTAAGAGGATGAATTCCTACCGGAGGTCAGCCTCCTAGTTCTAGAGCTGGGGATAGGCTTGAGTGGTAGAAAGCTCAGAAAAAGCCTAGGAAAAAGAAAACTTCTGATGTAATGAAAAGGACTATGCCATAGCGCAGGCCTTTTTGGACTACAGGGGTATGATGTCCTTGATAGGTTCCTTCCCGTACAATATCTCGTCATCATTGATATATTGTTAAGAGCATCGTTGAAAGTCCCATAAATAGGAGTAGTGTAGAATGGAAATGAAATCATATGATTATTCCTGAGGTAAGGAGTAGCGCTGATATTGCTCTTGTCAGTGGTCATGGGCTAGGGTTTACTATATGGTAAGCATGGGTTTGGTGGGTCATTAGGTATCATTATATACCACGATATTAATATATAGTTATGTGTTATCATGTAAGTACAAGCTTACTAGTAGAGTGAAGACATAGGCTTGGATTATAGCTACAGCCAGTTCTAAAATGGTGAGGAGGAAAAGGACAATAAGTGTGATTGAGGACAGTACAATGTTAACAGATACTAACGCTAAGGCGGCGGAGCTAATTAGGTGAATTAATAGATGACCAGCAGTGATGTTAGCTGTCAGTCCTACTGCTAATGCTAATGGTTGGATAAGGAGGCTGATTGTTTCGATAATAATTAGCATAGGAACAAGAGGTGTTGGAGTTCCTTGTGGTAGGAAGTGGGCAAATGAAGCTTTTGGTTTATATCGGAAGCCTAAAACGACAGTGCCTATTCAAAGGGGAATAGCTATGCTGATATTTATTGAGAATTGTGTTGTTGGGGTGAATGAGTAAGGTTGGAGACCTAGAAGGTTAGTGGTAGCAATAAATAGGATGAGGGTTATAAGTATAAGAGCTCATGTGCAACCCAGATTATTATGTATTGTTATTATTTGTTTGGTGATGAGTCAGATAAGTCAGATTTGTAAGATTTGAATTCGATTGTGGAGTCAACGTTTAGGTGTTGTGAAAATAAGACAAGGAAAAATTATAATAATGGGTAGGGTGGAAATGCCTATAATAGTAGGGCAGATGAAAGGGGCAAATAGATTTTCGTTCATTTTTTCTCTCAGGGGAACGGAATTTCTGGGAGTTTGAGGATTTCTTCTGGAGGATAAATATAGATTATTTCAATACTGATGAGTTATAGTTGGAACAAGCAGAAGATATTAATGATGGTTAGGCCGGCAACATGAAATCATGCTGATGTTTCTAATTGAGGCATAGCTTTGAAGGAGCGTTAAACTCTATAAATACTTAAGTAATATGTTGGTTTCTCAAAGATGTTTGCATTATATGCGACCAATTTTCAAAGTATTTTAGGGTCGACATTTCTAGTACAATAGGCATAAAGCTGTGGTTAGAACCACAAATCTCTGAACATTGACCAAAACACAAACTCCAGGGTGAGTGGAGGTTAGAGTAGCTTGGTTTAATCGTCCAGGGACAGCATCTGCTTTTAGTCCTAGAGAAGGTACTGCTCATGCATGGAGTACATCTTCTGATGAGATTAACATTTGAATTGGAAGTTCTATAGGAAGAACTACTCGATTGTCAACTTCTAGCAGTCGCAGTTGCCCAGGGTTTAAGTCTTGAGTTGGTACCATATATGAGTCAAAGGATAAATCCTCATAGTCAGTGTACTCATAGCTTCAGTACCATTGATGTCCTATAGCCTTAACTGTAAGATAAGGGTTAAAAAGTTCATCTATTATATAAAGAATACGAAGGGAGGGAAGGGCAATTAGGACAAGGATAATTGCAGGCATAATTGTTCAAATGGTCTCGACTTCTTGAGCTTCTATAGTACTGGTGTGTGTTAGTTTTGTTGTCAGCATTAGAATTAGTACATAAAGTACCAAGGAGCTAATTAAGAAGACGATTATTAGTGTGTGATCATGGAAATATATGAGTTCTTCTATGATGGGAGAAGTAGCATCTTGAAAACCCAACTGTATAGGATATGGCATAATCTGAGAACAGTGGTCTATGTCTTTGTCCCTTTGAACATCATTGATACCTAAATATGTTTTGATATAGTTTGGTTACTGAACATCTTAAAGTAAACTGATTTATATAATGTTGAATTTAAAACCATCTATTTAGGTATGATGATAAGCTGTGAACTTTCTAGGATGAACCTCTTACTGTTATCCATGTAAGATTATAGTCAATATTATTTAGGATATGCAATCCTTGAGAGCTAAATTTACCTAAACCTCTGATTAATGAAACCTGCTATTTGAGATAAAATTTCTTGGGGCTATAGCTGATATTATTTGGAATTTTGAATTCAGGAATGATTTTCTGATGGATCATCAAGTCAGTAACCTATCATCTGGAAAATATAACACAAGCTACTAAGAAAAATGTGATCCTGAATTGTTACAGATGTATGTTAGTATCTGGGAAAGAGTTGGATGGACAATCTTGGCCTCCACTTAAGATGAGGTCCTTTTGATTTCCCCATTTGTGTTCCTTTGAATAAGAACTCACTCGATTATTCCTTAGCCTGGCTATCATTCAGAATTGTTACTGCATACACTTTTCTAAAGTGAAACTGAGCTAAGGATGCTTTATGCTGTCATGTATGTGCTCTCAGGCTGATTTTGATGCTATTATAGCCATGTCCCTGATTTTTCCTTTTGTATCAAATTTCTACAATCAGAGCAAGGGATCTATAAGAACTTAAGATTTTACAATTTTTAATCTGAAAATATGTGGTTATTATATTCTAAATAAGTAAGTGAATTAGTTTTGGCTTAGTCTTCTATCTGTTGATAGGTGCATAATAATTAAGATACTGTATTTTCTAACAAATTGGCCCTGAAAGATTAGAGACTGGAGATAAGAAGGTTGAAGAAATGTATCAAAAAAGGTGTAAGAGGTCTTCAAAAGTTAATAAATAAGAGGAGGGATTGAATAAATAGTGAAGAGCTTTCATAAGGGTGTGGCCTAAACCTATGCCTTAATTGTGACCTGAGACTGCAGTAACAAGTTATGCTATAGCCCGAAATTGTGTGCAATTATTATAGATAAACATATATTTCCCTCCGTCCTTCCCCACCCCCATCTCTTTTTCCTTAGAATTAAGTTCTTAATATAGTAAAGAGTGTTTATTCTTTGTCTCTGGATAGATTAGGATGTAAGCCCAAACTCACAACTAATGGAAAGAAGGACAAGGGGAGAGGGTTCCACAATAGGTTCTATATAATCCTAGGTTTTGCGGCTTGTACTTTGCATTCTTCTACTGACAACACTTTATCTGTTGGGAGTTGTCCTTTCAGAGATTGTAATAAATTCTTTTTACTTTTTACATTGAGAGTCTCTGATTTTAATTCGGGTAAGGGTCGCTGTTCCACACAATAATGAAGAGTGTATATTAAGTTGACAACAATGAGAATAATGAGTAGAAGATGAACAAAAGATGTTCCAAAAGTTGAGAGGACCTAGTAATTGAGTGGATCTGCAAAGTGAGAGAAAAGTCAAAAAAATTACTTTAACATTATGAATATTTGTGACCAAATAGCAGTACCACTGCCAAAAATGTTGACACTAGAAAGAGAAGTGGATTTAATGGAAAAGATAATGAACCACTAGTCTGATTGCATTTTCTTAGTCTCCTTTATTAGAATATATTCTTCTTCCTGATGAACACTCCATTATAAAAATTATCCATAGATTCAATGGTCCATTTATCTTCTCACTAGAATTCTCACTAAATATTTACAAGAATTCTTCAAGCAAACATTAGATGACCACTTTTATATGCACATTTATAATCATACACAAGTTGTCCTAAATAGCTTCTGAAGTCTCTTTGAGGATCATTTGATCCTTTGTTTTGCTGAATCACTTTCTTACAGCTTCTGACCCAACACAGGTTAAGCTTTTCGCTTTGTGCAAAATGTGGTACCTCTTCAACTTACCTGATATTTTATATATCTGAAGGTATAATTTGGCACTGGTGAAAAAAAAGCATAAGACAAATTTTGTCATTCACCAAAATTTTCCCCTCACTGACAAAACTGAAATCATCATTGCTTTGTCACTTTTTCTATTTTTAAAGTAATATAAAACCCCTTAGAATTTAAATCTGTCTAAATATGTGAAATATGTGATGATAAAAATGTCACTTTGTAAAGACTTAAAAATTATCTCCTCCCCCCCATTTTTGTGTGTATATCCTATTAAGAAGTGAGAATTGATGCAAATTTTTGGATCACTGGGGAAAAAAGAGCCTCTCTGATATGAACTATAATGATTTTGGTTTTGGAGTGATAATAATAAAAAAAAAAACTAGGGGTGAAAATGGGATTGTAGTAGAAGAAGAGGAAAAGAGAGGTAAAATGGAGTAAATTACACCACATGAAGAGGTACATAAGAATTATTATTGTTGATGGGAAGAAAGAAGGGGGATGAACATTGTTTGAACATTAATCTCAATAGATTTGGCTCAAAGAGGGAATATCATAACACTTAGTTTGATATAGAAACTTGTCTCACCCTATTTGGAAGCAGGAGGGGAAAGGGGAAAGAAAGGGCAGAAGTAGAAGGGGAAAGGGATAAGAAAGGTGGAGGGGCTGAAAAAAAAGGAAGGGCAGATTGAGGGAGATGACATTTAGAAGCAAAATACTGGTGAAGAGAAAAAGAGGGAAAGGAGAGAGTAAAATATAACTTGAGAAAAATAGGTTGGTGGGAAATACAGAGTTAGTAATTTTAACTGTGAATGTGAATGGAATGAAATCTCCTATAAAAAAAAACAGCAAATTGCAGAGTAGATTGAAAGCCAGAAACCTACAATATGTTATTTACGAGAAACACATTTGAAGCAGAGAAATACATACAGAATAAAGGTAAAAGGCTGGAGCAGAATCTATTATATTTCAGCTGAAGTTAAAAAAAAAAAAGGGGGGGGGATAGTGATTCTGATCTCAGATCAAACAAAATAAAAAAAAATCTAATTAAAAGAGATTAAAAAAGGAAACTACATCTTTCTAAAGAGTATCAATATTAAACATATATGCACCAAATATTATAGTATCCAAATTGCTAGAGAAGTTAAGAAAAAATAGATAGCAAAACTATACTAGGGTGAAATCTCAACCTTCCTCTATCAGAACTACATGAATCTAACCACAAGATAAATAAGAAAAGTTAAGGTGTTGCATAAAATTTTAGAAAAGTTAGGTATTATAGACCTTCAAAGAAAATTGAATGGGGAAAAAAAGAATATGTTTTTTTCTTAGAGGTATATGGAATCTACACAACAATTGACCATGTATTAGGGCATCAAAACCTCACAATCAAATGCAGAAAGTCAGAAATAGTAAATGCATCCTTTTCAGATCATGATGCAATATAAATTACATGAATAAAAGGGCTGGGGAAAAATAGATCAAACAGTCTATAATATATAATAATATATTGATTATAAATTTATATAAAATAACAAATTAATTATAAATAATGAAATAATCTAATCCTAAAGAATTAGTGGGTTAAACAACAAATCATAGAAACATGCAACTAAAATATGTAGAATAAGAACAAATTAAAAACCCCAATTAAATACCAAATTAGAAATTTTGAAATTCAAAGGAGAGATTAATAAAATTAAAAGAAAACTATTGAATATTACCTAACAAAATAGTTAAAATTTTGGTTAATTTGATAGAAAACAGAAAGAAGAAAAACAAATTACCAATATTGAAAATGAAAAAGCTGAACTGATCACAATTGAAGAGATCATCCTGATGATCATTTCTTATGGAATAATAATATTCCAAAACATTCATATAAAGTGATAACTAGGAGCTATTTTGCATAAGTGTATGTCCAGTGGGACATACTAATCAAAGTGGGATGGATGAATACTTACAAAAATATAGATTGTCCAGATTAATAGAGGAAATAAATTTATTAAATTGTCTTATTTTAGAAAAAGAAATTTAACAAGCTATTAATGAACTCCCTAAGGAAAAATCTCCAGGGCCAAATGGATTTACAAATAAATTCTGTCAAACATTTAAAGAATAATTATTTCCAATACTATAAAAATTATTTGGGCAAATAGGAAAAGAAAGATTCTTACCAAATTCCTTTGTTTTTAAAGATAAAAGTTCTCTTTTTTTTATTTTTGAAGAGAAAACTAGAACAGAACTCTGTACAGGAGATTTTTTATAGGTAGTGAAGGGGAAAATTGTCAACTCTACAGAGAAGACAAAAAATGTAGACTGATCAAAGATCATAAAATTTGATGCTTAAGCTCGGTGAGTTTTCAAAAGGTAATTTGGGTGCTGAGGTAAAAAGCCATGTTACAGAAGGTTAAAGAGAAAACTGGAAGAGAGAAAGTGAGCACCTCTTGAAACTGACTTTCTTATAGAGTTTAGTTAAGAAGAGGAGGAGAAATATGGGATGGTAGTTACGGGAGATTATTGTATCAAGTGAGAATTTTTAATGATAAAGAAGACCTAGAAATAACAAATTCCTTTTATGACACAAATATGGTGCTGATACCTACACCAGAAAGGGCCAAAACAGAGAAAGAAAATTATAGACCAATTTCCCTAATAAATATTGATGCAATTTTTAAAAATAATACATTTTTAGTTTTAAAATATATGTAAATATAGTTACCAACATTCACCTATGCAAAACTTTGTGTTCTAAAATTTTCTCCCTCCTTTCTCATCATCCTCTTCCTTAGATAGCAAATAATCCAATATGTGTTATAATTCTTCTATACACATTTCATATTTATCATGCGGCACAAGAAAAATCAGATCAAAAAGAAAACCATGAGAAAGAAATCAAAAAAGCAAGCAAACAGAAACAAAAAAGCGAAAATACTATGTTGCGGTCCACATTAGTCTTTTTTCAGGATGCAGATGGTTCTCTCCATTACAAGTCTATTGGAATTGGCCTGAATCACCTCATTGTGGAAAAAAGCATTGTCCATGAAAATTGATCATCACATAATCTTGTTGCTATGTACAATGTTCTCTTAGTTCTACTCACTTCATTTAGTATCAGTTCCTGTAAATCTCTCCAGGCCTTTCTGAAATCAAAGTGCTGATCATTTCTTATAGTATAAAAACATTCTATTACATTTATGTACCATGGTTTATTCAGCCATTTCCCAACTGATAGGCATACACTCAGTTTCCAGTTTGTCACTTCAAAAAGGACTGCTACAAACATTTTTGCACATTTAAGTCCTTTTCCCTTTTTTATGATATTTTGGGATACAGACCTAGTAGAAATACTGCTAGATCAAAGAGTATGCATCTTTTGATAGCTCTTTGAGCATAGTTTAAAATTTTGATGCAAAAAATCTTAAATAAAATATTAGCAAAGAGATAACATCAACTTATTGTATACTATGACCAAGTGGAATTTATATCAAGAATGCAGGTAATCAATATCAGGAATACCAAAATAATTGACTATATTAACAACAGAGCTGACAGAAATCATATGATTTTATCAATATATGCAGAAAATGCATTTGACAAAACACAACACCCATTCCTATTTTAAAAAAAACTGGAGAGCATTGGAATAAATTTCCTTATATTTATCTAAAACTATTGGTAAAAGTTATATATAATGGGAATAAATTAGAAGGATTCCCAATAAGAGAGGGTGAAAAATTGTTGCCACTAACACCATTACTATTCAATATTGTATTTAAAATGTTCACTTTAGCAATAAGAGAAGAAAAAGAAATTGAAGGAATTAAAGTAGGTAATGAGGAAACAAAATGCAGATAATATGATGGTACACTTGGAGAATCCTAGAGAATCAACTAAAAAATTACTAGAAAGAATGAACAAGTTTAGCAAAGTTGCAGGATACAAAATAAACTAACATAAATCATGAGCATTTTTATGTTACCAACAAAGTTCAGCTGCAAGACATAGAAAGAAAAATCCCATTTAAAATATCTGTAGATAATATAAAATATTTGGGAGTCTACCTGCCAAGACAAAGCTAGGAATTTTATTGACACAATTAAAAAACTCTTTTCACACAAACAAAGTTAATTCTAAATAATTGAAAGAATATCAAATCCTCATGGATTGACTGAACTACTATAATAAAAATTACAATCCTATTAAATTAATTGACCTATTCTCTACGATATCAATCAAACTGCCAAAAATTGTTTTATTGATTTAGAAAAAATAATAATGAAATTCATCTGGAAAAAAAGGTCAAGAATTTCAAAGGAATTAATAGGGAAAAAATGCAAAGGAAGATAGCCTAGCTGTACCAGATCTAAAATGATATTATACAGCAGCAATTATCAAAACCATTTGGTACTGCTTAAGAAATAGAGTAGTTGATCAGTAGAATAGGTTAAGTTCACAACAAACACACAATAATCAATGACTATAGTAATCTAGTGTTTGATAAACTCAAAGACGCAGCTTTTGAGTTAAAAATTCACTATTTGACAGACATTGCTTGGAAAACTGGAAAATGGTGTGGCAGAAATGAGGCCCTGGGCTAATACCCTATACCAGGATAAAGTAGAAATGGGTTCATTATTTACACATTAAGAGAAATATTATAAACAAATTAAGAGAACAAAGGATAATCTACTTCTCAGATCTGTGGAGAAGGAAGGAATTTATGGCCAAAGAACTAGAGAATATTACAAAATGCAAAGTGGATAATTTTGGTTATATTAAATTTAAAAGGATTTTGTATAAACAAAACCAATGCAGGCAAGATTAAAAGAGAAACAGAAAGCTTGGTGGGGGGGGGGGTGTTTACATCCAATATTTATATTTCTGACCAAGGTCCAATTTCTAAAATATATAGAGAGCTAACATATTTATAAGAATACAAACCTTCTTCAATTGATAAATGGCTAAAGGATATGAACAGACAATTTCCAGACCAAGAAATTAAAGCCATTTCTAATTAAATCACTCTTAATTAGAAAAATTAAATTTCCACAACTCTGAGGTACTCCTTCATGCCTCCCAGATTTGCTAAGATGACAGGAAAAGATAATGATAAGTGTTGGAGTATATGTGGGAAACCTGGGACACTAATATATTGTTGGTGGAGTTGTGACCTAAATCAACCATTCTGGAAAGCAATTTGGAACTATACCTAAAAGATTATCAAACTGTGTATACTCGTTGATCCAGCAATATATCTATTAGGCCTATATTTGAAACATGTCATAAAAGAGGGAAAAGGCCCCACATGTGCAAAATATTTGTGGTAGATCTTTTTGTAGTGAAAAGAAACTGGAAACTGAGTGGATGCCCATCAACTGGAGAATGGCTGAATAATTTATTGTGCATTAATATTGTTCTATAAGAAATGATGAGCAGGCTGGTTTTAGAAAAGCCTGGAGAGCCTCACATGAACTGATGCTAAGTGAAGCAAGTAGAAAAAAGGAAACATTGTACACAGCAACAAGATTATGTAATTATAACTAATGGACTTGGCTCTTTTCAACAATGAGATGATTCAAAGTAATTCCTAATAGACTTGTAATGGAAAGAGCCATTCACATCCAGAGACTGAATATGTACTACAACATAGTGTTCTCATCTTTTTGTTATTGTTGTAGTTTGCTTTTTTTTTTTCTTTCTCCCTTTTTGATCTGATTTTTTTGTGTGTGTGCTTCATGATAAATGTGGAAATATGTTTAGAAGAATTGTATATGTTTTGCCCATATTGGATTACTTGCTGTCATGAGAGGGAGAGGGGGGGAGGGAAAAATTTTGGAACATAAAGTTTTAAACTATCTTTGCATGTATTTTGAAAAATTAAAGCTAATTTTACTTTTAAAAAATCAAACAAAGAAACAAAAAATAAAAAATATATCTCATCACCAAACTACACCACATAACTCTTATAACTTCCTTATGAAGCTTCTCTACTCCAAGAGGCAGCATGGATTACTTTCACATAGATTCCCTTCTCAAAAATATAATCAATCCTCTACAGAAGGAAAAAAGACACACCCACAAAGAAATAAACATTTCTGGACTCCCCAAATTCTTTAAGTAGTTTGATTTCATAGCAATTAATGAGATCATTTGAATTCAGAACTATAAGTATTTCTAAAGTTTAATCAGAAAAGGACTGGTAAATTCTCACATTTTAACTAATTGATTAAAAAAAGTCTGTAAATTCTAAATTTTCTAGCCATAGGAGGTTCTTTAGTGTACTGATTGCTTTAGCATTTTTCTATAATACTTGATGATCCCTCTAAAAATACAATTTTGTTACCTTCCCTAGGAAAGATATTCACGGAAAACAAATTTTTTCTTTACTTTCATTTCAAATGTTTCTTTCATTGAAGTGTTTATATTTGTCTGTCTTATTCATGAGACTAAAGTTTAGTGCTATTTTCAGTTAATAATGTAAATGAATTATTAAGGAATTCATTTGAAGATCACTCTGATAACTGGAACAAATTTTAATATATTCAATAGATACTATGTCTTCCCAAGAAAAAGAAAAGGAAAATATATATCCATTATTTCTCAAGGAAGAAAAAGCAGCTCTCACACAAACCATTTCTTCCAAATAATTCTTTTTTATTTAATTGTGTGTTCCAAAGTCTCTTCTTCCCTACAGCCCCTTCCCCAGTCATTTGGAAAGCAACTAAAGTGATACTCAATATAAATATGAAATCATGCAAAACATTTTCACATTAGCCATGTTGGGGGAAAAAAAAGCAAAAAAGAATAAAGTATAAAATACTTAAATCTGAACTCAAAATTTATCAATTCTTTTTCTTAATATGGATAGCATTTTTTATCATGACAGTAGCCATGTTGGAAAAAAAAGTAAAAAAGAATAAAGTAGAAAATACTTAAATCTGAACTCAAAATTTATCAATTCTTTTTCTGAATATGGAAAGCATTTTTTATCATGAATCCTCTGGAACTATCATTGGATCACTGTATTGATCAGAAAAGCTGTCTTTCAGAGTTGAGCATTGTCACCATAATACCATAATGTACATAATATGTAAAATATTCTCCTGATTCTGCTCACTTAATTTTGTATCAGTTCATATTAAGTCTTCTCAGGTTTTTTCTGAGCCCCTCCAACTCTAGCACAAAATAGTCTACCACAATCATATATTCATATACTACAATTTTTCATTCCCCAATTAATGGACATTAACTCAATTTCTAATTCTTTGACACCACAACTATTAGAAATATTTTTTACATATAAGTCTTTTTTAATTGCTTAGATCTCTTTGAGATATAGTTCTAGTCATGGTATTTCTGGGTAATAGGGTTTGCTTACTTTATAGCTTTTTGGGCTCAGTTCCATATTGTTTTCCAAAATGTTTGGACCAGTTTACAATTTAGTATATATAATTTCCACATTCCTTCCCATGTTTGTCATTTTCCTTTTTGGTCATCTTAGTCAATATGATAATGGTGAAATGGTTTTAATTTACCTCAGAGTTGTTTTAATTTATATGTCTCTATCAGTGATTTAGAGAATTTTGTTTATGTAAAACTTTTAAATTGCATCCTCTTACTCTCTTGTTTTGTCAAAATTCTTCTTTTACCCATAGATTTGAAAGGTAGCTTTTTCATAATCTCTTAATTGCTTATGATGTCTAAATCACATACCCATTTTGACCTTATCTCTACTGTAACATGACATCTATGTCTAGTTTTGCCAAACCATTTTCCAGTTTTCCCAACAATTTTTGTCAAATAATGAGTTCTTTCCTCCTAAGTTTGTATCTTCAGGCTTATCAAATAGTAAATTACTATGGTCATTTACTTCTATTATGTATGATACCTATTTCACTAATCAACAACTCTACAGCTTAGCCAATACCAGATTGTTTGGATGATTAGTACCTTTGTAATGTAATTTTAAATTTGGTACTTCTAGGCTGCCAGCCTTCATATAAATATTAATATTCAGTAATTCTCTTAACTTTTTGTTCTTCCAGATAAATTTTGTGTTTTTTTTTAGCTATTTAAATAATTCTTTGGTACTTTGATAAGCACATTGAGTAAATATATTAATTTAGGTAGAATTGTTATTTATATTATACTGGCTTGGCCTATCAATGAGCAATGAATATTTCTCCAGGCATTTATATGTCTTTATTTGTAATTCTCTTTATATTTTTATCTTGTAATCAAAGGTTTCCTGGACTTTTCTGTGATTTTAGGATTTCAGACCAATTTGATAACGCATTCTCTTTCAGTTTGAAGTGTAAAAGTCATGGAAGTACTCTTTTTATCAAAAGCAAAGTTGTCTCATTCCTTCTTAAAGAAAAGAGACTTCTTTCAAAAGACATTTTCAGTGAAAACCACTGAGATGAATTTGGGCAAAACACATTCAATTGTGTTTTAAGAGACTGGGTTCTCATCACAGACCTACTATTAAATGGGCATATGACTTTGGCTTATTCATTTCATCTTTCTTCAGTTTCTTCATCTCTAAATGAGAATATTGAAGCAGATAATCTGGAAAGTCACCTATAGGTGCCTACAAGAAATGGAGCACAATGGCACTTCACTTGAAGTTGCTCTACAAGGGCTTTGATCTTGATACAATCATAAGCTTTTAAACATCAAGTTAAGCAGAAAATATAGCAAGTGAGAAATTATCTGATTTTGCTACAGTTATTACAAATCTACCACTGTATCTCACTATCAGCCTTTCCTAAAAGCTAGTTTCAGTGTATGAATATGCAACAGATAATAAAGATCATGCACAACTGTTCTTGTTTTTTATTGTTTTTCTGATATTGATACATACACACATATACATATATATATATGCCTATGTGTATATACATGTTTGTGTGTATAAATGTGTGTGAATGTATATGCAGTCTATGGGAACTCTTTGGGATGGATGCTCCACCTTTGCCTATTCAGACTTGCCCCTTCTGTCCCAGTCTTTCCCATGCCTTCCTATGGGAAGACAATTCCTTCATATATATTGACCACTATCTGCAAAGGGATGGACTAGCTGAAGTCTACGGTCTCTTGCAGTTCTGAAACTTTATGTTCTGGAGAGTTTATATTTTAAAATAGCAGTTCCATTGAGAAAGTTCAATCTGTTTAATAAAAAATTTTAATACATTCAATCTTAATTTAATTCTACAAGTATTTTTTAATTTTTTTTTATTTTGAAAAAAATTTCTTTACAACATTATCCCTTGCACTCACTTCTGTTCCAACTTTCTCCCTTTCTCCCTCTACCCCCTCCCCCAGATGGCAAGAAGTCCTATACATGTTAAATATGTCACAGTATATCCAAGACACAATATATGTGTGCAGAACCAAACAGTTCTCTTGTTGCACAAGAAGAATTGGATTCAGAAGGTAAAAATAGTCCGGGAAGAAAGACAAAAATGCAAACAGTTTACATCCATTTCCCAGTGTTCCTTCTTTGGATGTAGCTGCTTCTGTCCATCCTTCGTCAATTGAAACTGAGTTAGACCTTCTCTTTGTCAAAGAAATCTACTTCCATCAGAATACATCCTGATACAGTATTATTGTTGAAGTATATAATGATCTCCTGGTTCTGCTTATTTCACTTAGCATCAGTTCATGTAAGTCTCGCCAAACTTCTCTGTATTCATCCTGCTGATCATATTTTACAAAACAATAATATTCCGTAGCATTCATATACCACAATTTACCCAACCATTCTCCAATTGATGGGCATCCATTCATTTTCCAGTTTCTAGCCACTACAAACAGGGCTGCCACAAACATTTTGGCACATACAGAACCCTTTTCCTTCTTTAGAATCTCTTTGGGGTATAAGACCAGTAGAAATACTGCTGGATCAAAGGGTATGCACAGTTTGATCACTTTGGGGGCATAATTCCAGATTGCTTTCCAGAATACTTGGATTCGTTCATAACCCCACCAACAATGCATCAGTGTCCCAGTTTTCCCACTTCCCTTCCAGCGTTCATCATTATTTTTTCCTGTCAATTTAGCCAATCTGACAGGTATTTCAGAGTTGTCTTAATTTGCATTTCTCTGATCAATAGTGATTGGGAACACTCTTTCATATGAGTGGAAATAGTTTCAATTTCATCATCTGAAAATTGTCTGTTCATATCCTTTGGATATGACTTTGGAGAATGGCTTGATTTCTTATAAATTAGAGTCAATTCTCTATATATTTTGAAATGAGGCCTTTATCAGAACCTTTAACTGTGAAGATGTTTTCCCAGTTTGTTGCTTCCCTTCTAATCTTGTTTGCATTAGTTTTGTTTGTACAAAGGCTTTTTAATTTGATATAATCAAAATTTTCTATTTTGTAATCAACAAATTTGTTCCTCTTCCACAAATCTGAGAGAGAAACTTTTGTATGTTCCTCTAATTTATTTTTAATCTCGTTCTTTATGCCTAAATCATGGACCCATTTTGATCTTATCTTGGTATACTGTGTTAAGTGTGGGTCCATGCCTAAGTTCTGCCATACTAATTTCCAGTTTTCCTAGCAGTTTTGTCAAATAATGACTTCTTATCCCAAAAGGTGGGATTTTTGGGTTTGTCAAAAACTAGATTACTATAGTTGACTATTTTGTATTGTGAACCTCACCCATTCCACTGATCAAGTAATCTATTTCTTAGCCAATACCAAATATTGGTGACTGCTGCTTTATAATATAGTTTTAGATCAGGTACAGCTAGGCCATCTTCATTTGATTTTTTTTATTAATTCCCTTGAGATTCTCAATCTTGTGTTCTTCTATATGAAAATTATTGTTTCCTAGATCATTAAAATATTTTCTTGGGAGTCTGATTGGTATAGCACTAAATAAATAGATTAGTTTAGGGAGTATGTCATCTTTATTATATTCAATTGGCCGATCCAAGAGCTCTTAATATTTTTCCAATTATTTAAAACTGACTTTATTTGTGTGGAAAGTTTTTTTGTAATTTTGCTCATATAATTCCTGACTTTCCTTTGGTAGATAGATTCCCAAATATTTTATGCTATTGACAGGTATTTTGAATGAAATTTCTCTTTGTATCTCTTGCTGTTGGATTTTGTTGGTGATGTATAAAACTGCTGAGGATTTATGGGGATTTATTTTGTATCCTGCAAACAAAATCTTCTGTCAGAACAAATTCTGGGTTCTAAATAGCTCAGCACTAATATCTATTAATAAGAAATATACAAGGCAGAAGAGATTTATTATTAGAAAATTTGGAAGCAATAACTTGAACTAGAAATTCAACAAAAGGGAATGCCTGAAGTAAATATAATTTTGCTGTCATGAAAAAAGAACAATTTCTGTCTTAACTTTTGAAGTCAATGTGGAAGAAATATCAAGTTAGATGAACATAAATGTTACCAGCACAGCTCAAGCTAAGCTAACTAAAAAGCAAATTGTTAAATCATTATGCATTCTACTAAAAATTTCCCATCAGCTTTTAATTTCTCTGGCAATCATCTTAATAATAGGAAATCTAGAAGACTAAAAACTACCCACCTTGGTTTTGGACTAACAGTGCATGGCACATTGTGGCATTTACTCACTCCCAAGCTTATTCTCCAAATTGAGTGGATAATCACAACAGAAGAGAATCCGGTGAATATAAAAGCCAAGATGAAAGTAGAGAATCAGAAAACTGGAAATAAATCCTACTGCCAAAGGAAGAAGCCATCAATTTTATCATTTGATGTTAACATAATTTTCATGAGGTTGTTCATTATGTTATTTTTGCTCCTTTTCTGGAGTTTTAAAAATATATGTGTACATATTAGTATATATGTATAATTGTATACATTCATTATGGAATCTTAAAATAGTTTTTCCATCAATTACATTTCAGTAGTAACATGATTTATTTGGAGGGGGGGAAAAGTGAAGTTAGGAGCTGAGCAATTAGTAAATAGAAAAGCTGAATCATTTTATTGAGGTCTGAGACCAAATGTTGAAATTGTAGACCACATGTTGGGGTCTACATTTGGGAGCTAAATGAGGTAGGGTTTAGTTGAGTCTAGTGGCAGGTTTGGGGTACAGGGAATTAAACAGAGTTCCCCTGCAACGCTAGATTAGTGTAAGGATATGGTGGTATTTGAGGTCTAGTAGCCACGCAGATTCCCAATTAAAGCATTTATTGTGAGCTAGATTAATAAAGGGTTTATTATTGAGTTTAGAAGTAGAATGGGTGAAGGTAGAGATAAGGAGGGCGCACTGGACAGAGGGTCCAGTGGACAGAGGGTCCTCACATGGCGACCATGTTTGGAATCTCTACGAGAGGTTCCCAGTGTGTGGTCCTTGCAGTCGGAGACTTAGCTTGAGGACTTTGGGTGTAGTCCCAAGTTGGCTCAGATCCGGGTAGAACAGGACAGGTCCGGAACTTCTATTAAAATTCAAAGGACCAGGATTTGTGAGTCAAGGGTAATTTACATTAGGTAGGGGTTGGAGTCATTAAGATTGGAATCTTTCCACGTAATTTGGTCTAAAGTCTTTCTTCTTCCAATAACTGAGTTTTGATCCTATAGACATCCAAGTTGATTTAGCTTTCAATGTAGAATATCAACATTCATATTCCTGAAACAACAGTTTCCAAATTTCGCTGCAATTTTTCTCAAGTACTGAATGAGCATAGATATAACTTTCATTCGTAGAAGCTTTATGTGCAGAATTGAACTTTCAGAATAAACATAATAGGAAAATTAATCACTTTATTATCACATGAATTTCCAGATTCTTAGGCAGGAATTTATCATGTATTAAATTATTTGGCAGTCTTTATGAAATGGGATGGTATGATCCATTCCCCACTGGCCACTAGAGATACTCAGATACAAGGAAAATTCAGTCTGAATATTTAATATAAGAGAAAGAAGAAAGATTCTATAATAGAGGCTATAAGTCAAAGGGATCTCAGACATGGATAAATTCTGCTGGTATGGGAGAAACATTCTGAGAAAAGGGAGGAAGAGCCAAAACGACAAAATACAAATTTGAAAAAGTTGAACTGCTAGATTGCAAAAGAAACAATGTAAGGTAATAATGATGCGAGTGTATTAAATTCCCAAAAATGTCTAGAAAATATTCATCTAAAATCCTTTATCACCATACAATTTAGATTTGGGATAGGGATGAGTATTTTTTTTATCCCATGAGAATATAACTCTAAATTTATAATAGGGGTATTGATAGTCATAACAAAATTTTTCAAGATCCTGAATTCTTAGCTTAGTCAATGATTATATAATGTGAATAGAAATTCGTTAAAAGTATGTAAATTTAAAATTGCCTGCATTTATATTGATTAAAGGTGAATTCAGACATAATGATTTCATTGTATTGGAATTCTAGAGTTGGGGAACTCTAACTTTCAAAGCACAGATCTGCATTTGCTCTACAAAATAGTGCTGAAGAGTTAGGCCTACTGCTTATTTTTTTTTCACTAGCAGTGACAGTGAATTTCATTTTGGGGATTTCAGTCCCAGATTTTCTCTCTCTTTTTTTTAAATAGCCTTTTATTTACAGATATGGGTAACTTTACAGCATTGACAATTGCCAAACCTCTTGTTCCAATTTTTCCCCTCCTTCCCTGCCCTCCCCCAGATGGCAGGATGACCGTCAGATGTTAAATATATTAAATATAAAATTAGATACCTAATAGTAGCAGCCAAACCGTTATTTTATATACAAAAGAATCGGACTCTGAAATATTGTACAATTAGCCTGTGAAGGAAATCAAAAATGCAAGTGGGCCAAAATATAGGGATTGGGAATTCAATGTAATGGTATTTAGTCATCTCCCAGAATTCTTTTGCTGGGCATAGCTGGTTCAGTTCATTATTACTCCATTGGAACTGATTTGGTTCATCTCATTGCTGAGGATGGCCAGGTCCATCAGAATTGGTCATCATACAGTATTGTTGTTGAAGTATATAATGATCTCTTGACCCTGCTCGATTCATTCAGCATCGGATTCATATATTAAGTCTTTCCGACTTTTCTGAAAATCATCCTGTTGGTCATTTCTAACAGAACAATAATATTCCATGTCATATACCACAATTTGTTCGTATTACTCAATTGAGTGGGCATCTACTCCACGTTTTCCAGTTTCTAGGCCTACTATTTATAGATAAAGCATTCTTATTATGATTGCATTCTTCATTTTCATGTGTTTTTAAATGACTGGGAATGACATGCTTCCATATTTCTAGGTATTTCAAGAATTGATATATAACTTCAAGATGTTTTTGGTTAACTGAGATGTTAAAGATTAAATCCAAATAAACTGTTCACTATTTGTCTAAATCCAACAAAACATTTGGTATATATAGTTAAGATAATCTTATATAACTTCAGACAAAATGTAAACTTGAAAAGTAGACTTGTTTGATGACTATTGGATTTGGGTTATTATTTTGTATGCAGTGAAATGAGGTAATGTTTTAAAAAATATAAATGGTCATTTCCTCATTCTTCAAGCTGATTTGCTCCAAGTTCGGTAGGACAATTTATTGTAAGTCTGCTATTAGCCAGACTATGCATATGGTGATTCTCAAATATATATTTTGTCTAGCAATGTAAAACTATGCTAAATATTCAGTAGATTAAAAATAATAGATGTCTATGTTTTCAATGTAATAGTACAATATAATTCAGGATACCATTGTCTAGGTTTGCCTTTTTTTTCTTTTAGCTGATCCTTGAATAAGTGATGTATTTTATTAACCCAATAAAGGTAAATGGTGCTATAAATACTATGCAACGAAAATAAATAAAACTAACCCATTAATTAAGTCAGTACACATGCTCAGTGAAACTTCTTTTTTTCCATTATAAGGCAAAAACATGATGATGTATTCAAAATAGTAAAAGAAAGAAAGAAATGATAAAGAAAATAAACTGTTATTATGGGCCTTTAGTAATGTACAGTAGTGTTGAAATCCAAGTGATATGTGGTTTAACTACTTTCTTTGAAGGTCTCTACCTAAATCTAGACAACTAACTTTAAATCTCCTTCTTGCATTTAACCTCCTGAAGGCCACTGTTCAATGCTTCCATTTTAAGTGCTTCTTGGTCTGAAAAATTCTTCACATTCTATCTAAATCTCTCCTATTCTTTTTGAATTGTATTGGGTGAATTTCTGAACACAGGTTTAAAAGATATTGTTGGGTGGGTGTGAGAAATAGGATACTAATAATGAACTCTTGGAATGAATGAAAAGCAAGACCTATAAGGTTTGGGGGCTATTATGACCTTACTCTTTGAGACATGCTTTTGTTATTTCTTCCATCTTTAAAATGAATTATGTGGGAAGGGGTAAGAAAAATTCAATGAAATACTAAGACGTGTGCTATGACACGACCCATGGGTCATGTTCATAAGAGAAATCTAGTAGGTTTTCAAGTCTTAGGGTTCTACTTGGAATCATTCATAAAATTAAAATGGGTTTAACTTCCCAAGAAGGCAGAACTTTGGGGCCCTAGGAAAAAGATAAAACTCCTTCAAACCCATTTCCCATCCTAAGGCTACCTTTTAACATTTTAACATACTTAGCAAAATAATAGAGAAGGTAATGGAGAAAGAAAGGAGAGGGGGAAGGGAGGAAGGAAAGGATATATATATATATATATATATATATATATATATATATATATATATATATAAAAACAAAGGCAGACATAGAGACAGAGAGAACGAAAGAGAGAGAGATTTATCCTGTGGAAGATACCGATGCAGTTTGAGTGGTCTCACTTCCTGGTGGTCAAGAGGTTAGTGGCAATAACAGAGTTGTTAAGAATCCCCTTTAAATCGACCAGGTTTAGGAGTGAAACAATTCATTCATTCCCAAATTATTAGTTGCAAAAAGAAAGTTTATTGTTGGATAGAAATCAGTTTACCAAGTGACTGACTTCTACAGTAGCAGACCCATTGGAAACTGGGAACTGAGAATGCTTTCTCAGTAGGCAGAAAGGTCCTGGCAGCTGAGTGAGCTACATAGGTCCATCTGCAAAGACCTTAGTTGAGGGAAGCTGTTATATTGGGTATTTTGATAGGGGCTGGGATAGTCCGAACTGATCAGATCAGGATTCCTCAATTGAATGAGAATGTAGAATTTCTGTGGAGTTGATTTGCCCTAAGTGTGCTTCTCTTATGTACAGAAGGTTTGGGCTCTGTCTTGGAGCCTGAGATCTTGATCAAAGAGACACAAATCTCAGAGTGATAATCTTCAAAGGGAACGGACCTCCTCCTGCTTTAATACTACTACAAGGAAGAAAAAGAATTACTTGTCGCAGGGCTATGTTCTAATACAGAGAATGACACATAAAACTACAACTAGAAAAATGACATGAAGTGGAGGTTGTGCATGATGAGGTGAAGATTAACCTATTAGCAGTGTGTCATCACTGAGGCCGAATTTCATGGAAAGAAAATAAAGATAATATATATGGTAGAATATGCATAAAATGATGTGTGAGACATTTAGAATTAAGCAATGACTAAATACTTTACAGTAGTGGAAGAGTAGCATAAATAAATCTCAGAAAAGGATATGAGAGAAGTGGGAAGAAGGGAGAAGAGACACTCCTCAAGCTACTAGTCTACAACTGAAAGGAAAGTCCTCCTAGCTGAGACTTTTCTTCCATTGTATTGCTGCCATTCTGTCTGTAGTTTCTGATAAAGTAGTTATTCGAGGGGAATCTTCGTAAATATTGACCACTCTTGAACTTTTCAATTTTTGATGTGCTCTACCTACTCTGCTGCCATCACTCTCAATTTATTGCATATATACTTGTTTCCCCCTGTCTGATATTCTTTTGGTGAGGTGTGAGGTGGGGTAATCCCTAATAGCAATGGGATCGCGGTGGGTTGCAGGTTTAAACCCCAATAAATACAGGCGAGATCTGTGGCAAAAGAATAGGATTGTTACTAAAGAAGACAGCTTGCTAGAGGTAGCCTTCTTGATGGGCAGATCTTGTTAGGATAATTTTGCGAATAGAATTGTTTTCAGGGAAGAAAATAACTGTCAGTGAGCAAAATCCGAAACATAAATAGCAAGGTGGGATTTCAGATTCGCCTTCTGGTCTGGGGCTTCTTTGAACTTTGACTGAGTAGGCCCAATCTCTGGATGAATCTGAGGAGACTGATTACCTAATTCTGTTCAATTCAAAGTGAATGAGATTACTTATCTTGAATGGGTATAGCCCCTCCCAGAAGCCAAGAGAATTTGAGAACCTGAATCACCCTTCCCTCATAGATTAAAGGGGATACAATTCACACCAGAGCCTTTCCAATCTTTTCCCCAAAAGATTTCAGTTTATAGCATTCCCCCCTCATTTCCAATTGAATAAGATTACTTAATTGGGGATTGTCTAGAAGAATTGTACCCTTCGGGGTTTGAGACTCAGGAACACCTTTGTCCCAAAGGTTCCTTTCTCATCCTTCTCCCCCCAAAGATTAAAGGGGACACAATTACTTCATTTTCACTTTATCCCTATATAAAGTGTGGAGGGACTGGGTCTCAAAAATTCATGACATTTCAAAGATTTGCCCTAGTGATGTCCCCAACATTGCTCAGTATCGCAGAACATTATGGAAAAACATTAGGGATTTTTAGAATATCAGAAGTGGAAGAACTTCAGAACCTAAAATGCCTAAAAGTGACATTTCGATCTCAAAACTTTTTACTAATGAAGTACTTGAATTGTTCCAAGATTTTTAACCCATTTCTGAAATTAAAATCTGCTTCTTTGCCTCTTCTACCAATTACAAATTTTTTAATGAAAGGAGTCCCCCTATTGTTTTCAGTTAGTTCTTTTCTCTTAAAAAGGGAATATGGTGTGGACTGACAACACTGAGAGAGAAACTTTGAAAACTAAAATCACAAATAGACTTATGACTGACATGAAGTGAGATCTTTCTTTCTTTGAAAGTACACCCAATCATCCATTCACTGGAAAGGGTAAAGAAAGATTTATCAAAAAAAAAAAAATGGTAAGTAGCCACATTACTAAATGTTTTAATATATGTAATGTAAAGATCCTGAATTTGATATTTTGATTTCCAACAACTCATAATTAAACACCAACTTCAGGCCACTATAAAATTTGAACACAAAAGCAACTTAGAGAAGGGTGAACATTCTCAAGTTCTTTTAGCCTATATATTTCTTAGGTTGCATAAGGGGAAGAACAGAGAGGAAGGAGGGAGATTTGACTGTTTATACCTTTAATTAACAAAAAAGCCTCAAATAGTGTTGATTACTAGCCAATTAATGGGGTTGGATAAATGATCAGTAATAAATTTATTCTCAATGTGAGCCTAATGGAAAACAAGTTTCTGAATTTGCTATACCATTTGATTTGACATTTAACCCTCTACAATTGTTTTCAGAGATGTACACAAAACTGATTTAACCAAGTATTGGGATTTCTCCTCTCTTTGTGCTATAGCTTCTTTGAAAACTTTTCCTCTATCTCCCTCTAGTGACCTAAAAGCATAAAGCAGAAGAAGCAAGATATTTGAATGTAAGCAGTTTGTTTATGGAGTAAAGGAGATATGTATTTCACTTTTTTATAGAATAAACTAAATAGCAAGGCTCTTTCTGTTCCTAGTTATCTCAATAGAATGTAAACTTTTTAACTATAAAAGAGTTTGGGTTTTGGTTTTTATCTTTAGATCCTCAGCACCAAAAACAGTGCCTTATCTGTTGTAGGTACCTAATAAATAGAGACTAAATTGCATTGAATAAGATTCCCTGACCATATTTTGTGGTATTGCATTCCATTAATGAAATAAATAGAGACTGAGAGAAAATGTGTAGAGGCGAAAGCTGTAACTGCTTTAATAATACTATATTAACTGGGAACTTTAGGTTGTATAGAGATAATTTTTTTAATCTCAGTATCAGAAATTCTATCTTAATTTTTATGGACAGTGATCATTCAAAATATTAATGAGAGTAATGATTTTTAATGGAAATGACAAGTAGGAAGTAGAAACACTGAAGAATCAAACAGAAACACTTTAAAATGCTGGTAGCTTATGTATCTATCAGAAGAAAAAGATGTAATTAAAATAACTCAATTTTAAAATACTTGTATACCAATTTATAAATTAAGAAAACAATGGTTATTAAGTATCATAGGGAAAAATGGGGAATAGTTCACAAATTATGTAATCACAAAATGTGATTAGCATATTATTTTATATAAATTATAAATATGAAAAATTCCAGAGAAAATAAGAAAGAGATATATGAAGTTATGCAGAATGAAGAACAAAAAAAACACATAAAATGATTACAATAATAAAAATGAACACACTTGTAAAGTCACTGAACTCAGGAGACAGAAAAGACCAATATTGATTCCAGAGAAAGATGATGAAATATAGCTCCTTTCTCTCAGAGTTTAGGATGACTTTATAGAAAGACTATGGTCTTTCTATAAATGCAGTTCTTACTCTTAACATGCAGAGGAAGAAAGATCTCCAAAGAACAGGACCAAAATGACATCACTATGTTAGTGTCAACTTATAGTGTATACAACTGAAGTTGATCAGACCAATCTGAAGCTCAGAATGCTCTACAGGTTGGACACGAACAGTCCATATGAACATTTGGGGTAACTACTATTTTGCATATCTTGCATTTCTCTGGGACTAATTCACTTCTGCTTTGTTCATAGAGAACAGCACCTTCTCTGATGAGGGAATGCCATGCTGAGCAGTCCTATGCCAGTGTCTCCCATGTCATGCCCTCTGTGGCTTCTCCATAAATTTTTTTTTTTGCAAGCATACATTTGGCATCCAAGCTATGTGGCCAACTCAGTGGAGTTGTTCTCTCTGCAGTAAAGCTGGAATGCTTGGCAGCTTAGTTCAAAAATGACCTCAGTGTCTGGTATCTTATCCTGCCAGGTGAGCTTCAGAATCTTGCTAAAACAATTCTAGATTGACACGTGCAATGCCAGAGCTAACTCAGGGTTTAGGAGGTGACAAAGGAAAGTGTGGAAGAGGAGAGAGTATTAGACTGACTACAAAATGGAAGGTCTACAAAGCCATCTGTGCTGATCTCATTGTTGGGTGTCTGTGAAACCTGGACAGTATACCAGTGCCATCCCAGGAAACTGAATCACTTCCATTTAAATTGTAATTGGTGGAGTAAAATCAAGTGGTCAGGAAATTTGGCAGAAAAGATAAATTTGGCTAAAGTGCATATTTTCAATTGTTCATATCATTTAACTATTAAATATCATACTTGCCACCAGTGGTACTTTATTTTAGTTCTTCTCTGCTCTTCTCTTCCCTCTCACTGCACTACATTTAGATTTCCATCTCACACGTATGTATTCTCACGGAAGGTATTAGTAAAAACTAGAAAGATATGCACTTATCTATGGAGAAGTCAGGTGAATTCATTAGTGCCTAACATATTATATGGTGTAGAATGGGCAGTTAAATGTCTGTTGATTGAGTAATCCAGTCCTCACCTGAGTGAGTCTTAACTCTATTACCACATTGCATAGCCAATGGCAGCTCTCTGTTCCAGGATGTTAGTAATTTTATTCACGGATAAGCTTGATTTCCAGAAAGTATTCTATACATCATTATGCAATCAACAGAACAAGCTCATCACCTGACACTCGACTTTTTATAGAGAAATCTATAAGTCACACAATTCACCAGCCAGGATTTGACTTTTGCAAGTTCAGTTTCTCAGAATTATGTGCTGGGAGAGGAGCAAAGTACAATGGCGAGGGATTTTAGACTATTTTATTCCTTCTATCAATCCTTGATTGAAGTATTTCAGGTGGAAAAAAATGTTTAAATCATTTTTGTTTTTTACTTTTCAAGTAGCAAACCTTTTTGTTGTCCATCTCTCCCTTTTCTTCTCCTTCCATTCAGTAAATTAAAGCAAACAAAAAGAAGCCACGAATAATGAAGTTTCTATATAGAACTCCATCATCCAGCAAAACAATTTTCCGTATCAGTCATATCTAAAACGGTATGTCTCTTTTTCTATTTTTTCACTATGCCAGAAGATAAGTGGTGAGATAAGTGATCATTCTATTAGAATTATGATTTATTATTGCATTGATTAGAGATCTAAAGTTTTTAAAACTTGTTTTCTTTTATTATATTGTCATTACATAAATTGTTCTCCTATTTCTGCTTATTTAACTCTCCAGCAATTCAAAAAGCTCTTCTCAATTGCCTTTGACATTGTAGTTCCTCATTTATGGTTAATAATATTCCACTGCATTCATTTTTCACAAAATATACATTCTACTATAGGAAGTCTCCCTTTTTACTTCTAATTTTAACTACCATGAAAAGAACTGAATTTTTACATTTATGGATCCTTTTCCTCTTTCTTTGATTACTTTGGTATATAGTTAGATCAAAGCATATGCAGTTTAGTAACTTTTCTAGAGAAAATTCCAAATTGCTTTTCAGAATGGCTGGAGCAATTCATACCTGTATATGCTAGCAGTCATTCAATGCATCACTTAATCTTGCTTAACTTTTAAAAGCTTATGTGAGGGGATATGGTGACTTATGACATTTAAAAAACAAAAGGGACATCAATAAAACAACAAAAACCCAACTGTACCATGCTGCTTAGATTATATGAAGAACACACATCTCACAGAATCAAATCATGCAGAAAAAATTAAAGAGAGCATATTTGACCTCTAGAAATCACAGTTTTAGATACTCAAAGTAATATATAAAAAGATTGTCAGATATATCTTGGAGCAGTTCAACAACAATCAACAAAATTTTATTGAATGATTGTACTATACCAAAAGTGTAGGTCAAAATAAAAGAAAAGAGGAAGAAACGATTTATACATGTACAAACCCTTGAAATCCTGACTGTATATAATTCTTGAATTGTAGAATTCAGCAAATTTATAAAAAGATGTTGCTATCCACTGCTCAATCAAGTGGTCAAGAAAATTGGGAGAGGAGATTTTGACCCAAGCAGTCATTTTCAATTGTTCATATCATTTATTAACTATTAACTATTATTGTTCTTGTTCAGTTGTTTTCAGATATATCCAACTCTTTGTTTCTCCATTTAAAGTTTTCTTGACAAAAATACCAGGTGGTTTCCTTCTTCATTTACTTCTCCAGTGCATTTTACAGATGAGCAAACTGAGGTCAGATTTGAACTCAAGAAGATAACTCCTCCTGATTCTAGGCCCTGCACTCTAATCACTGCACTACCTAGTTACCTTATTAAATATCATACTCTTCACTAATAAGTATTGCACTTGCTTTGTTTTGAATTATAATTACCTTTGAGTTACTCGAAGGTAGGAATCATTTCATAAGAAAATGTTTTGCAAATAAAAAGCCCTAAAAAATATGTTGTTGTTATAATTGTTTAATACTTTTGATGAAGATGAGATGGTGAAAAGAGAATGATATACCAAAAATAAAGAGAATTGAAGCCTATTTTCAGACTTCAATAAATGCATTGTTCCATAAACTACATGTACTTAAGAAGGACCAGAAAAGGTTTTTCTCACACAGATGTTTTCCAAAGTATCCTAAGGAAATTGTTTAACATTCTATGAGCTGATCATAAATTGTGTTTGAATTAGCCTGCATCTCTTAGCATCTCAGAATTATGAGTCTATTGTTTCTTCTTAGAAATAAATAAAGAGAGAGAGAAGATGTGCCATTAAAAATAAATTTCAGTTCAATTCCATTGCTATTACAACCCCTCTCTCCTATATTTAGAACAATACTACTATAGTAGCAAATACATCTTTTTTAAAAAGAGGATATAACTGAACATAAAATTGAATATGTGTGTTTACGTGTGTGTGTGTGTGTTTGTGTGTGTGTGAAAGTAAAGGGCGAAAAGAACAAGAGGTAATTTTAACAACGTTGTTCAGTTTCATACACTTACACAAACATACATCCCTACCAGTGATAGTCTTAAAATGAAAATTTGACCATGTTTCACTCCCAATCAAACTCCAGCATCTAAAGATTATTTTAAAATGAAATAATATTTGATTTTAGAGGTAATGAAGAGATCTCTAAAATCTAATATTATTTTATTTTTAAATGATTTTTAAAGTTCAGTCTCCCTCCGTGTTTTCATCCTTCTTATACTTTACTCCTCTCCATATTTTGTGAGTCAATAACCCATGGCCTCCTTCCACTTCACCAACAATTTCTTTATCTTTAATATATATATCATCCTCAACTAAATCCATCCATCAAATACTACAAATCTGGTGCCTGGCTAATAAGTATACTATGTATATATGCATAGTAACCCTATATTCTTCTCTAAATTGTTTTTGCTCAGTTTTATCCCCAGAGTTTAGCATAGTCTAGCACATAGAAGGTGCTTAATAGATTCTCTCTCTTTTATCTGTTCTAAGAAATTGAGGTAAGACAAAGATTGGTTTTTAATCTTTTTAATGTGGAGTTTTAGGCTGGCCAGTGGGACTGTGTCAAGCATTCGACCACTGAAGGACTGAAGCAGGGACCTTTATAGGGTTTTTAGTTAAACAAGATATATAGCCTGAGTATACAATTTTGTAGGAGAACAAAGGTAGATAAAGGTAGAGAAGACACTGGGTGGGCTGACAGCCATAATTCAGGAAAGATCATAACAGTACGTAGGATGAGGTCAAATAAGAAGAGGCAGGAACCACTAAGCAGGCCAGGGACAATACTCAAAAAGAGGGGGATTCCCAGCAAAGATTGAGATAAGGCACCTGGAGTTTAATGATTCAATGGTATTTCAAGGCTTCTTTTCTGACTCAATGCTCCCAGTCCTAATGGCAAGGAAAAAAGGGTGGAGGGCCTTAATAATTTTATTCAGGGCATAACGTATCTACTTTTTTTTTTTCCTTAATAGGTGATCAAATATCATTCTCAAAGTCACTTGAGTTAATTACTTCAGCCATCAGCAGATTATAATGATACTGAATTCTCAAAGCCAAAATATATATTATAGTAGAGGACCTTAGTAGACACTGTCTGACTCTTCTTTCAAATCAGAAAAAGGCCTGAATTGGTAACAACTTGCTCAGAGTTACAAATTCACTCTTAAATCAGAGTTATCTTAGTTTCTAGACTCCTAATCTATATACCACTATAGCCCTAATATATGGGAAAGTCAGCTATGTATTAAGTCCAATGGTAGGTAGGATTGAGGGTGGGCAACCACTTAATTTAAAACCTTGTTTTAGCTAACAATGTGGCAGGGAGCTATTTAAGAGTGCAAGTCACATATTAATCCCATCTCCTCATTTGAAATCAAAACATTGAGAGAAGATGAGGGTACTAATTCTATCTGCACACAAATATGTGATATAATCAAAATTGTTATTCAATGATTCAATCCAATATATTGTGATACAATGGATCACAGTCTACCAGGCCCTGTTATTTCCCAGTTTATCAAATTCATGTTCTTTGCTTTCATGACATTATTTTTCTATGTCATCCTCAGTCATGTCCTTCTTCTTTTGCCTTCAATCTTTTCAGTCTTTTCCAATGATCCTGTTTTCTTCATTATGATTAATATAGTTAAGCTTCAGTTTCAGTACTTGATTTCCCAATTAATAACCTGAATAATTTCTCTAAGTATTAAGTATTGATCACAATCAATCTTTGTCATATGTGAAAGACACTTCAGTCCTATAACAGTAGCGCATGACTGGAATCTTGACTTCCAAAGTTTTCCTGCTTATACATGTTAAATAACCTCCTTTTAACTTGCTGAGTTTGCCTCTTTAATCAGAGCACAGGCCTGAGGAAGTATCTTTATGTGGTTTCAACCTTTTCCAATATAAGAAGGATCCCTTTTTAAAATGTAAAAAAAAAGGACCTGTTTAGAGAAATGATACAATTCATCCATTGAATAAAAACAGGACAAAAAAGTGCCATAAATTCACTAAAAATTAACTTTTAAAATAATTTGTATTTTACAAATCATAACATTGACATATATAGGAATATATCAATATATAATATTGATACATTTTATTCAACTTATAGATAGTATATTTGCTCATTTTTAAGACTGAAATGAACTAACAGATGTTTTAAAATAAATCCTATACCTATGGGAGAGTCTACCCTATAAAAGATTGAGAAGGATTTCTCTTTATGATCTACAAGATCATCCTTTGGGTAGAAATCCAGGTTATAATAAAATATACAATCATCCCAAAGTCACATATTAAAACTAAATTCAGCTTTAATAGGTATAAAAGAAACATATAGAATAAAAAGCACTTTTGACCATAATAAACATAATTCTTCTTAGAGGAGTTATTTTATTTTTAATTTCCTTTTACTAGCTTTCCAGCAGGGGGAACCCTGTTACTTCTTTCTTTTTGTCTTTGACCAATACATTTTTTCATAGATATATAAGTATCGATTTTGAACCAGAGGAATTTGGAGCTTCTCACTTTAAACTGATCTATGGTAAACATGACCACTTTTCAAAAATACTGTTAATCCCTGTTGAAAAGGATACACTGGCCAAGCAGAAGGTAGACTACTACTTTAAATTGTAATGTGATGCAATTTGAAATGAAACATAAAGTGTTGGAATATTTACAAACTGTTAAGTCATTAGAGTTGATAGAGACAATAATTATCTAATTTAGCATGGTTCAGTATGATTACTCTGATCCTACAAGGAGATGTTATGGGGCAGAACTTGAAACAAGGTACAAAGTACAACTGATAGACAGTGAACTCCAAAGATCCTTAGGTTACATCATCAAGTCTGATTAAATTTAGGAGATCTGGAACTCATAAAGATAGAGAATATAGAAAAAGACTTGGATCTATTTAGGAGGCAATGGCAAGGCATATAAGAAAGTCAGTCTGACAATTCTCCATTTCATCAAAAAGAATAGAACAGATGGTCGCTTATCCTCTTTTTTTCTTTCTTTTTCTTTGTTTGTTTGTTTCTTACTTTGCTTTCTTTGCTATTCATTATGTGTGTTCATTGTGGAACTAATATTGTTGGGGAAGCAGTCAAGCTTTAAATATAGAGTTTAGGATCTTGTATCCCTCCTATCATGAAACTGTGATCAAAAGTTAGATTAAAATGGAAATCTCATTCCCTATACTAGTAGTATTTAAGGCAATAGATAGATATAATCCTAACCTAATACCCCATTTCTCTGAAGAGACCAATAGTAACCTGTCATTCTAACTCCCTGTTTCCCCTCCTAGAAGTTATTAACTTGGAGAAGGGTGGGGCAGAAAAGGCTAGAAATGTCTATCCTGACTCCCTTCCATCCAATAACAGTCCTTGCAACATGGCAGTCACACCACATGTGGGAACCCAAGGAATCTGAACTTTGTTCAATAGGTCATTGGGTACCACTGATTGTTTTTAACAGAAGTGTGATGTGACCATATGTGTATGAACAATTATTCAGAAAATTGTAAAGTTGATTGAAGAGGAGGGATGAAGACAGGAGGCAGGATAAGAAAACTATTGTTGTAGTAAGAGGAAGTGATAATGAATGGGATGAACTGACTGAAGACCTCTCATAAGGATGTGGCTTTGACCTGTGTCCTAATTGTGACCTGAGACTTGGAAGTTGGGTAGGAAGTTGGGGGACAGGGAAGTTTCTGCATTAGAGTCTATATAATCTTGTGTTTCATACCTTGCACTTTGCACTCTCTACTGACAACACTTTATCTATTGGGAGTTGCCCTTTCTCCTGAGATAATAGTAAAGTCCTTTTTGTTTTTAACCTTGAGAATCACTGATTTAATTTGAATAGGGTTGCTTTCAGCTACACAGTTTTGGGGGCTCTTTCTGGGATATTTCATGAAGGTCTCTCCCATTCCGAATCCTTGGGCAGATGCCCTCCAGATAGTTCTCTGGTGGTCCTTGGGCTCAGCTTGGGAACTGCTGTACCAATCAGATCAATTCCTAAAGGGAGACACCAGAGAAAGCAAAAATAAAAGTAAGTGATCTAGCAAAGATAGAGGATTAATTTTGCTCAGGAAATAAATCAGTGGAGTTAGGTTAAGTTGTGCACACACACAATCCAGGATGCAAGAAACTAGTAAAGGGGGAGAGACTTTAAGCATTTATAGTTTCCACAAGAGTGATCCTGTGTCTCTTTGGTAAGATCTAGTGAGTCCTGCATCAAAAAGGACAAGATACGAGAACAATGGGAAAGGAACAATCAAAAATAGGCTATTAAAATCTATCTAGTGCCCCAGAAGATAACTCTTTAGGAAGAATTAGGTACATAGGAAGACCAAAAAGAAAATGATTAAATACTGGGGCAGTTTTGTTGTTGTTTTTCAGGCAGACACTCTGCTGGGAAGAATTGTTGATCCCTTGGGCCTTGTGGTTTTAAAACTGTAGTCTATCCCTATGTGACTTGGGAATATAGGTAAAATCTTCCCCTTCCTATCACATGTGTTTGGGAGAGTACAAACCACAGGCCAGGAATGGGAGCTATTGTAAAGATTATGGATATCTAAGATGATGAAATTTTTGAGAGAAAAGAGGAATTTTCTACCAAAAAGATGACCTAAATTTAACTCATTTAGGATTCTAATTTTTATTATTAAAATTACTTTCAATGGATGCATTGGGAATAACATTATAGAAATATGTGTGTACATTAATACTGAAATAGTACTATTAGAAAAACATAGTTACCTAAAAGATCACATTTGTATCTCTAATTAGTATTCAAGTACTATGTTGCTTGCTAGAATTGGATGTTGGGCAATTTGTAAAAGAAGTTATATGAGCTATCCTTTAAAATGTTGTCCAGTCAAATGGTCAAAGAGATATGAGTTTTCAACAAACAAAATCCTCTGTCAGAGACAAATTCTTTGGGTTCCCTAAGTAAGCTCAGCACTAATATCTATTAATAAAGTATACCTAGCAGCAGAAGAGATTTATTATTAGAAAATTTGGAAGCAATAACTTGAACTAGAAATTCAACACAAGGGAATGCCTGAAGTAAATATAATTTTGCTATCATGAAAAAAGAACAATTTCTGGCTTCACTTCTGAAGTCAATGTGGAAGAAATATCAAGTAAGATGAACATAAATGTTACCAGCACAGCTCAAGCTAAGCTAACTAAAAAGCAAATTGTTAAATCATTATGCATTCTACTAAAAATTTCCCATCAGCTTTTAATTTCCCTGACAATCATCTTAATAATAGGAAATCTAGAAGACTAAAAACTACCCACCTTGGTTTTGGACTAACAGTGCATGGCACATTGTGGCATTTACTCACTCCCAAGCTTATTCTCCAAATTGAGTGGATAATCACAACAGAAGAGAATCCGGTGAATATAAAAGCCAAGATGAAAGTAGAGAATCAGAAAACTGGAAATAAATCCTACTGCCAAGAGGAAGAAGCCATCAATTTTAACATTTGATGTTAACATAACTTTCATGAGGTTGTTCATTATGTTATTTTTGCTCCTTTTCTGGAGTTTTAAAAATATATGTGTACATATTAGTATATATGTATAATTGTATACATTCATTATGGAATCTTAAAATAGTTTTTCCACCAATTACATTTCAGTAGTAACATGATTTATTTGGAGGGGGGAAAAAATGAAGTTAGGAGCTGAGCAATTAGTAAATAGAAAAGCTGAATCATTTTGTTGAGGTCTGGAACCAAATGTTGAGGTGTAGACCACATGTTGGGGTCTACATTTGGGGTAGCTAAATGAAATTAGGGTTTAGTTAAGGTCTAGTGGCAGGTTTGGGGTACAGGGAGTTAAACAGAGTTCCCCTGCAACGCTAGATTAGTGTAAGGATATGGTGGTATTTGAGGTCTAGTAGCCACGCAGATTCCCAATTAAAGCATTTATTGTGAGCTAGATTAATAAAGGGTTTATTATTGAGTTTAGAAGTAGAATGGGTGAAGGTAGAGATAAGGAGGGCGCACTGGACAGAGGGTCCAGTGGACAGAGGGTCCTCACATGGCGACCATGTTTGGAATCTCTACGAGAGGTTCCCAGTGTGTGGTCCTTGCAGTCGGAGACTTAGCTTGAGGACTTTGGGTGTAGTCCCAAGTTGGCTCAGATCCGGGTAGAACAGGACAGGTCCGGAACTTCTATTGGAATTCAAAGGACCAGGATTTGTGAGTCAAAGGGTAATTTACATTAGGTAGGGGGGTTGGGAATCAAAGATTGGAATCTTTCCCGCATCAATTTTGGTCTAAAGTCTTTCTTCTTCCAATAACTGAGTTTTGATCCTATATAGACATCCAAGTTGATTTAGCTTTCAATGTAGAATATCAACATTCATATTCCTGAAACAACAGTTTCCAAATTTCGCTGCAATTTTTCTCAAGTACTGAATGAGCATAGATATAACTTTCATTCGTAGAAGCTTTGTGTGCAGCATTGAACTTTCAGAATAAACATAATAGGAAAATTAATCACTTTATTATCACATGAATTTCCAGATTCTTAGGCAGGAATTTATCATGTATTAAATTATTTGACAGTCTTTACGAAATGGGATGGTATGACCCATTCCCCACTGGCCACTAGAGATACTCAGATACAAGGAAAATTCAGTCTGAATATTTAATATAAGAGAAAGAAGAAAGATTCTATAATAGAGGCTATAAGTCAAAGGGATCTCAGACATGGATAAATTCTGCTGGTATGGGAGAAACATTCTGAGAAAAGGGAGGAAGAGCCAAAACGACAAAATACAAATTTGAAAAAGTTGAACTGCTAGATTGCAAAAGAAACAATGTAAGGTAATAATGATGCGAGTGTATTAAATTCCCAAAAATGTCTAGAAAATATTCATCTAAAATCCTTTATCACCATACAATTTAGATTTGGGATAGGGAGTAGTATTTTTTTTATCCCATGAGAATATAACTCTAAATTTATAATAGGGGTATTGATAGTCATAACAAAATTTTTCAAGATCCTGAATTCTTAGCTTAGTCAATGATTATATAATGTGAATAGAAATTCGTTAAAAGTATGTAAATTTAAAATTGCCTGCATTTATATTGATTAAAGGTGAATTCAGACATAATGATTTCATTGTATTGGAATTCTAGAGTTGGGGAACTCTAACTTTCAAAGCACAGATCTGCATTTGCTCTACAAAATAGTGCTGAAGAGTTAGGCCTACTGCTTATTTTTTTTTCACTAACGGTGACAGTGGAATTTCATTTATGAGTTTCAGTCCCAGATTTTCTCTCTTTTTAAATAGCCTTTATTTGAATATGGGTAACTTTACAGCATTGACAATTGCCAAACCTATTTATTTCCAATTTTCCCTCCTTCCCTGCCCTCCCCCAGATGGCAGGATGACCGTCAGATGTTAAATATATTAAATATAAAATTAGATACCTAATAGTAGCAGCCAAACCGTTATTTTATATACAAAAGAATCGGACTCTGAAATATTGTACAATTAGCCTGTGAAGAAATCAAAATGCAAATGGGCCAAAATATAAGGTTAGAATTCAATGTAATGAGTATTTAGTCATCTCCCAAGAATTCTTTTGCTGGGCATAGCTGGTTCGATTTCATTATTACTCCATTGGAACTGGTTGGTTCATCTGCTGAGGATGGCCAGAATCCATCAGAATTGGTCATCATACAATATTGTTGTTGAAGTATATAATGATCTCTTGACCCTGCTCGATTCATTCAGCATCGGATTCATATATTAAGTCTTTCCGACTTTTCTGAAAATCATCCTGTTGGTCATTTCTAACAGAACAATAATATTCCATGTCATATACCACAATTTGTTCGTATTACTCAATTGAGTGGGCATCTACTCCACGTTTTCCAGTTTCTAGGCCTACTACTTATAGATAAAGCATTTTTATTATGATTGCATTCTTCATTTTTATGTGTTTTTAAATGACTGAGAATGACATTCTTCCATATTTCTAGGTATTTCAAGAATTGATATATAACTTCAAGATGTTTTTAGTTAACTGAGATGTTAAAGATTAAATCCAAATAAACTGTTCACTATTTGTCTAAATCCAACAAAACATTTGGTATATATAGTTAAGATAATCTTATATAACTTCAGACAAAATGTAAACTTGAAAAGTAGACTTGTTTGATGACTATTGGATTTGGGTTATTATTTTGTATGCAGTGAAATGAGGTAATGTTTTAAAAAATATAAATGGTCATTTCCTCATTCTTCAAGCTGATTTGCTCCAAGTTCGGTAGGACAATTTATTGTAAGTCTGCTATTAGCCAGACTATGCATATGGTGATTCTCAAATATATATTTTGTCTAGCAATGTAAAACTATGCTAAATATTCAGTAGATTAAAAATAATAGATGTCTATGTTTTCAAGTAATAGTACAATATAATTCAGGATACCATTGACCTAGGTTTGCCTTTTTTTTCTTTTAGCTGATCCTTGAATAAGTGATGTATTTTATTAACCCAATAAAGGTAAATGGTGCTATAAATACTATGCAACGAAAATAAATAAAACTAACCCATTAATTAAGTCAGTACACATGCTCAGTGAAACTTCTTTTTTTCCATTATAAGGCAAAAACATGATGATGTATTCAAAATAGTAAAAGAAAGAAAGAAATGATAAAGAAAATAAACTGTTATTATGGGCCTTTAGTAATGTACAGTAGTGTTGAAATCCAAGTGATATGTGGTTTAACTACTTTCTTTGAAGGTCTCTACCTAAATCTAGACAACTAACTTTAAATCTCCTTCTTGCATTTAACCTCCTGAAGGCCACTGTTCAATGCTTCCATTTTAAGTGCTTCTTGGTCTGAAAAATTCTTCACATTCTATCTAAATCTCTCCTATTCTTTTTGAATTGTATTGGGTGAATTTCTGAACACAGGTTTAAAAGATATTGTTGGGTGGGTGTGAGAAATAGGATACTAATAATGAACTCTTGGAATGAATGAAAAGCAAGACCTATAAGGTTTGGGGGCTATTATGACCTTACTCTTTGAGACATGCTTTTGTTATTTCTTCCATCTTTAAAATGAATTATGTGGGAAGGGGTAAGAAAAATTCAATGAAATACTAAGACGTGTGCTATGACACGACCCATGGGTCATGTTCATAAGAGAAATCTAGTAGGTTTTCAAGTCTTAGGGTTCTACTTGGAATCATTCATAAAATTAAAATGGGTTTAACTTCCCAAGAAGGCAGAACTTTGGGGCCCTAGGAAAAAGATAAAAACTCCTTCAAACCATTTCCCATCCTAAGGCTACCTTTAACATTTAACATACTTAGCAAAATAATAGAGAGGTAATGGAGAAAAGAAAGGAGGGGAAGGAAGGAAAGGATATATATATATATATATATATATATATATATATATATATATATATATATAAAAACAAAAGAAACCGAACATAGAGAGACAAGAGAACGAAAGAGAGAGATTTATCCTGTGGAAGATACGATGCAGTTTGGTGGTCTCACTTCACCAGTGGTCAGGGGTTGGTGGCAATAACAGAGTTGTTAAGAATCCCCTTTAAATCGACCAGGTTTAGGGTGAAACAATTCATTCATTCCAAATTATTGGTTGCAAAAGAAGTTTATTGTTGGATGAAATCAGTTTACCTTAGTGATGACTTCTACGGTAGCAGACCATTGGAGCTGGGAACTGAGAATGCTTTCTCAGTAGGCAGAAAGGTCCTGGCAGCTGAGTGAGCTACATAGGTCCATCTGCAAAGACCTTAGTTGAGGGAAGCTGTTATATTGGGTATTTTGATGGGGGCTGGGATAGTCCGAACTGATCAGATCAGGATTCCTCAATTGAATGAGAATGTAGAATTTCTGTGGGAGTTGATTTGCCCCTGAAGAGTATTGCTTCTCTTATGCTGAAAGGTTTGGGCTCTGTCTCCTTGGAGCCTGAGAGATCTTGATCAAAGGAGACACAAATCTCAGAGTGATAATCTTAAAGGGAACAGTTCCCCTCCTGCTTTAATACTACTACAAGGAAGAAAAAGAATTACTTGTCGCAGGGCTATGTTCTAATACAGAGAATGACACATAAAACTACAACTAGAAAAATGACATGAAGTGGAGGTTGTGCATGATGAGGTGAAGATTAACCTATTAGCAGTGTGTCATCACTGAGGCCGAATTTCATGGAAAGAAAATAAAGATAATATATATGGTAGAATATGCATAAAATGATGTGGAGACATTCAGGAATTAAGCTTAATGACTAAATACTTTACAGTAGTGGAAGAGTAGCATAAATAAATCTCAGAAAAGGATGTAAGGAGGAAGTGGGAAGAAGGGAGGAGAAAAGAGACACTCCTCAGCTACTAGTCTTCACAACTGAAAGGAGAAAGTCCACTCCTAGCTGAGACTTTTCTTCCATTGTATTTGCTGCCATTCTGTCTGTAGTTTCTGATAAAGTAGTTATTCGAGGGGAATCTTCGTAAATATTGACCACTCTTGAACTTTTTCAGTCTTTGATGTGCTCTACCTATCTCTGCTGCCATCACTCTCAATTTATTGCATATATACTTGTTTCCCCCTGTCTGATATTCTTTTGGTGAGGTGTGAGGTGGGGTAATCCCTAATAGCAATGGGATCGCGGTGGGTTGCAGGTTTAAACCCCAATAAATACAGGCGAGATCTGTGGCAAAAGAATAGGATTGTTACTAAAGAAGACAGCTTGCTAGAGGTAGCCTTCTTGATGGGCAGATCTTGTTAGGATAATTTTGCGAATAGAATTGTTTTCAGGGAAGAAAATAACTGTCAGTGAGCAAAATCCGAAACGCAAATAGCAAAGATTGGGATTTCAGATTCGCCTTCTGAGGTCTGGGGCTTCTTTGAACTTTGGCCCCAAAGGTAGGCCCAATCTCTGGATGAATCTGAGAGACTGATTTTCAATTCTGTTCAATTCAAAATTGAATGAGATTACTTATCTTGAATGGGTATAGCCCCTCCCAGAAGCCAAGAGAATTTGAGAACCTGAATCACCCTTCCCTCATAGATTAAAGGGGATACAATTCACACCAGAGCCTTTCCAATCTTTTCCCCAAAAGATTTCAGTTTATAGCATTCCCCCCTCATTTCCAATTGAATAAGATTACTTAATTGGGGATTGTCTAGGAAAGGTGTACCCTTCCCAGGGTTTGAGACTCAGGAACACCTTTGTCCCAAAGGTTCCTTTCTCATCCTTCTCCCCCCAAAGATTAAAGGGGACACAATTACTTCATTTTCACTTTATCCTAATATAAAAGAGTGTGGAGGGGACTGAATTCTCAAAAATTCCAGCTGACATTCAAAAGATTTGCCCTAGTGATGTCCCCAACATTGCTCAGTATCGCAGAACATTATGGAAAAACATTAGGGATTTTAGAATATCAGAAGTGGAAGAACTTCAGAACCTAAAATGCCTAAAAGTGACATTTCGATCTCAAAACTTTTTACTAATGAAGTACTTGAATTGTTCCAAGATTTTTAACCCATTTCTGAAATTAAAATCTGCTTCTTTGCCTCTTCTACCAATTACAAATTTTTTAATGAAAGGAGTCCCCCTACTGTTTTCAGTTAGTTCTTTTCTCTTAAAAAGGGAATATGGTGTGGACTGACAACACTGAGAGAGAAACTTTGAAAACTAGAAATCACAAATGCCAAACTTTATGACTGACATGAAGTGAGATCTTTCTTTCTTTGAAAGTACACCCAGTCATCCATTCACTGGAAAGGGTAAAGAAAGATTTATCAAAAAAAAAAAAATGGCAAGTAGCCACATTACTAAATGTTTTAATATATGTAATGTAAAGATCCTGAATTTGATATTTTGATTTCCAACAACTCATAATTAAACACCAACTTCAGGCCACTATAAAATTTGAACACAAAAGCAACTTAGAGGAGGGTGAACATTCTCAAGTTCTTTTAGCCTATATATTTCTTAGGTTGCATAAGGGGAAGAACAGAGAGGAAGGAGGGAGATTTGACTGTTTATACCTTTAATTAACAAAAAAAGCCTCAAATAGTGTTGATAACTAGCCAATTAATGGGGTTGGATAAATGATCAGTAATAAATTTATTCTCAATGTGAGCCTAATGGAAAACAAGTTTCTGAATTTGCTATACCATTTGATTTGACATTTGACCCTCTACAGTTGTTTTCAGAGATGTACACAAAACTGATTTAACCAAGTATTGGGATTTCTCCTCTCTTTGTGCTATAGCTTCTTTGAAAACTTTTCCTCTATCTCCCTCTAGTGACCTAAAAGCATAAAGCAGTGGAAGCAAGATATTTGAATGTAAGCAGTTTGTTTATGGAGTAAAGGAGATATGTATTTCACTTTTTTATAGAATAAACTAAATAGCAAGGCTCTTTCTGTTCCTAGTTATCTCAATAGAATGTAAACTTTTTAACTGTAAAAGAGTTTGGGTTTTGGTTTTTATCTTTAGATCCTCAGCACCAAAAACAGTGCCTTATCTGTTGTAGGTACCTAATAAATAGAGACTAAATTGCATTGAATAAGATTCCCTGACTATATTTTGTGATATTGCATTCCATTAATGAAATAAATTGGGATGAGAAAATATTGTAGAAGAAATGAAAGCTAGCAACTGCTAATAATACTATATTAACTGTGGGAACTTTTGGAGTTGTATAGAAATAATTTTTTTTATCTCAGTGTCAGCAATTCTATCTTAATTTTTATGGACAGTGATGATTCAAAATGCTAATGAGAGCATTGTTTACAGAAAAAAGGCTCTTAATGGAAATGACAAGTAGGAAGTAGAAACACTGCAGAATCAAACAGAAACACTTTAAAATGCTGGTAGTTTATGTATCTATCAGAAGAAAAAGATGTAATTAAAATAACTCAATTTTAAAATACTTGTATACCAATTTATAAATTAAGAAAACAATGGTTATTAAGTATCCTAGGGAAAAATGGGGAATAGTTCACAAATTATATAATCACAAAATGTGATTAGCATATTATTTTGCCATAAATTACAACAAATATGAAAAATTCAGAGAAAAATAAGAAGAGATATATGAAGTTATGCAGAATGAAGAACAAAAAAAACACATAAAATGATTATGATAATAAAAATGAACACACTTCTAAAAAGTCACTGAACTCAGGAGACAGAAAAGACCAAAATTGATTCAAGAAGAAAGATGATGAAATATAGCTCCTTTCTCTCAGAGTTTAGGATGACTTTATAGAAAGACTATGGTCTTTCTATAAATGCAGTTCTTACTCTTAACATGCAGAGGAAGAAAAGATCTCCAAAGAACAGGACCAAAATGACATCACTATGTTAGTGTCAACTTATAGTGTGTCTAACTGAGACTGATCAGACCAATCTGAGCTCAGAATGCTCTGCCACAGGTTGGACACAGACAGTCCATATGAACATTTGGGGTAACTTCTCTATTTTTGCATATCTTGCATTTCTCTGGGGCTAATTCACTTCTGCTTTGCTCATAGAGCACAGCACCTTCTCTTGACGAAGAGATGCCATGCTGGGCAGTCCTATGCCAGTGTCTCCCATGTCATGCCCTCTGTGGCTTCTCCATAAAATATTTTTTTTGCAAGCATACATTTGGCATCCAAGCTATGTGGCCAACTCAGTGGAGTTGTTCTCTCTGCAGTAAAGCTGGGATGCTTGCAGTTTAGTTCAAAAAATGACCTCAGTGTCTGGTATCTTATCCTGCCAGGTGAGCTTCAGAATCTTGCTAAAACAATTCTAGATTGACACGTGCAATGCCAGAGCTAACTCAGGGTTTAGGAGGTGACAAAGGAAAGTGTGGAAGAGGAGAGAGTATTAGACTGACTACAAAATGGAAGGTCTACAAAGCCATCTGTGCTGATCTCATTGTTGGGTGTCTGTGAAACCTGGACAGTATACCAGTGCCATCCCAGGAAACTGAATCACTTCCATTTAAATTGTAATTGGTGGAGTAAAATCAAGTGGTCAGGAAATTTGGCAGAAAAGATAAATTTGGCTAAAGTGCATATTTTCAATTGTTCATATCATTTAACTATTAAATATTATACTTGCCACCAGTGGTGCTTTATTTTAGTTCTCTCCTCTTCTCTTCCCTCTCACTGCACTACATTTAGATTTCCATCTCACACACATGTATTCTCACTGAAGGTATTAGTAAAAACTAGAAAGATATGCACTTATCTATGGAGAAGTCAGGTGAATTCATTAGTGCCTAACATATTATCTGGTGTAGAATGGGCAGTTAAATGTCTGTTGATTGAGTAATCCAGTCCTCACCTGAGTGAGTCTTAACTCTATTACCACATTGCATAGCCAATGGCAGCTCTCTGTTCCAGGATGTTAGTAATTTTATTCACGGATAAGCTTGATTTCCAGAAAGTATTCTATACATCATTATGCAATCAACAGAACAAGCTCATCACCTGACACTCGACTTTTTATAGAGAAATCTATAAGTCACACAATTCACCAGCCAGGATTTGACTTTTGCAAGTTCAGTTTCTCAGAATTATGTGCTGGGAGAGGAGCAAAGTACAATGTGAGGATTTTAGTTCTATTTTATTCATTCTTATCAATCATGAAGTTGAAGTATTTCAGGTGGAAAAAAATGTTTAAATCATTTTTGTTTTTTACTTTTCAAGTAGCAAACCTTTTTATTCATCCATCTCTCACACTATTTCTCCTTCCATTCAGTAAATTAAAAACAGAAACAAAAAAGAAATACAAATAACAGAGATTTCTATATAGAACTCCATCATCCAGCAAAACAATTTTCCATATCAATCATATCTAAAACGGTATGTCTCTTTTTCTATTTTTTCACTCTGCCAGAAGATGTGGTGAGATAAGTGATCATTCTATTAGAATTATGATTTATTATTGCATTGATTAGAGATCTAAAGTTTTTAAAAGTTGTTTTCTTGTATTATATTGTCATTTCATAAATTGTTCTCCCATTTCTCCTTATTTAACTCTCCATCAATTCAAAAAGCTCTTCTCAATTTCCTTTGACATTATAGTTCCTCATTTATGGTTAATAATATTCCACTGCATTCATTTGTCACAAAATATACATTCTACTATAGGAAGTCTCCCCTTTTACTTCTAATTTTAACTACCATGAAAAGAACTGAATTTTTTTATTTATGGATCCTTTTCCTCTTTCTTTGATACTTTGGTATATAGTTAGATCAAAGCATATGCAGTTTAGTAACTTTTCTAGAGAAAATTCCAAATTGCTTTTCAGAATGGCTAGAGCAATTCATACCTGTATATGCTAGCATTCACTCAATGCATCACTTAATCTTGCTTAACTTTTACTTTCCAATGACAAAAGCTTATGTGAGGGGATATGGTGACTTATGACATTTAAAAAACAAAAGGGACATCAATAAAACAACAAAAACCCAACTGTACCATGCTGCTTAGATTATATGAAGAACACACATCTCACAGAATCAAATCATGCAGAAAAAATTAAAGAGAGCATATTTGACCTCTAGAAATCACAGTTTTAGATACTCAAAGTAATATATAAAAAGATTGTCAGATATATCTTGGAGCAGTTCAACAACAATCAACAAAATTTTATTGAATGATTGTACTATACCAAAAGTGTAGGTCAAAATAAAAGAGAAAAGAAGGGGAAGAAACTGATTTGCCACATGTACAAACCCTTGAAATCCTGACTGTATATAATTCTTGAATTGTAGAATTCAGCAAATTTATAAAAAGATGTTGCTATCCACTGCTCAATCAAGTGGTCAAGAAAATTGGGAGAGGAGATTTTGACCCAAGCAGTCATTTTCAATTGTTCATATCATTTATTAACTATTAACTATTATTGTTCTTGTTCAGTTGTTTTCAGATATATCCAACTCTTTGTTTCTCCATTTAAAGTTTTCTTGACAAAAATACTGGAGTGGTTTCCTTCTTCATTTACTTCTCCAGTGCATTTTACAGATGAGCAAACTGAGGTCAGATTTGAACTCAAGAAGATAACTCCTCCTGATTCTAGGCCCTGCACTCTAATCACTGCACTACCTAGTTACCTTATTAAATATCATACTCTTCACTAATAAGTATTTACTTTAACTTTGTTTTGAATTATAATTACCTTTGAGTTACTCGAAGGTAGGAATCATTTCATAAGAAAATGTTTTGCAAATATAAAAGCCCTAAAAAATATGTTGTTGTTATAATTGTTTAATACTTTTGATGAAGATGAGATGGTGAAAAGAGAATGATATACCAAAAATAAAGAGAATTGAAGCCTATTTTCAGACTTCAATAAATGCATTGTTCCATAAACTACATGTACTTAAGAAGGACCAGAAAAGGTTTTTCTCACACAGATGTTTTCCAAAGTATCCTAAGGAAATTGTTTAACATTCTATGAGCTGATCATAAATTGTGTTTGAATTAGCCTGCATCTCTTAGCATCTCAGATTTATGAGTCTATTGTTTCTTCTTAGAAATAAATAAAGAGAGAGAGAAGATGTGCCATTAAAAATAAATTTCAGTTCAATTCCATTGCTATTACAACCCCTCTCTCCTATATTTAGAACAATACTACTATAGTAGCAAATACATCTTTTTTTAAAAAGAGGATATAACTGAACATAAAATTGAATATGTGTGTTTACGTGTGTGTGTGTGTGTTTGTGTGTGTGTGAAAGTAAAGGAATAAAGAAAGAACAAAGAGAGTAATTTTGCTGCAACGTTGTTCAGTTTCATACACTTACACAAACATACATCCCTACCAGTGATAGTCTTAAAATGAAAATTTGACCATGTTTCACTCCCAATTCAAACTCCAGCATCTAAAGATTATTTAAAATGAAATAATATTTGATTTTAGAGGTAATGAAGAGATCTCTAAAATCTAATATTATTTTATTTTTAAATGATTTTTAAAGTTCAGGCTCCCTCCATGTCTTCATCCTTCTTATACTTTACTCCTCTCCATATTTTGTATGATCCAATAACCATGGCCTCCTTTCCACTTCACCAACAATTCTTTATCTTTAATATATATATCATCCTCAACTAAATCCATCCATCAAATACTACAAATCTGGTGCCTGGCTAATAAGTATACTATGTATATATGCATAGTAACCCTATATTCTTCTCTAAATTGTTTTTGCTCAGTTTTATCCCCAGAGTTTAGCATAGTCTAGCACATAGAAGGTGCTTAATAGATTCTCTCTCTTTTATCTGTTCTAAGAAATTGAGGTAAGACAAAGATTGGTTTTTAATCTTTTTAATGTGGAGTTTTTTAGGCTAGCCAACTGATGGGACTATTGTCCAAAGCATTCAGTACTGAAGGACTGAAGCAGGGACCTTTTATAGGGTTTTTAGTTAAACAAGATATATAGCCTGAGTATACAATTTTGTAGGAGAACAAAGGTAGATAAAGGTAGAGAAGACACTGGGTGGGCTGACAAGCCATAATTCCAGGAAAAGATCATAACTTAGTCCTGACAGGATAAGGGTCAAGATAAGAAGGGCAGGAGACCACTAAGCAGGCCAGGGACAATACTCAAAAAGAGGGGGAATTTTCCCAGCAAAGATTGAGATAAGGCACCTGGAGTTTAATGATTCAATGGTATTTCAAGGCTTCTTTTCTGACTCAATGCTCCCAGTCCTAATGGCAAGGAAAAAAGGGTGGAGGGCCTTAATAATTTTATTCAGGGCATAACGTATCTACTTTTTTTTTTTTCCTTAATAGGTGATCAAATATCATTCTCAAAGTCACTTGAGTTAAATTACTTCAGCCACATCCTTGAATTATATTAATCTTTGAGTTACTCAAAGCCAAAGACCATGTTATGGCTGAGAAGGACCTTAGTAGACACTGTCTGACTCCTTCCTTTTCCAAATCAGAAAAAGGAGGCCTGAATTAGTGGCAACTTGCTCAAAGTTACAAATTCACTCTTAAATCAGAGTTATCTTAGTTTCTAGACTCCTAATCTATATACCACTATAGCCCTAATATATGGGAAAGTCAGCTATTGTATTAAGTCAATGGTGTGAGTGGGGATTGAGGGTGGGGCAACCACTTAATTTTAAAACCTTGTTTTTAGCTTCAACAATGTGGCAGGGAGCTATTTAAGAGTGCAAGTCACATATTAATCCCATCTCCTCATTTGAAATCAAAACATTGAGAGAGAAGATGAGGGTACTAATTCTATCTGCACACAAATATGTGATATGATCAAAATTGTTATTCAATGATTCAATCCAACTCTGTGTGATACAATGGATCACAGTCTACCAGGCCCTTTAGTATTTCCCAGTTTATCCAAATTCATGTTCTTTGCTTTCATGACATTATTTTTCTATGTCATCCTCAGTCATGTCCTTCTTCTTTTGCCTTCAATCTTTTCAGTCTTTTCCAATGATCCTGTTTTCTTCATTATGATTAATATAGTTAAGCTTCAGTTTCAGTACTTGATTTCCCAATTAATAACCTGAATAATTTCTCTAAGTATTAAGTATTGATCACAATCAAAATAACTTTGTCCTTATGTGAAAGACACTTCAGTCTATAACAGTAGCGCATGACTGGAATCTTGACTTCCAAAGTTTTCCTGCTTATACATGTTAAATAACCTCCTTTTAACTTGCTGAGTTTGCCTCTTTAATCAGAGCAAAGGCCTGAGGAAGTATCTTTATTAGCAGGTTTCCAACCTTTTCCAATATAAGAAGGATCCCTTTTTAAAATGTAAAAAAAAAAGGACCTGTTTAGAGAAATGATACAATTCGCATCCATTGAATAAAAACAGGACAAAAAAGGTGCCATAAATTCACTAAAAATTAACTTTTAAAATAATTTGTATTTTACAAATCATAACATTGACATATATAGGAATATATCAATATATAATATTGATACATTTTATTCAACTTATAGATAGTATATTTGCTCATTTTTAAGACTGAAATGAACTAACAGATGTTTTAAAATAAATCCTATACCTATGGGAGAGTCTACCCTATAAAAGATTGAGAAGGATTTCTCTTTATGATCTACAAGATCATCCTTTGGGTAGAAATCCAGGTTACTAAACAATAAAAATATACAATCTGACATCCCAAAGTCACATATTAAACTAAATTCAGCTTTACTAGGTATAAAAGAAACATATAGAATTAAAAGCACTTTTGACCAAAATAAACATGATTCTTCTTAGATAAGTTATTTTATTTTTAATTCCCTTTTACCTAGCTTTCCAGCAGGGGGCATCCTGTCACTTCTTTCTTTTTTTCTTTGACCAATACATTCTTTAATAGATATATAAGTATCGATTTTGAACCAGAGGAATTTGGAGCTTCTCACTTTAAACTGATCTATGGTCAACATGACCAGTTTTCAAAAATACTGTTAATCCCTGTTGAAAAGGATACACTGGCCAAGCAGAGTAAGACCTACTACTTTAGAATTGTAATGTATTGATACCCAAATTTGAAATGAAACATAAAGTGTTGGAATCTTTACAAACTGTTAAGTCATTAGAGTTGATAGAGACAATAATTATCTAATTTAGCATGGTTCAGTATGATTACTCTGATCCTACAAGGAGATGTTATGGGGCAGAACTTGAAACAAGGTACAAAGTACAACTGATAGACAGTGAACTCCAAAGATCCTTAGGTTACATCATCAAGTCTGATTAAATTTAGGAGATCTGGAACTCATAAAGATAGAGAATATAGAAAAAGACTTGGATCTATTTAGGAGGCAATGGCAAGGCATATAAGAAAGTCAGTCTGACAATTCTCCATTTCATCAAAAAGAATAGAACGGATGGTCGCTTATCCTCTTTTTTTCTTTCTTTTTCTTTGTTTGTTTGTTTCTTACTTTGCTTTCTTTGCTATTCATTATGTGTGTTCATTGTGGAACTAATATTGTTGGGGAAGCAGTCAAGCTTTAAATATAGAGTTTAGGATCTTGTATCCCTCCTATCATGAAACTGTGATCAAAAGTTAGATTAAAATGGAAATCTCATTCCCTATACTAGTAGTATTTAAGGCAATAGATAAGATATAATCCTAACCTAATACCCCATTTCTCTGAAGAGACCAATAGTAACCTGTCATTCTAACTCCCTGTTTCCCCTCCTAGAAGTTATTAACTTGGAGAAGGGTGGGGCAGAAAAGGCTAGAAATGTCTATCCTGACTCCCTTCCATCCAATAACAGTCCTTGCAACATGGCAGTCACACCACATGTGGGAACCCAAGGAATCTGAACTTTGTTCAATAGGTCATTGGGTACCACTGATTGTTTTTAACAGAAGTGTGATGTGACCATATGTGTATGGAACAAAGATTATTCCAGAAAATTGTAAAGGACAGATTAAAAGAGGGAGGGATGAAGACAGGAGGCAGGATAAGAAAACTATTGTTGTAGTAAGAGGAAGTGATAATGAATGGGATGAACTGACTGAAGACCTCTCATAAGGATGTGGCTTTGACCTGTGTCCTAATTGTGACCTGAGACTTGGAAGTTGGGTAGGAAGTTGGGGGACAGGGAAGTTTCTGCATTAGAGTCTATATAATCTTGTGTTTCATACCTTGCACTTTGCACTCCTCTACTGACAACACTTTATCTATTGGGAGTTGCCCTTTCTCCTGAGATAATAGTAAAGTCCTTTTTGTTTTTAACCTTGAGAATCACTGATTTTAATTTGAATAAGGGTTGCTGTTTCACACAGTTTTGGGGGCTCTTTCTGGGATATTTCATGAAGGTCTCTCCCATTCCGAATCCTTGGGCAGATGCCCTCCAGATAGTTCTCTGGTGGTCCTTGGGCTCAGCTTGGGAACTGCTGTACCAATCAGATCAATTCCTAAAGGGAGACACCAGAGAAAGCAAAAATAAAAGTAAGTGATCTAGCAAAGATAGAGGATTAATTTTGCTCAGGAAATAAATCAGTGGAGTTAGGTTAAGTTGTGCACACACACAATCCAGGATGCAAGAAACTAGTAAAGGGGGAGAGACTTTAAGCATTTATAGTTTCCACAAGAGTGATCCTGTGTCTCTTTGGTAAGATCTAGTGAGTCCTGCATCAAAAAGGACAAGATACGAGAACAATGGGAAAGGAACAATCAAAAATAGGCTATTAAAATCTATCTAGTGCCCCAGAAGATAACTCTTTAGGAAGAATTGGAAATTTTATAGGAAGACCAAAAAGAAAATGATTAAATACTGGGGCAGTTTTGTTGTTGTTTTTCAGGCAGACACTCTGCTGGGAAGAATTGTTGATCCCTTGGGCCTTGTGGTTTTAAAACTGTAGTCTATCCCTATGTGACTTGGGAAATATAGGGAAATAAAATCTTTCCCCCTTCCCTATCACATGTGTTTAGGGAAGAGTACAAATTTTGGGCCAGAGATAGGAGCTATTGTAAAGATTATGGATATCTAAGATGATGAAATTTTTGAGAGAAAAGAGGAATTTTCTACCAAAAAGATGACCTAAATTTGCTCATTTAAGTTTAATTTTTTATTATTAAAATTACTTTCAATGGATGCATTTGGGAATAACATTATAGAAATGTGTGTACATTAATACTGAAGTATTACTATTAGAAAAACATAGTTACCTAAAAAGATCACATTTGTATCTCCTAATTAGTATTCAAGGTACTATGTTGCTTGCTAAATTGGATGTTGGGCAATTTGTAAAAGTTATATGAGCTATCCTTTAAAATGTTGTCAGTCAAATGGTCAAAGGATATGAACAGACAATTTTCAGATGATGAAATTGAAATTATTACCACTCATATGAAAGAGTGTTCCAAATCATTATTAATCAGAGAAATTCAAATTAAGACAACTCTGAGATACCACTACACACCTGTCAGATTGGCTAAGATGACAGGAAAAAATAATGATGATTGTTGGAGGGGATGCGGGAAAACTGGGACACTGATACATTGTTGGTGGAGTTGTGAACGAATTCAACCATTCTGGAGAGCAATCTGGAATTATGCCCAAAAAGTTATCAAACTGTGCATACCCATTGATCCAGCAGTGTTTCTACTGGGCTTATATCCCAAAGAGATCATAAAGAAGGGAAAGGGACCAGTATGTGCCAAAATGTTTGTGGCAGCCCTGTTTGTAGTGGCTAGAAACTGGAAAATGAATGGATGCCCATCAATTGGAGAATGGTTGGGTAAATTGTGGTATATGAATGTTATGGAATATTATTGTTCTGTAAGAAATGACCAGCAGGATGAATACAGAGAGGCTTGGAGAGACTTACATGAACTGATGCTGAGCGAAATGAGCAGAACCAAGAGATCATTATGTACATCAACAACAATACTGTATGAAGATGTAAGAGACCTAATTCAGTTTCAGTTGATCAATGATGGACAGAAGCAGCTACACCCAAAGAAAAAAACACTGGGAAATGAATGTAAACTGTTTGCATTTTTGTTTTTCTTCCCGGGTTATTTTTACCTTCTGAATCCAATTCTCCCTGTGCAACAAGAAAACTGTTTGGATCTGTACACATACATTGTATCTAGGATATACTATGACATATTCAACATATATAGGATTACTTGCCATCTCGGGGACGGAATAGAGGGTGGGAGGAAAAAACGGAACAGAAGTGAGTGCAAGGGATAATGTTGTAAAAAAATTACCCTGGCATGGGTTCTGTCAATAAAAAGTTACTATAATTAGAATAAATAAATAAATAAATTACATTAAACAAAATTTTGTCAGTTTTGCTAGACATAAAGTATAAATTTTGTGAAACTTGAGTCCAAAATTATTGAAATATTATCTATATTTTGAATCTTGATGGTTTATCTTGCTGTTTCCTTTTATACTTAAAGGGTAGACTTTATAAAATTTTATAGGAAAAAAGTGGTTTAAAAGCAAGAAAGGCTGGTTGGAAAAGCAATTGATAAGTCTGAAGATCTTGAAGGAAAAGTTTCTTTCTTTCTCCAAGCCCAACTCCTTGCTGCAAGGATAGATGAAAGGGATAGAGAAGGAAAGAAAATATATTTTGCATAGTGAAGATGTTAAAAGTTAGTAGAAGAAATCAGGGAAAGTATTTGATCAGAATAAGAAAAAAAGAAAAATGGAAAGGAAACTGTAATTGAAGAATCTGAAAGTTTAGAGGGAATTAAGTAAATAGAAAAGCAATTAATTGTTGCTTTTAAAACTCTGACAGCAGTCTACTTCTGCAGGTACTTAACTCTTTCCTGGTTCACAAAAGGAAGGAAAAGGGTTAGAAGATATTGAAACAAACAAAAGAAAACCTGACATATTTCTTTAGATCTAGAACTGGTCAATTTGAATCTACAGAAATTGTTAATTAAAGTTATAGAATTGCTAAAAATTTTAGCAAATTCTGAGATTTTTGCGACTAATCATTAAGTTGTTTGGCACTCTGTCTACTAAGCTGAATTAATCTATTACATTTTTAAATAGGCCTAATTTACATGACTAAGGCTTCTGAGGGCCTGAACCAGAGCCTTATAGAAAAACTGCAAACAAAGAAAAAAGAAAAAAAAAAAAAAAACTCTGAAGGATATTGGTAATTACCTGATGTGAGGGTAAGGGTTAAATAAGGCCATGACTAGGAAGATTTTAGCTGTAAATCATTGGGAATGCTCAAGCAATAAGTGGTGTCTTTTTAAGAAAATTTGGAAAGGCAGAGCCAAAGATGGCAGAGTGGAGGCAAGAACACGCAGACCTTTCTCCCAGGCACTCCAAATTCCATTGGGTGATGACTCTGAACAGATTTTTGGAGTATCAGAATACCCAGAATCAAGGCAAGACAAATTGGCATATGTGTAATTGTAAAATAAATATCTGAAAGGTATGTTTAATATGTCTAAAGATAAATAAGAAGATACTGCCTCCAGAATATTCAAATTAAATTTTACTAAAATGACACCATCTGGGAAATATAACACAAGATATTGAGAAAAATGTGATCCTGAAATGTTACAGATGGAGGTTAGTATCTGGGCAAGAGTTGGATGGACAATCTTGGCCTCCACTTAAAATGGGATCCTTTTGATTTCCCCATTTGTGTTCCTTTGAATAAGAACTCACTTGATTATTCCTTAGTCTGGCTATAATTCAGAATTGTTACTGCATACAATTATCTAAAGTGAAATTGAGCTAAAGATTCTTTATCTTGTCATGTATGTGCTCTCAGGCTGATTTTGATGCTATTATAGCCATGCCCCTGGTTTTTCCTTTTATATCAAATTTCTATAATCAGAGCAAGGGATCTGTAAGAATGTAAGATTTTACAATTTTTAATCTGAAAATATGTGGTTATTATATTCTAATTAAGTAGGTGAATTAGTTTTGGCTTAGTCTTCTATCTGTTGCTAGATGCATAATAATTAAAATATTGTATTTATTAACAGATTAGGCCCAGAAGGATTAGAGGCTGGGGACAAGAGAGTTGAAGAAATGTATCAAAAAGGGATCTTCAAAGGTTAATAAATAAGAAGAGGGATTAAATGAAGAGTAAAGAGCTTTCATAAGGATGTGGCCTGAACCTATGCCTTAATTGTAACCTGAGACTTTGCATTAGCAAGTTGTGCTATAGCCCAAAATTGCAGATATTTGATTATCATAGATAAACATACATTTCCCTCCCATCCTTCCCTACCCCCACCTCTTTTTCATTAGAATTAAGTTCTTATGATGCTTAGTGAAATGAGCAGGACCAGGAGATCATTTATATACTTCAACAACAATACTATATGATAATCAATTGTGATGGACCTGGCCCTTTCAGCAATAAGATGAACCAATTCAGTTCTAATGGAGCAGTAATGAACTGAATCAGCTACACCCAGCAAAAGAACTCTGGGAGATGACTAAAAACCATTACATCGAATTCCCAATCCTTATGTTTTTGCCCACCTGCATTTTTGATTTCCTTCACAGGCTAACTATACAATATTTCAGAGTCTGATTCTTTTTGTACAGCAAAATAATGGTTTAGACATGTATACTTATTTTGTATTTAATTAATACTCTTAATATATTTAACATGTATTGGTCATCCTGCCATCTAGGGGAGGGGGTGGGGGGAAGGAGAGGAAAAATTGGAACAAAACGTTTGGCAATTGTCAATGCTGTAAAATTACCCATGCATATTATTTGTAAATAAAAAACTACTAAAATTTTTTAAAAAGAATTAAGTTCTTAATATAATAATGTGTATTCTTTGTCTCTGGGTAGATTAGCATGTAAGCCCAGACTCCCAACCAGTGGAAAGAAGGACAAGACCTCTCCTTTCAACTTAGGGTCTATATAATCCTATGTTTTGCAGCTTGCACTTTGCATTCTTCTACTGACAACACCTTGTCTGTTGGGAGTTGCCCTTTCAGAAATTGTGATAAATTCTTTTTACTTTTTACCTTGAGAGTCTCTGATTTTAATTTGGGTAAGGGTTGCTGTCCCTCACAATAATGAAGAATGTATATTAAGTTGACAGCAGTGAGAATAATGAGCAGAAGATGACCAAAAGATGTTCCAAAGGTTGAGAGGATCTAGTAATTGAGTGGATCTGCAAAGTGAGAGAAAATTCACAAAAATTAATTCAACATTATGAATATTTGTGATCAAATGGCAGTACCACTGCCAAAAATGTTGACACTAGAAAGAGAAGTGGATTTAATGGAAAAGATAATGAACCACTAGTCTGACTGCATTTTCTTAGTTTCCTTTATTAGAATATATTCTTCCTGATGAACACTTCATTATAAAATGATCCATATCTTCAATGATCCATTTATCTTTTCACTAGAATTCTGACTAAATATTTACAAGAAATCTTCAAGCAAATATTAGATGACCACGTTTATATGCACATTTATAATCATGCACAAGTTGTCCTAAATAGCTTCTGAAGTCTCTTTGAGAATCATTTGATCCTTTGTTTTACTGAATCACTTTCTTACAGCTTCTAACAGGACACAGGTTAAGCTTTTCCTTTTGTGGCAGAATGTGGCACCTCTTCAACTTTACTTGATATTTTATATATCTGAAGATATAATTTGGCATTGGTGAAAAAAAAAAGCATAAGACAAATTTTGTCATTCACCAAAATTTTCCCCTCACTGACAAAACTGAAATCATCTTTGCTTTGTCACTTTTTCTATTTTTAAAGCAATATAAAATCCCTTAGAATTTAAATCTGTCTAACTAAATATGTGAAATAAGTGATGATAAAAATGTCACTTTGTAAAGACCTAAAAATTATCTTTCCCCCCCCCATTTTTGTGTGTATATCCCATTAATAAGTGAGAATTGAGGTAAATTTTTGGATCACTGGGAAAAAAGAGCCTCTCTGATATGAATTATAATTATTTTGGTTTTGGAGTGATAATGTAAAAAAAGAAACTAGGGGTGAAAGGGGGATTGTAGTAGAAGAAAAGGAAAAGAGAGGTAAAATAGACTAAATTACATCACATGAAGAGGTACATAAGAATTATTATAGTTGACGGGAAGAAAGAAGGGTGATGAACATTGTTTGAACATTAATCTCAATAGATTTGACTCAAAGAGGGAATATACTTAGTTTGGTATAGAAACTTGTCTCACCCTATTTGGAAGCAGGAGGGGAAAGGGGAAAGAAAGGGCAGAAGTAGAAGGGGAAAGGGATAAGAAAGGGGGAGGGGCTGAAAAAAGGAAGGGCAGATTGAGGGAGATGGCAGTCAGAAGCAAAACACTGGTGAAGAGGAAAAGGGGAAAGGAGAGAGTAAAATATAACTTGAGAAAAATAGGTTGGTGGGAAATACAGAGTTAGTAATTTTAACTGTGAATGTGAATGGAATGAAATCTCCTATAAAAAAAAAACAGCAAATTGCAGAGTAGATTGAAAGCCAGAAACCTACAATATGTTATTTACGAGAAACACATTTGAAGCAGAGAAATACTTACAGAATAAAGGTAAAAGGCTGGAGCAGAATCTATTATATTTCAGCTGAAGTTTAAAAAAAAAAAGGGATAGTGATTCTGATCTCAGATCAAACAAAATAAAAAATACATCTAATTAAAAGAGATTTAAAAAGGGAGACTACATCTTGCTAAAGAGTACCTTACATAATGAAGTAATATCAATATTAAACATATGTGCACCAAATATTATAGTATCCAAATTGCTAGAGAAGTTAAGGGATTTGCAAGAAAAAATAGATAGCAAAACTATACTAGGGTGAAATCTCAACCTTCCTCTATCAGAACTACATGAATCTAACCACAAAATAAATAAGAAAAGTTAAGGAATTGCATAAAATTTTAGAAAAGTTAGGTATTATAGACCTTTGAAGAAAATTGAATGTAGAAAAAAAGAAAATAAAAGAATATGCTTTTTTCTTAGAGGTATATGGAATCTACACAACAACTGACCATGTATTCGGGCATAAAAAACTTACAATCAAATGCAGAAAGGCAGAAATAGTAAATGCATCCTTTTTAGATCATGATGCAATATAAATTACATGTATAAAAGGGCTGGGGAAAAATAGATCAAATACTCTATAATCTATATAACAATATATAATAATATATTGATTATAAATTAATATAAAATAATAAATTGATTATAAATAACTAAATAATCTAATCCTAAAGAATTAGTGGGTTAAACAACAAATCATAGAAACATGCAACTAAAAAATTTAGAATAAGAACAAATTAAAAACCCCTATTAAATACCAAATTAGAAATTTTGAAATTCAAAGGAGAGATTAATAAAATTGAAAGTCAGAAAACTATTGAACATTACCCAACAAAACAGTTAAAATTTTGGTTAATTTGATAGAAAACAGAAAGAAGAAAAACAAATTACCAATACTGAAAATGAAAAAGGTAACTGGTCACAATTGAAGAGATCATCCTGATGATCATTTCTTATGGAATAATAATATTCTAAAACATTCATATAAAGCGATAACTAGGCTCTATTTTGTTTAATTGTATGTCCAGTAAAGATGCAATCTAAGTGGGATGGATGAATACTTACAAAAATATAGATTGTCCAGATTAATAGAGGAAATAAATTTCTTAAATTGTCCCATTTTAGAAAAAGAAATTTAACAAGTTATTAATGAACTCCCTAAGGAAAAATCTCCAGGACCAAATGGATTTACAAGGAAATTCTGTCAAACATTTAAAGAACAATTATTTCCAATACTATAAAAATTATTTGGGAAAATAGGAGAAGAAAGATTCTTATCAAATTCCTTTGTTTTTAAAGATAAAAGTTCTCTTTTTATTTTATTTTTGAAGAGAAAACTAGAACAGAATCCTGTAGATTTTTTATAGGTAGTGAAGGTGAAAAATGTCAATTCTATAGAGAAGAGAAAAAATGTAGACTGATCAAAGACCATAAAATTTGATGCTTAAGCTCATTGGTGAGTTTTCAAAAGGTAATTTGGATGTTGAGGTAAGAAGCCATGTTACAAAAAGTTAAAGAGAAAACTGGAAGAGAGAAAGTGAGCACCTCTTGAAACTGACTTTCTTAAGGAGTTAAGAAGAGGAGGAGAAATATGGGATGGTAGTTTTGGGGGATGATTGTATCAAGTGAGAATTTTTAATGATAAAGAAGACCTAGAAATACTAAATTCCTTTTATGACACAGATATAGTGCTGATACCTATACCAGAAAGGGCCAAAACAGAGAAAGAAAATTATAGACCAATTTCCCTAATAAATATTGATGCAATTTTTAAAAATTATACCTTTTTGTTTTCAAACTATATGCAAATATAGTTACCAACATTCACCTTTGCAAAACTTTGTGTTCTAAAATTTTCTCCCTCCTTTCTCATCATCCTCTCCTTTAGACAGCAAGTAATCCAATATATGTTATAATTCTTCTACACATATTTCCATATTTATCATGCTGCACAAGAAAAATTGGATCAAAAAGAAAAACATGAGAAAGAAATCAAAAAAGAAAGCAAACAGCAACAAAAAAGTGAAAATACTATGCTCTGATCCACATTCAGTCTTCATAGTCTTCTTTCTGGATGCAGATGGTTCTCTCCATTACAAGTCTATTGGAATTGGCCTGAATCAACTCATTGTGGAAAAAAGCAATGTCCATGAGAATTGATCATCACATAATCTTGTTGCTATGTACAATGTTCTCTTAGTTCTACTCACTTCATTTAGTATCAGTTCCTGTAAATCTCTCCAGGCCTTTCTGAAATCAAGCTGCTGATCACTTCTTATAGTACAATAACATTCTATTACATTTATATACCATAGTTTATTCATCCATTTCCCAACTGATAGGCATACACTCAGTTTCCAGTTCCTTGTCTCTTCAAAAAAGGCTGCTACAAACATTTTTGCACATGTAAGTCCTTTTTTTCCTTTTTTATGATCTCTTTGGGCTACAGACCCAGTACAAATACTGCTAGATCAAAGGATATGCATATTTTGATAGCTCTTTGAGCACAGTTTAAAATTTTGATGCAAAAAAATCTTAACTAAAATATTAGCAAAAAGGTAACAGCAACTTATTGTATACTATGACCAAGTAGAATTTATATCGAGAATACAGGTAATCGATACCAGGAAAACTATTAGTATAATTGATTATATTAACAGAGCTGACAGAAATCATATGATTTTATCAATATATGCAGAAAATATATTTGACAAAACACAACACCCATTCCTATTTAACAAACTGGAGAGCATTGGAATAAATTTCCTTATATTTATCTAAAACTGTTGGTAAATGTTATATATAACGGGAATAAATTAGAAGCATTCCCAAGATCGAGGGTGAAAAATTGTTTCCACTAACACCATTACTATTCAATATTGTATTTAAAATGTTCACTTTAGCAATAAGAGAAGAAAAAGAAATTGAAGGAATTAAAGTAGGTAATGAGGAAATAAAATGCAGATAATATGATGGTATACTTAGAGAATCCTAGGGAATCAACTAAAAAATTACTGGAAAGAATGAACAAGTTTAGCAAAGTTGCAGGAAACAAAATAAACACATAAATCATGAGCATTTTTATGTTACCAACAAAGTTCAGCTGCAAGACATAGAAAGAAAAATCCCATTTAAAATATCTGTAGATAATATAAAATATTTGGGAGTCTACCTGCCAAGACAAAGCTAGGAACTTTATTGACACAATTAAAAAACTCTTTTCATACAAACAAAGTTATTTCTAATAATTGAAAGAATATCAAGTGCTCATGGATTGACTTAACTACTATAATAAAAATCACAATCCTATTAAATTAATCTACCTATTCAGTACCATATCAATCAAACTGCCAAAAATTGCTTTATTGAGTTAGAAAAAATAATAATGAAATTCATCTGGAAAAAAAAGGTCAAGAATTTCAAAGGAATTAATGGGGAAAAAATGCAAAGAAAGATAGCCTAGCTGTACTACACCTAAAATGATATTATAAAGCAGCAATTATCAAAACCATTTGGTACTGCTTAAGAAATAGAGTAGTTGATCAGTAGAATAGGTTAGGTTCACAACACACATTAATCAATGACTATAGTAATCGAGTGTTTGATAAACTCAAAGACACAGCTTCTGAGTTAAGAATTCACTATTTGATAAAAATTGCTTGGAAAACTGAAAAATAGTGTGGTAGAAATGAGGCACTGAGCAATGCCTAATACCTTATACCAGGATAAAGTAGAAATGGGTTCCTTATTTACACATTAAGAGAAATATTATAGACAAATTAGGGGAACAAAGGATAATCTACCTCTCAGATCAATGGAGAAGGAAGGAATTTATGGCCAAAGAACTAGAGAATGTTATAAAATGCAAAGTGGATAATTTTGGTTATATTAAATTTAAAATGATTTTGTATAAACAAAACCAATGCAGCCAAGATTAAAAGAGGAACAGAAAGCTGGGGTGGGGGGGGGGTTGTTTATGTCCAATATTTCTGACCAACGTCTAATTTCTAAAATATATGGAGAACTAACTCAAATTTATTAGAATACAAACCATTCTCCAATTGATAAATGGTTAAAGGATATGGACAGACAATTTCCAGACCAAGAAATTAAAGCCATTTGTAATCATATGAAAAAATTCTCTAAATCACTCTTGATTAGAAAAATTAAATTTCCACAACTCTGAATTACTACTTCATGCCTCTCAGATTTGCTAAGATGACAGGAAAAGATAATGATAAGTGTTGGAATAAATATGGGAAACCTGGGACACCAATATATTGTTGGTGGAGTTGTAAACTAATTCAAGCATTCTGGAAAGCAATTTGGAACTATACCTAAAAGATCAAACTGTGTATACTCTTTGATCCAGCAGTATCTCTATTAGGTGTATATTCCAAACAAATCATAAAAAAAGGGGAAAGGCCCCACATGTGCAAAATGTTTGTAGCAGCTCTTTTTGTAGTGAAAAGAAACTGGAAACTGCGTGGATGCCCATCAATTGGAGAATGGCTGAATAATTTATGGTACATTAATATTGTTCTATAAGAAATGATGAGCAGGCTGATTTTAGAAAAGCCTGGAGAGCCTCACATGAACTGATGCTAAGTGAAGCAAGTAGAAACAAGGGAACATTGTACACAGCAACAAGATTATGTGATTATAACTAATGGACTTGGCTCTTTTCAACAATGAGATGATTCAAAGTAATTCCAATAGACTTGTAATGGAAAGAGTCATTAACATCCAGAGAAAGGACCATGGTGACTGAATATGTACTACAACATAGTGTTTTCATCTTTTTTATTGTTGTAGTTTGCTTGTTTTTTTTTTTTTCTTTCTCCCTTTTTGATCTGATTTTTTTTGCATGTGTGCTTCATGATAAATGTGGAAATGTGTTTAGAAGAATTGTATGTTTTGCCTCTATTGGATTACTTGCTGTCATGAGAGGGAGAGAGGAGGGTAAAGGAAAAAAATTTTGGAACATAAAGTTTTAAACTGTCTTTGCATATATTTTGAAAAATTAAAAGCTAATTTTATTTTTTAAAAATAAAACAAACAAAAAATATATATCATCACCAAACTACCACATAGCTCTTATAGCTTCCTTATGAAGCTTCTCTACTCCAAGAGGCAGCATGGAATGCTTTCACATGGATTCCCTTCTCAAAAATATAATCAATCTGCTACAGAAGGAAAAAAAAACACAGTAGTTTGATTTCATAGCAATTAATGAGATCATTTGGATTCAGAATATAGGTATTTCTAATGTTCAATTAGAAAAGGACTGGTAAATTGTCACATTTTAACTAATTGGTAAAAGTCTAAATTTTCTAGCCATAGGAGATTCTTTAGTGTATTGATTGCTTTAGCATTTTTTCTACAATACTTGATGATCATGGGGCCCCACTAAAATTACAAATTTGTTACCTCCCTTAGGGAAGATATTCAGGGAAAACAAATTGTCTATACATTTTAATTTCAAACATTTCTTTCATTGAAGTGTTTATATTTTTCTGTCTTATTCATGAGACTAAGGTTTAGTGCTATTTTCAGTTAATAATGTAAATGAATTATTAAGGAATTCATTTGAAGATCACTCTGATAACTGGAACAAATTTTAATATATTCAATATATACTATGTCTTCCCAAGAAAAAGAAAAGGAAAATATACATCCAGCATTTCTCAAGGAAGAAAAAGCAGCTCTCACACAAACCATTTCTTCCAAATAGTTCTTTTTTATTTAATTTATTTAATCAATAAGTTTATTATTTCGTTAATTAATATAATTATTTATATAATTTCATTTAATTATTTAATTTAATTTATTAAATTAGTAAAATTAATGTATTTAATTTAATTTTTATTTAATTAAATTTACTTAATTGTGTGTTCCAAAGTCTCTCCTTCGCTACAGCCCCTTCCCCAGTCATTTGGAAAGCAACCTAAGTGATACTCACTATAAATGTGAAATCATGCAAAACATTTCCACATTAGCCATGTTAGGAAAAAAAAAGCAAAAAAGAATAAAGTAAAAAAATACTTACATCTGAACTCAAAATTTATCAATTCTGTTTCTGAATATGGATAGCATTTTTAATCATGAATCCTCTAGAACTATCATGGATCATTGTACTGATCAGAATAGCTAAGTCTTTTATAGTTGATCATTGTTACCATATTACCATAATGAACATAATATGTACAATATTCCCCTGATTCTGCTCACTTAATTTTGTGTCAGTTCATATTAAGTCTTCTCAGGTTTTTCCTTAACCCCTGCACCTCTAGCACAAAATAGTCTACCACAATCATATATTCTATATAAATATAAATAATATTATAAAAATAAATATAAAAAACATATATGTATATACATATTTGTATGTATAAATATGTGTGCATGTATACTCAGTATATGAGAACTCTTTGGTATGGATGCTCCAGCTTTGCCTATTCAGACTTGCCCCTTCTGTCCCAATCTTGCCCATGCTTTCCCATGGGAAGACAATTCCTTCATATATATTGACCACTATCTGCAAAGGTATAGACTAGCTAAAGTCTATGGTCATTTTAAAATAGCAGTCCCATTGAAAAAGTTCAATCTGGTTAATAAAAAATTTAATACATTCAATCTTGATTTAATTCAACAAGTATTAAGTAAGCACCCAGATTATGCCAGGAACTGTGCTAGATATGGGAAATGCAAGGACAAATATGAAGGCAGTCTCTACCCTCAAACGAGCTTACATTCTATTAGAAATTAATAGCATTTTCATAGGAAAGTACATATAAAATATTACATAAATAAATGATAACAAATTAAATAATAAAATATTAAATAAAAAATTCAATGATGAAATGCCATTAATATTTGGAAAATTAATAATCTGGTGTTATTATCTATTTTATTTTTTTATTACAGTTCTCAATGCTCTCGACATACAAGTCTACTCTTATCTTCTTGTACTGTCAAACCTCAATACCATAATATGTAAATTCCCATATCTCAAATGCTCCAATCTCACCAAGTATTGGCAACCTTTCTTCTTAGATGGCTATTCCTGAAATCCAAGTGTCCAATATGAATCCTTATATAATGGTTCAAAAAAACTTGATATAGGACATATTCAGTGAGTAGGGCATAAAAGTCAAAATAGGTCAGCTTCCCTAGTAATCAAACTTAAATACTGTACACAGGGTAATAGGTTTAGATTTAAATAGAACCTTAGAACAGTCGTGTCAAATTCAAATAGAAATGTATCCCTGAAACCTCGTATTAACTTAGAAAACCACAAATTAAATTCCCACTATATTGAATTTTTATTTTTGTTAAATATTTCCCAATTGCATTTTAATCTGGTTAAAATTGGTTTGGGGAGTTTTGCAGGCAGCAAGTGTAATTCCTCTGCCTTAGAAGTCTTCTAATCAATAACTGATTTGACAAATGAGGAAAATTTATCAATTAATTCAACAAATATTCATTGAACATTGAGTGTATTGAAGACAACATGATGTTGTGTAAAGGACACTGGACTCAAAGCCAGAGGATGTGAGGTAAAAGTTCTACCTTCTGGCACTTAATTACTATGTTCAATCAATTGACTTCTCTCAACTTTCTCCTCCTCATTTGGGGGGAAAATGATAGAAAATAAATTACTTTCTTTACAGCTTTTATTGAAGAATAAAATGAGATAATGGATATAATTAATTATTTAAATGAGTTAAGAGGTCAGAGAAATAAAGATGAATAGTATAAGAATCAATATATTAATAAATCAACGAGGATTTATTAAGTACAAACTCTGTGCCACAAATTATGCTAAATGCTAAAGATAAAAAGAAAAAAAAGAAACAAGACAAATCTGCCCTCAAGAAGTTTATATTCTGTTGGGAAGACAGCACACATATATTTCAATTTCCTAATTGAAAACAATGTTTAATTGTTTAATTTACCTGTATTCTCACAGAATCAAAATCCATTATAATTTTTTTTTATTTTAGTTCATTCATCTTGGATCTGGTACAATTTTTGATGAGAAAGATATAAGGAGATATAGAGAATATACTTCTTTTTTGGAAGAGAAGGGAAATGCAATATTTTCTTTTCTAATCATATCCCCAAGAATAGACTTTATAAAATACTTTCATCTATTAGAAAACATAAACCAATTGAATAATGTGTACCCTCGCTTCAGGGACATCCTCCTGACTCACTAGGCTATTCGCTCTCCCCTAGAAGTAAATTGGTCAGTAAGCTGCTCCACTGCTACCACATTCACAGACACCCAAAAGACATTTGTGGAGCCAAAGTAGCCATTCACTGGGTCCACATCACCAGGCCACCAGCAGCGTTATAAAATCACTCAAGAAAGTGTATGCTGATCTAATTAGATGAGATAAAGAAAAGAAGGTAAAAATAAAGGAAGCTGTTCAAACACCCACAAGACACTTCAAATGACAACGAGAAAAACTCCTTGCAGTGAAGGTTCCAGATGAAAATCCACCTTTTTGATTTGAACAGTTTTCTGAAATTGCTAAACAGATCACTTCTATCAACATTGAACCAGGTATAAAAGTAGAAATCATCATTGCAGATACCTAACCAGTCATCTTTTAATAAATTTATTGCAAAATTGTGCATACTCTTTGATCCAGCTGTGTCTCTACTAGACATGGGTCCCAAAGAGATCATAAAAAAGGGAAAAGTACCCACATGTGCAAAAATGTTTGTGGCAGTCCTTTTTGTAGTGGCAAGGAACTGAACACTTAGTGAATGTCCATCAATTAGGGAATGGCTGAATAAGTTATGCAATATGAATCAATATGCATATTTTTCTTATACCAATCTCTATAAGAAATGATGAGCAGGTTGAATTCTGAGAGGCCTGGAGAGACTTACATGAACTGATGTTGAGTGAAGTGAATATTCACAGCAGAACATTGTACACAGCAACAGCAAGATTATGTGATGATCAATTCTGATGAATGTGGCTTTTTTCAAAAGTGAGGTGATTCAGGCCATTTCCAATGGTCATGTGATGAAGAGAGCCATCTGTACCCAGAGAAAGGACTGTGTGTAGATCACAACATAGTATTTTCATCTTTTTGTTGTTGTTGTTTGCTTGTATTTTGTTTTCTTTCTCATTTTTTTCCTTTTAGATCTGATTTTTCTTGTGCAGCAAGATAATTGTGGAAATGTGTATAGAAGAATTGCAAATGTTTAACATATATTGGATTATTGACATCTAGAAAAGTAGGTGAGAGGAAAGGAGGAAGAAAAATTTGTAACACAAAGTTTTGCAAGGCTGAATGTTGAAACTTATTTGCATGTTTTGAAAATAAAAGGCCTTAATTTAAAAATATTCAAAAATTAAAAATAAAAAATAATTGCAATTATTAAAAAAAAAATAAAAGGTTAGATAATTTAGTCAAGGTCACACAACAGTGTTATATAGGTTTGGATTAGAACCCAGTTTTTGCCTCCAAGTTTAACACACTATCCACCAAGCCATGCTCTCTCTAAATCTAGAATTGATTACCTCCCATCTTATCTTGCATTTTAGTAACTAACAGTCTTTGAGATGTTTATTGTAATAGTTCCCTAACTATCCCACATTCACAGTGAAATTTAACAAAATAATGACAAAATAAGTATTTATTATTACTCTAATTCCTCAGTACATCAAAGTCATCACTATGATAACTAATGAAGTTATTACTCTGCCAAGTTCTCCTTTAGATTAATGACTTAAGAAATGAACACCATCATTTTCTGATTCACTACCAGCTACCCCTATCTCTTTTCCTGCATCCTCAAGGTATATAAAGAGATAATTGAAAGTTATCGATGGTAAAGTTTGACTTATATTGTGAAAGATGTCTTCATCGTCACAAGTAGCTTTCCAGGAAAATACTATAAATCCATCTATTGTAAATATGATTTCTGGTGAATGAAACACTAAGAATGGCAGATGCCTTGATCTACTTGCGTCTGGTTTAGTTCATCCCTTTCTTTAGGTAGTACTACATCACTCCTATCAAGAATGAATTTTTTACAGCAGAAATAATTGTTGTCTCTTTAATAAACCAGCCATTAATTATCTTCAAAGCTCTTTCCTAACAATTGGTTTTAGAAAACTACTTTTTATATTTAGTTAAAATGCTTAAATAGATGGAATGTGGCTACCACCAACACAAGTATTTCACTTGTATACTGAATGTTAAGATTTACAGTGTTTTAAACACAAGTAGGCTCAAATATATCTGATTAAGAAGCAAAGACCAAATTAAAATCTCCTAGTGTTTAAAACTCTTCATAAGCTGCACATACACATAGATAAGTCACATCTCCAATCTTCTTACAACTCACACTTCCTCACCATATCCTCTTTTGATCCAGCAACACTGGTCTCCTAATTATTCCTCTGACCCGACACTAACATATCTCAACTCTTGAGAATTCTCCTTGGCTATTCCTCTTATTTAAAATGCTCACCTTCCTCATTTCTTCCTTCTGACTTTGCTCTTACTTCAGTTAAAAAGAAAGGAAGGAATAGGTGAGAAATGCAATAGAAGATGTCAACATGTAATCTTGGGTGCCAAAATCTTTAGAATGTAAGAGAAACAGCAATTCTATCATGTTCCAAAAGTCCTAAGTTTGTGCTTCAGGACAACTCAGAAATCTTGAGAGTAATGACATTTCAAGATTGGAGAACGTAAAAGGTTTTATGGAATAATTTGAGGTCAGGTCCTAAGGAGATGGTTGTGAAGGAATGTAGAGGTTTTTAGCGTGATTAAAAAACTAGCAGAGATATGGTTAGGAAGTAGAAAATTTAGCAGAAAAAAATACTAAGGTACCAGCAGAAGGTTTTTATAATCTACACCACCAGAGAAAAAGTCATTAAATGGACATTTCTTTTAACCTCAACATACATATAAATATTACAAAATTAAACCACTCATTGTCACTCAGGACAACTACACCATAAATGCATGTCATTGCTGCCAAGGAGAACTAAATGAGGGAGTTTGAAATAATTCATTCATATCACCACCATTAGGAGGGAAAAAACACCCACAAAACTCAGTATATACCTTTTAGAGATGATGAATTTGTAACTTCACCTTTTCTGACTCATTTGTGTTCAGAAGAAATAATAATTTAGATGGGTTTTACCAAAATATTTGGCAATAGGATGATTTTTAGAAATAGAAAATGAACAAATAACCATCTATTTCTGTATATTATTCAGAGCTTTTGAATAAATATGTAGACCTAAAGGTTCAGTTTTCTTGGATAAGATCTTTTTTTAGCCTGTTTTTAAAATCTGTTTTATCTACTTGGAAGTGATACAAGAAATGAATAATAAGCATAATTCTGGTGTACACAATAAACTACTCCATGTGCCTCTTAATCTTCCTACAATATATCCTTTAATCTCTTATCTTTGACACTTCTGCAAAAATTTGTTTAACAGGAAAAAAAATCATCTTTTTCATAGCATTTTTTTATGAGTAATCCCTTGGAAATCATTTTGCTCAGTTTAATGTCAGATACATTTACTAATGAAATGCATTTACATTCAATAAGGTCTCAATTCAGTATAAAATAGAAATCAATTATAGCATGAATAACACAGTTTGATTCTACTGAGTTTCAATATGACTAAAGGGATGATTAAAACATCTTACTGCTACAAATAAGGTAATACCCAAAGGTTCATTCAGTACACATTCACCAGCTTAATATAAAATTGAATGCATTTCCCTAACAAATGCCTAACACCTTAACATTCTTAGAGGAAGCTTTGTGTTCTTTGATCTGTTTAATTTCCAACTTCTTTATTTCTATCTTATCTCACAAAATCCTCTGTCTCCTCTATGCTTTTCTGGTCTCTCTATTTCTAGGTTTTTCTTTCTCTTTATTTATATCTGCCTATATCTGCTTCTCTCTCACTCTCTTTTTCTGTGTCTCTAATTTTGTCTTTAACACACACACACACATACACACACACACAGAGAGAGAGAGAGAGAGAGAGAGAGAGAGAGAGAGAGAGAGAAAGAGAGAAAGAGAGAGAGAGAGAGAGAGAGAGAGAGAGAGAGAGAAAGAGAGAAAGAGAGAGAGAGAGAGAGAGAGAGAGAGAGAGAGAGAGAGAGAGAGAGATGCCTAATAGAAAACCAGAGTTCTATTCTTTATTCTCTAATCCTAAAGTTGGACTAGAAGATAATAGCAGTCTGTAAATATTTACTAATATCGTACTATGTGACAGTATACTAAGCACCAAGGCTGTAAAAAAGAAGCAAAAAAACAATTTTTATCCTCAAGGATCTCACAGAGAGAGAGAGACAACAAGGTAACAATAAGCTATATAAAAATATCTATATGCAGGTTAAATAAAAAAATAATTAACAGAGGAAAGACAGTAGAATTAATAAGGATTAGGAAAGGTTTCTTGTAGCATGTAGTGTTTTAGTTGGGTCTTGAAGGAATCTTGAAGAAAGACAGAAAAGCAGAAATGAGGAAGAAAAACATTCCAGGAATGGAGTAAAACCAAAAAATATGACTGGAGTAGAGAAATGGAGTATTTTGTTCTTGCAACAGAAAAAATCAGTGTCACTGTATTGATAAGCATATAACAGAGAAAAAAATACAAAAAGACAAGAATGATTAGGGGTGGGTAGTAGAAGTGAAGAGATTTGAATGCCAAATAAAGGATTTTGTATTTGATCTTAGAGGGAACCATTGGAGTTTGATGGATGGAGTTTAATGAGATGACATTTTCAAGCCCATGTTTTAGGGAAAATCCTTTTGGTTCCTAATTGAAGGATAGATTGGAATGAAGAGAGATCTGAGGTAGACAAACTTGCCAATAGACTATTGCAAAAATAACAAGCAATAAGTGATAAGGGCCAGAACCAGAATGACTATTATTAGAGGACAAAAACAGGTGAATTCAAGATATATTGCAGTAAGTCTTGACAATTGACTGGATTTAGAGTGAGGTAATAATAAGTTTAAAATGATAGCTAGTTTATGAGCCTGATGAACCTGGAAGATGATGTTATCTTTCATGGGAATAGGAGAGTTAGCAGAGAAAAGAGGTCATATTTCTATATCATTTATGGTTTCCAAAGAGCCTTCTTCACAATGATGCAATAAGGTAGATGCTCTAAGTATCCCTATTTTAGAGACAGGCGAAAAGAGGCACAGAGATTTTAAGTAATTTGCCTATCAAGCCATACAGCTATCAAGTTAGGGAAGCCTAAGTCCTATGTTCTTCCTATTATAAAAAAAAGTTAACATATCTATTATATTATTATAAAAGTATGGTAGTGGGAGCTTTGGTTTAATTTTCCTTTGGGGAAAATATCCTTTAACAATGTTATTGACCTCCATAAAGCAATGGAGGTCTTCCACCTTCAATTAAAAAAGCAGACCAGACTCTGGAAATGAAATTCATTTTTAAGTTTCTATCTACATATAAAAAAAAGAGATAAAATCTGAAAACTAAGTCCTAATTTCTCTATTCTGGCTATGTTTGTAAGCTCTTGGGGACATAGAACATTTCTCTTCTCTATTCTTTCCCATTACACTATAGTCCTTAATACATCTTAATATGTCTCCTAAGGGACTAAAATATAGAATCAATGAATAAAAGTCCTATATATTATCTCTTTCTAATAAATTATAACATATCAATTTCTTTTAACTGACAGTTATAATTTATAGCAGGATTGATTTTATTTTCAAAAAATTCACTTTTTATAGTAAGAAGCATATTATCTTTTGTGAATTTTGGAAGCAAATTATTCTGATATTAAGTTACAAGGGAAAGTATAGATATTTTTCTCTCACTTTGGTTGAAATGAGATGAGCTATATAACTACCTAAAGCAGTTCCATGATCTACAAAAGGAACCATGCAAGGACATCATTCCTAACGATTAGGAAGAGGGGCAGTGAGTTCTAACTAGTTGAGAACAGACCTAGGTTTACAGAAATAGACAGAGTTTTTGATTCCAAGAAGGTGAGGAAGTGATTGTCAAAATCCATTTAGGGATGAGATTAGGAAAGATGGCATTTTTTCCTAGGGGCCAGTAGAGACATCCAAAAAATAGAAATTTGGCAAAAGGAACAGAGAAGAATAGAACTAAATCTGATTAGAGAACTCAGTTTACTCAATGACAACTACAGAAGAAATCTCTAGTTGCAGGCTAAATTCAGGGACCACTCTTACCAAACAAAATTGATTTCTCTTGCTAATCTAATTTTCTTAGCTTGATATATCATCCTCAATTTGTATGTATTATTTTTTCTTGTACATAAACCCTAGGAAACTTAGCTTTTTGTACTCTGTAATATGTAGAAAGAGCAGGTTATGGAGGTAGAGGGGGGAAAGGACATCAAAGTGGCTTAGTGGATATGGCCTAAAGTCAGGAAGTAGCATAATCTCAAGTTCAAATCTGGCCTCAGACACTTACTAGTTTTGTGACCCTGGGTAAGTCACTTAACCCTGTTTACCTCAGTTTCCTCATCTGTAAAATGAGTGAAAGAAGGAAATGACAAACCATTCCAATATATTTGGCAAGAAAAGCCCAAATGATGTCACAAAGAGTCAGGCACAACTGAAACAACCAAACAACAACAAAACTAGGGCAAAAAAGAGAAGCCCATGTCACACATGAGCAAATAAGTCAAATGTTAGAATTCTCTGTAATGAGGGAATGACACCCACTCAGGGCCCTGTTAATGTCCAGGGATCTCATTTCATCAAGTTAAATGTCAAGAATGGGGGGTGGGGGTAGGGAAGTACTGGTTCAGGGGTTAGAAGATCTGGGTTTGAGTTTCACCTCTCATACTCACTGTGTGACCCTGGGCAAATAACTTAAACTCCTAAAGTCTAATTTTCTTCATCTATAAAATTAATAGATTAGACTAGATGACTTCTGAAGCCCCTTATTACTCTAAATATATTATTCTTTAATTATAAGAGATTAAGTGAGTTGTCCAATATATAGTAAATATAGATTTGAATTTGATCCTATGATCAGGGAAGATTTAGAAAGAGTAAAAATGGTTAATAAATCTAAGTCTAGGTCTTAATCTAGGAATCTAGGAATGAGAATAGGAATAGATGTAGGTAGGTATGTGCTAGTTTCCAAAGTGCAAATTCTCACAGCAAAAATGAAAAACTCTGTTTTTGAATACCAATAGGAGCTGGCTACTCTCATGTCCCTATATGGATATATGAACACACATATACATGCATGTTATATATCTATATCTATATAGTTAGAAATTTAATAGACAAACACATTTTACTACTTCATGTTACAAATTCCTTTACAACGCCTTGCCAACATTTCTTAATCCTTGATGATACCTAAATCATGGCCACTGAATCTGCACAAATTTTTAAAATTATCATTAGAACAAAAAACTTATTAATCACCACTGTTGAAATTCAATCTTAATGCTGCCCTCACAAAATTCGACAAAGCTAGATGTCCTCCTGGAACATACTGACTCATTCTAACTTCACTTTAGCAGCAATACATTTAAATGCATCTGACAGCTCATCCATTACACATTGTATAAACCTATGTTCTTTGAAAATGGAAGTTTCTTCAATCAATAAAATAGTATAAGAAAAGCTTTCCAAAAAACAGCATGATTTAAAAGAGGAAGTGCCCAAAAGGATACAAGAAAAATGTTATTGTAGCTTTGAAAAGAAAAGCTTTCCATCTTCAGAAAAATATGTTCTATGGGATATTTTTTAAAAAAGCAAATACCATATTTGTGTATATACACAAATGTATTATGAATCACAGATACATATATGAGAAAGAGATTGAGATTATAATAGCAAATATCTTTACCTTTGTCATAATGTGTAAATTATAAATAAATAAACAAAAATACAGTCTTTCACATCCAGGAATAAAGTAAATATGAAATGTGTTATTTGAAATGTAATTATAACATACCATTTATTATCGTTATAAAAAACATATACATTATTTTTAATTTTGTGTAGCATCACAGATTTAGAACTGACAAGTATTAGACATCATTGAGTCTACCATCTTCATCTTATGGATAAAAGGAAGAGATGAAAACAATTATTTATTAAGTACCTACTATGTGATAAGAAGTATGCTAAGTGGTTTGCAAATATTATCTCATTTCATGAGAAAACTGAAGTTCACTGCAATCATATAGTCTTCCCAAAGTTACAGAGGAAGTAAATGGTAGAACCAATATTCAAACACGAATCCTTCTACTCCAAATTGAAGGTGCTATTCTGCTATGGAAAGAAGCCATCAACATAGTTCTATTCTGAGACCTCACTCGAGTGAGAACCTTGAAGCACATGCCATAATATATAAGCATCCACAAATTCAACCAGGGTGGAAAGTCTCAAACTGATGTGTTATACATTTGTTTTCTGAGTGCTTATCCAACTAAGCTTAGAAGAGCTTATCATCAGATTGATCATGTGGTGATTAAATCTCTCCCACAAAACTTTTGGAAACCATCTACTAATTTGCTAAGAAGTTCTGAGGTATATTAGTGAAGAGAAGACCCATAACAGTTCAAGTACAAATCCTGAAAGTACTGAAACATTAATTCAGGGTCAGTCATTCAATAAGCATTTTAAATGTCAATTTGTGTGCTCTAAGTAGAAGTTAGGTGGCACAATGAACAGCGAGCAAGGCCTGAAATCAGGAAGACTCCCTTTTGTTAGACCAAATCCAGACTCAGACAGTAATTAGCTTTGTGACTTTGGACATGTCACTTTGCCTCAGTATCTTCATCTGTGAAATGAGAGAAGAAAATGACAAATCACTCTAGTATCTTTTCCAAGAAAAATCCCCCCAAAAGGTCACAAATTGTCAAATACAACCAAAAAAACAACTGAATAACAATATGTGTGCTAAGTCCTGGGTATACAAAGAAAAGCAAAAGAAAATTCTTGCTCTCAAGGAGATCACTGTATAATGGGGGACATAACATGCAAACAACAATATAAATTAGCTCTCTTATCAATCTCCTTTGTACATTCTATAGATAAACTAGAGGTAAGCAATGGAGGGAAGACATAGTATCAATCAGCCAATTGATTAATTAATAGAATCATTAGATAAATGCTTATAAAAATATCATGATGTTTTAACAATCAGGTTTAACCAAAAATATAGATTACCTTATTTAATCTTTATAAATTGATCCGGGAGATAGATGTTATTTTCCCTATTTTATAATAGAGAAACTGAGGCAAACAGAAATTAAATGACTTTCCTGGTGTTGCATGATAGATGAACTCAGATCTTGCGGATTTTAGGCCCACTGCTCTATCCACTGTACTACCTGACTGCCTCTAGGAAACTAGACAGTTGTAAGTCACAAACGTATCTGTGATTATATTCCAGTCTCAGTTCCATTTAGTTATTGCCTTTTCACAGATAGTTTGGGGTTTATATTTGTAGAATGACAACTTGTAATTTGTTTGTTTATGAAATATAACATGTATCTCTCTGAGTATTTGGTGGGGCCTAAGTTTTTGTAACTTAAATTGGTATATTGCATACTTCATTATGGCATTTCTAATGTATAATATTCATATCTTCTCTCCATTTCATGAACACTCATGGTTTGTCATCTTTAGTGGTCATTATCATCTGCATAAAAATATTTTCAAAGGGTGAGTAGCAGAGGTGTATTCTTCAATACACAGAAAAATAGAGATGATCATAGCTCACAGATTGCCCAGTGGTAACACCAAAAGACATCAAATATTCTGTGATACTTAAAGGTATTAATTTTCCCAGTCATGATGAATGTGACACAATTAAAGTTAAGTTCATTGGTCAATATTGTGTAAATTCTATTCATTTAGTTTAAAAAAAAATCAAAGACTTGCCCCTCCCCAAATCTAGAATCCCTTTCTTTCTCTACAGTATTGTAAGAGATACTAATATCAATAATATCTACCCATTCTTTCAGTTTCCAATGATGTCATTTATGAGGGTCAAATGATTGTGTGTCTTTAAGCAAGTCATTGAAACTCACTGGACTTCAGTTTTCTTTAGAAAATAAAGGTGAACAAAATGGTCTTGAAGATCATTTCCCAATTCTTTATCTTCTTTTAGAACTCCTTTGCCCTCTTGATAGCTCTTTAAAACAGGGTGTTATAATGTTTAAATAAGATAATGTATTTTAAACAGTTTTTCCAAATCTTAAAGCATTATATATAATTGTATTATATAAATTTTATATATTATTATATAAATTTATATTATATAATTTGTTATATAAATGCCAGTCATTTTTATTTTAAATTATTGTTAAAATTATCATTAGCATACAGCCACTAGATCTTTAATCTTAGTATGACTTCATTTTCTAAGTCTTATATTGCACTCCTACTGAGATCAGACCATGTATATAGAATAATATAGAAGTATGCTGGTCAATATTTATTAATAAGCTTCTCAGCAAATACACAAAAAACACACATACCTTTTCAGTTTGAGCTGCATTATTAATAATTTCTTGAGTCTAAAATTCAATAAAACAATAAATCAACACTCTATTTTTAGGGTTTTACCAATTTCTGAAAAATAAATGGTCACCCAAAAAATTGAACAATCTTCTCACAAGTTAGAATTTGCTTCAGCACAATTCTGCTTGGAACTCTATGATTTCATAGAAATCCCTCATACAAAATGGATATAGAAGGATTAGTTAGCAAATCAACCTCTTGAGTGATAAACCTGTGATTTCTATTTTCTTTCTTTATATTTTCCTTCCTTCTTTCCTTCCTTCCTTCTTTCCTTCTTTCCTTTCCCTCCTTCCTCCCTTCCTCTCTCCCTCCCTCCCTTTCTACCTTCTTTCTTTCATTCCTTCCTTCCTTCCTACGTTCCTTCCTTCCTTCCTTCCTTTCTTCCTTCCTACCTTCCTACTTTCTTTTTTTCCCTCCTTTCTTCCTTCCTGCCATTTTTCCATCCTTCTTTGTTAACTTCCTTCCTTGGATCTTGTATAAAAATCCAGGAAGGTCAGTAACGTAGCCTAAAGAAGAATGAAGAAGAAAAGCAAGAGCAATACCAAAGACATAACACACAGGTCCTGGCACATAGTAAGTGCTTAATAAATGAATAGAAATTTTCTAGTCTTCACTCATAACAAAAAGTAACAAATACACAGTATCAAAGCAAAAACATTGAATCATTCTGTATTGCTTTTCATAATCAGATCTAATAGAAAAAGTATTTTGTGAGTTAATAGTATTCAAACCACTGTTTGAAGAACAGTTGCCTAACAAAGAGATTACTCTTTCAAAAAGTGTCCCAGTTTGAAACAAGGAGTTAGGGTCATATAATCTTCAAGGAAATACCAGATTTACTTCATATTGTAACATTAAGTTACAAAGTAAAAACAGAATCATTTGTCAAAAGGAAAGAGGAAACTGATGCAAGTTACATTTAGTGCAGTTAAATCAAAATATAATATAGAGCTTCAAGGACTTCAGCATGAGATAAAGATCTAGTAGCTTCTAAGCCTTAAACAATAGAAATATCATTAGAATAAATTAAATACTATCTTAAATTGCTGATGTCTTATGTCTTATAGTGTGTGCTAGAATTTGCATATAGGTGATTTGTTTTAATTGCTAACTAAAAGCTTATACTTATAGAAATCCAATATATTTTAGCTGAAAATTGTGAATTACTTAATTTCATTTTATTTGTAGATTTGAAATGCTAAAATGTTTTCACTTGTAATGAATGATACCAAGCTTCAATTTACCTTTAGTGAATTTGTTCTCAAATATGAATGCTTAACATCATATGCTAAATTTAATTTTGGTATCTGTCCCAAATATTTCAGCACTATTTAGATATTATGAATTATGTTGGTTATTATCCAGATTGCTTTCTGTCTATAATTCTAATTTGGTACTGCATCAGTTTTGTTATTCTAGATTAGTGACCAGTGAACTCTGAAGTGAATGTCAGAAAGTGGCATGCCAAGGCACACTGCTTGGCATGCCAACTCATGCCCTGACCTCAACTCTAATATCAGTACAACAAGAGCCAGACTTTGACTAACAACTGCCTCTCTTAGCCTTAAGTTGTGCCTGCCAAGGCCAAAGGAACATCAGCAATGTCATACTGAGTAAGAGCTATGGATCATCCAGCTTCATAGTTATCTCTGATATACCCGAGGACATTTGTGGGAGCTTTTAAAAAGTGTCCCATTACATCACCTTCAAAAGTCAGAAACATCTCCCTGCACCTCAAAGTCCTAGTTTCTTTTTTAATAATTTCCAACAAATGTTTATATATATACATATAGGTATATATATACATATATGTATTTATATATCTTCTGTGAATTTATCTAAACCCTTCTGAAAAAGAAAAATTCTTTTTCAGCTTCCATAACCTTTTATCACCATTTGAGGGTCACTACTTAAGAATATTTACTGTCTTTTGTAGAAAGAAATTCATCCTCTTATTTTTCCCTTTTCACCTTCTCCATACTTCAAGGCAGGTAAAAGAAGTAGCATGGAACAGTAGACAGAAAGCTGGATTGGAGTCTTATTTCTGTTACATGGGGTTGTTAGATAATTAAGGGAACAATTGAATCTGTATCTTCTCAGAACCAGCTTCACAGAAGTTTGTATAAATCTTTAGATGTTTCTCTAAATTTCTCAAATTCATTATTTCTTATAATTCAGTAACATCCCATTACATTCACATATTTTGCATTTTACTATATTGACTGGAATTTACTGGATTTTATTGTATTTACTGGAATAATACTGGTGTTAAGATAATGAATCCTCATTTCAGGGAAAAGTCCGGGCTCATTGAAATTACTGCATAATTTTTCCAGTCCAATGTAGCATGTTCTTTTGTCCCTATTCATCTGTGGGCTGGACCTACTTATTGTTTATTTCCTGTGATCATCCAAGATATGTGTACTGATGGACTATATCTATGCCCATCATACTATATAAATAATAGGCATTTTTTATCCACTTGTTTGCTTCTTTGTATGGGTAGATATATTAAACCATTTTTCATGATTATAAATCTCATCTTGGAAGCTTTGCCATACTCCAGGGTTTGATGTAATCAGAAGAATTTATCCATCAAAAGAAGCATATGAAGGGGATGGGGAAAGGATGACTGATCATTAATTTTCTATTTGAATTCTGTGCAGAATATCCTCAAAACATTTTGGTAAGTATCCATCTTGTGATTTTATGCTCATTTAATATGAATATAATCATTTGATGGTAATAAGCAGAGTTATCAAAAACAATTATCTTTTTCAAGGAAATTTTTTTCAAGGAATACTAGTGATTTTGACGTATGGAGGTGACATACATTTTGATAGAGAATAGCCTTTAATTCAACATCTTGCTTCACTGAAACAAATGTTTTTGATAGTGAACAATAAGCCCAGTAGAATTTTGTATTCTCTGTACTTTTTAGTCAGTTGTTTCTCATATTTATTTGTATGTATATATATACATATATATGTATGTACGTATGTATGCATAAGCACATGTATGTGTGCGTATATATACACATATATAATTTTTTTGCTTATTTTTTGCTGAGGCAATTGGGGTTAAGTGACTTGCCCAGGGTCACTCCTCAGGACCTGAAGGTCCTCCTCACTTCAGGGCCTGTGCTCTATCCATTGCACCACCTAGCTGCCATATATATATACATACATACATACATATATATTTATTTATATTTATATTTATTTAATATTTATATATTATATTTATTAATTTTTATTTTTATTAATTTAAATTTATTAATTTAATAAAATTTATTAATTTAATAAATATATATTATATTTATATATGTAGATATGTAATTTGTTCTCTGACTGTTTTCTTGTACCTGCATCAAAGATGTCCTCAGTAGGCATGGGATATACATATTTGACATCATAGTAGTTTAGTTTTTTATTTCTTTATTTATAAAAGCTTTTTATTTGTAAAACATATACAGGTGTAGTTTTTCAACATTGATCCTTGCAAAGCCTTCTGTTCCAAATTATTCCCTCCTTCCCTCCACTCTCTCCCTTAGATGGCAGGTCATTCAATACATGTTAAATATGTTAAAATATCTGTTAAATCAAGTGATGGTTTAATAATTATAGAGTTAGAAAAATAAACATATTCAGGCTATAGTTATTGATATTCTCTAAATCATTTTTTCCAATAATAATGGCTGGGATTTTTTCCTATGCATTTTCCTATGCATTCCTCTTCAAAAATATTTACAATTGATCACTCAGTGTCCTCATATTTAGCACAGAACCCTGCTGAGAACACTCAAATTCAGCTGTTCTGCCTATTTTTTTTTTCTTTACGACAATTTCTACTTCTTTATATAACTTATAAAAACTATCATGAAGTTGTAATTTCAGTGTACAAAAACTTTATAATAGAGGACATATCTTTCCTATTTTTTGTCTGCTTATCCCCACCTTCCAGTTTTGTCTTCAAAAGCTCTCGGGATGATCTGAATCACTAAATTTTATACTTCCTCCCTCTACTTCTCATTGTTTTATTCAATAAGTATGCTCAGAATATTTCACTATCTTCCTCCATAAGATATTATAAGTGAATATATATATTTTAAACTCAAAACTTTTAGCTGTTGTTTTGCCTTTGCTTTGTAAAATAAAATGGCTTTTGAGCCCTTTTGGTCTTTTTCTTATGATTATTATTTTAAATTAATTTACTTTTAATGATGATAGCTAGTGACCATATTTATTCATTTATCCATTTTTTATTTTTTACCTTTGTTACATATATACACATATATATCTTATTTTGAAATGTCAGATTGGAGCTCTTTTGACTATTCATTTTATCTTATTTTTTATTCTTTTCTTTATATATTTATTCTTTCAAATTTGACAGTGATTTTGGTCTTTGCTCTTAACAAGTTGATGATGCAGTAGATAATTCAAAAGTCCCATATCAATAATTAATCATATCCTGTCCACTAAAGATATAATCAACTCGATTTTTTGATGTTATTTCATGCTTATTACCTCTGATGCCATAATATATAATCCAACAGTTCTACAATCATTTCCCCTCTGAAAGTTACCCCACATTTAATTCATGAATGAGAAATTATGTGCAAAACACTATGTTAAGGAATGTTTGGGATCAGCAGCTACTTAAAACAACAGCTGACCAGTCTCTACTGATGTCCCTTTTATCTAACAGCCAGTGGTTACATTAGTCCAAAGCATTTACTTGAAATAAAAGTCAAGGTCAACCACAAAGTTTAAATTAAGCAGAAGCATTTCAGGCTTCTAGTCTCAAAACAGCTGCTCCATCCCACACTAGGAGCTGTGTGGCTATGTGATGTGATGTGTGTGTGTGTGTGTGTGTGTGTGTGTATGTCTGAGGGCAGGATAGATAGAGTAGAAAGAAGTGACCTTCTAAACAACTTCTTCCACATCAAAGCAGGAGAAGCACAAACCAGGTGCTAGGTAAGTCTATATCGCAGCGGCACTTGGCCTTGGGTATCAGTTACATATTTGTCACTCTCCATTATTCCTATTTTCTACTCATATACACATCAGTTCAGAGGCAGACTTGCCTAGTCTCCTTTTTTGCCCTGCCCCCAAGCCACTTCTTTTTCTCTTCTAGTCAGACTGCCTTATCCTATAATATTTACTTCTTCTCTTCCCCATATATTAAGATAGTAGAGTGTACTGGACAATGGACATCTCTTCCTGTTTCTACTCCTTCACCAGCCCATCATATTCAATTTAGCATATTTCTTGTCCCTTCATCTTGTCCCTCCATCATAAAAGGAAGCATTATTATATTGCAAATTATCACACAGATACTTGAAAAATGTAATCTCTAAATAGGATACTTCAACCATAATATTGTATGATTTATTCTGGTTCTGCTTACTTTGCATTACAAGATTCATACACAAGCCTTCCCAGATTTCTCTGAAATGATATCTAAGTCATATTCCATTGTATTCATGTGTAGCAATTTCTTCAGTCATTCCTCAATTGATAGTCACCATCTTATTTCCCAATTCTTTGCCACCATAAAAAAATCATATAAACATGTAAATTTATATAAATATAATAAATATTTTTGCATACATGGGTGTTTTTTCTCTTTTTTTTGGGGGGGGAGTTTAGGCCATATATTATGACTAGGTCAAAGAGAATATACAATTTAGTAAGCTTGGGAGCATAGTTTCAAAATGATTTTGCATCCCATAACTTCTCCTAATAGAGGTGATAGATTCAATTCAAAATGCAGAACATGATATACATACATTTTTGCACATGCGGCATATGAGAATGCATTTGTTTAACAAATTTGTTAGGAGATTTGTTTGTTTTCCAATAAAGTGGAGAGAAAGCAAATAGCTATTAAAAATTAATTTATGTTTTTATATACATATACATATATACACCTATGGAGATATAGGAATGAATAATAAAAGAGATTAGATAAACCAATAGATAAGTAGATAGATAGATAGACAGACAGATACAGACAGATAGATAGATAGATGATAAAATATGCCTATTACCCTTACATTGTGAGCCTTCTTTTAGTCTACAATGCCATCTCTTTTGTTGATGTGAATTCATATTTATCAATAAGTTATTCACAAGTTTTTTTTTACTATTCTTTTCCTTAAATTAAAGTTCTCGAATATCAAAGTATATATTGAGCAAATGGATTAGGCTTTCTCAAGTTCTTTATAGATTTACTCTATGCAATTACAACTATGCAATAGATGCAGATAGATCTATTTCAATTTCCTTTCATGGTATTCTTTTGGGGAATATTTGTCAAGAATACTGAATGATGAGATGACCAACTGTTCAACAAAATGATGTTTTATTATACATATATATATATATATATATATATATATATATATACATACACACACACACACAATAAAACAAATTTACTAACTCCATTATTTCTCTCATCAAGGAAAACCTGAGTCATTCTTCCATTTAGTTGCACTATTTTTGTCTTTTTATTTTATTGATCATGAAAATGCTAATATTAGTATGATTCAGGTCTCCCATTATGACAACACTGGAGTGCTCACATTTAGAGTACAAAGAGTTAAATTAAGATTTATAAAGAGTCTAAAACTTGTATGTTCCCAAGAACTCTTTATAACTTTTCTACTACTTCACTGGGCAGCTAGGTGGTATAGTGAATAGAATGCCAAGCCTGAAGTCAGAAAGACTCATCACAAGTTCATATCTAAACTCAGACTTACTACCAGTGTGATCCTGGACAAATACTTAACCCCGACTTTCTTATTTATAAAATGAGCTGAAGAAGGAAAATACAAACTACTACATTATCTTTACCAAGAAAATTCTAAATGATGTCAAAAGGAGTTGGATACAACTAAAATGATTGAACAACAACCAATTTGTTATCATCATTGCAGAAACTAAAAAAGATCGCAAGGCCACACTCAGTGCTATTTTGCATTTTTTATGAGTTATCATAGTTTCCATAAAGTCATACTTCAGTGTCCTGTTGTGGCACAAAAGTGACCACTGGCTCTCAAATTCTATGCCAACAGAGTGTGAACCCTGATAAAATCTATCTTGACAAAAAAAAAATATATATATATATATATATATATCGTTTAGTCTTAGAAACAGACTATACCCATTTTCCTGGGATCACACTGAGTTAATAAAAACAAGCTCAAAGCGTGCAGGTTATCCACTAGAGGTTGGATACTTTGGTCATGGATAACTTTCTTACACACAAAGACAAAAGACATCTACTCATATTTTTGGTTATTGTTTTTTAAATATTTAAATTTTATGCTTCCATCTTGGGCATATATGTCAAAAATTAGATTGTCTAAATGCATCTCACAAGGAGGCATACATAGATATTTCTGAAATCTTGCCATTAGCTCTTCAAAATGAATATATTTTTAATTTTTAAAATGCTATAGCCATCTTTTTAGATTTTTATTATAGTCATTTCTGCATATATCTTCTTCCTGACCTAGTCTCCTACCAGAATTGAACACTCCTTTGTTAAAAATAAATAAACTATCCTACAAGAATTGAACACTCCTTTGTTAAAAATAAATGAATAAAACCTGTTAATTTAAAAAAAATAAGCAATAATCAAGTCCAACAAGATATTCAACATTCTGCCCTCATTGTGTTCTGCCTTTCTTCTAAGAGTAAAGATATATATTTCATTTTCTATTCTCAGGCAGATTATTGGTTTCTTAATTACTCAGAATTTGACTTCTGTTATAATGTTCTACTGTCTCTGCTTATTTTATTCTCAGTTCATATAAATCATACTGTTTTTCTGACTTCTTTATATTTGCTATTCCTAACAATATTTCATTATATTTATATAAATAGTTTGTTCATTTATTACCCAATTTCTGAACATTTGTTTTTCAAGTTCTTTGCTATCAGAAGTCAAGCTGCTGGATCATTTATTTTGTTTTTGGTTGCTTTGAAAATTTTTTTAAAAATTTAAAATTTTTAAAATTTTTTTGGGAAAAAAGGTTTAAAAATTTTTAAAAAAACAAAGAAAAAAAAAAAAATAACTATAAAAAATTTTAAAAAAAAATTTTTTAAAATTTTTAAAACAAATTAACCAAAATTTTTTAAGGAAGAAAACCAAAAAGGTTTTAAAAATTTAAATTTAAACCAAAATTTTTTTTTTTTTTATTTTTTTTTAAAAAAAAAAGGGGGGGGTTTTTTAAAAATTTATTTTTTAAATGTTTGGGTTTTTTTTTTTTGGTTTAAAATTTCCCTTAAATTTTTTTTTTAAAATTTCCCTTTTTTTTAAAAAATTTTTTTTTTTTTTTTTAAAAAAAATTAAAAGGTTTTTTAAAATTTTATTTTGGGAAAGGGGGAAAAAAAAAATTTTTTTTTTTTTTTCCCTTTAAAGAAAAAAGTTTTTTTTTTTTAAGGGGGGAAAAAAAATTTTTTTTTAAAGGGGAAAAAAAAAACCAAAAATTTTTTAAAAAATTTTTTTTTTGGGAAAAAGTTAAACCAAAAAAAAAAAAAAAACCTCAAAACCCGGGGGGTTTTTTTTTAAAAAAAAAAAAAAAATTTTTTTTTTTTTTTTTCCCAAGGCTTTTAAAATTTTCTTTTTTTTTTTGGAACCAAAAAATTTTTTTTTTGGGGGAAAATTTTTTTTTAAAAAAAAAAAAAATTTTTTAAAAATTTTTTTTAAATTAAAAAAATTTTTTGTATTTTTTTTTTACCCCCCAAAAAAAAAAAAAAATTAAAAAAAAGGGGTTTTAAAATTTTTTAACCAAAAAACAAAAAAATTTTTTCCCCCCCCGCCCCCTTTTTAAAAATTTTTTTAAATTAATTTTAAAAAAAAAAAAAAAAAGAAAGGGGGAAAAAAAAGGGGAAAAACCCAAAAAACCCAGGGAGGGGGAGAAGGGGGAAAAAAAAAAAAAAAAAAAAAAGGGGGAAAAAAAAAAGGGGAAAAAAGGGGGAAAAAAAAAAAAATTTTTTTTAAAATTTTTTTAAATTTTTTTTTTTTAAAAATTTTAAAAATTTTTAAATTAATGGGTTTTTTAAAATTTTTTTTTCCCCAAAATTAAAAAAAAATTTTAAAAAAATTTTAAAAACCCAAAACCCGGGGAAAAAAAATTTTTGGGGGGAAAATTAAAAAAAAAAAAAAAGGGGGGAAAAACCCCTTTGGGCCCCCAAAAAAAAAAAACCCTTTAATTTTTAAAAAATTTAAAAAAGTTTTTTCCAAAAAATTTTTCCAATTTTCCTTTTTCCCCTTTTTTTTGGGGAAAAAAAAAATTTAAATTTTTTTTAAAAAAATTTTTTTTCCCCTTTCCCAAAAAAAAAATTTTTTAAAAGGGAAAATTTTAATTTTTTGGGGCCCCCTTTTAACCCCCTTTTTTTTTAAAAGGGAAAAAAAAATTTTTGGGGAAAAAATTAAAATTAAAAAAAAATTTTTTTTTTAAAATTTTTTTTTAAAAAAAATTAAATTTAAAAAAATTTTTTTTTTTTCAATAATTAAAAAAACCAATTTTTCCCCTTCAAATTTTTCCCCCCCTTAAAAACCCCCCAAAGGAAATTGAAAAATTTTTTAAAAAAAAATTGGGAAAAAAGGGGGGAAAAAAGGGGGGGGAAAACCAAAAAAAAAAGGGGGGGGGGGGGGAAAAAAAAGGGGAAAAAAAAAAAAAAAAAAGGGGGGGGAAAAAAAAAAAAGGGGGGAAAAATTTAAAAACCCCAAAAAAAACCTTTTTAAAAAATTTTAAAAATTTTTTTAAAAACAAAATTTTTTTTGGGGAAAATTTTTTTTTTCCCCCAAAAATTAAAATTTTAATTTAAAACAAAAAACCCTTTTTTAAAAAACCCCAAATTTTTTTGGGGGGGCCAAAAAAATTTTTTTTAAAAAAAAAAACCTGGGGGGTTTTTTTTAAAAAAAAAAAAAATTTTTTTTTTTTTTCTCTTTTTTTAAAAAAAAAGGGGAAACAAAAAAAAAAGGGTTTTAAAAAAAAAAGGGGGGGAAAAAAAAATAAAAAAAAAATTTTTAACCCTTTTTTAAGGCCCCTTTCCCTTCCCAAAAATTTTTTTTCCCAAAAAATTTTTTAAAAATTTTTTTTTAAAAGGGTTTTAAAAAAAAAAAAAAAATTTAAAAAAAATTTTTAAAAAAACCCTTTTTTAAAAATTTAAAATAGGGGTTTTTTTTAAAGGGAAAACCCTTTTTTTTTCCTTTTTTAAAACCCTTTGGGGTTTTTTTTTTTTTCCCCCCAAACCAAAAAAGGTTTTAAAAAAAAAAATTTTAAAAAATTTTTTAATTTTAAAAAAAAATTTTAAAAAACCCTTAAAAAAAATTTGGAAAAAAGGAAAAATTTTTTTTAATTTACCGGGGGGGTTTTTTTTAAAAAATGGGGAAAAAAATTTTTTTTTCCCCCAAAAACCCCCCCCCGGGGGGGGAAAATTTTGGGGGGGGGTTTAAAATTTTTTTTTTAAAAAAAAAATTTCCCTTTTAAAAAAAGGGGGGCCCCCCCCTTTTTTTTTTTTTTTTTTCCCCCCCCCTTTTTCCCCTTTTTTAAATTTCCGTCCTTTTTTCCCCCCCCCTTTTTTTTTTTAAAATTTTTTGGGAAAACCCTTTTTGGGGAAACAATTTAAAAACCCCCCGGAAAAAAAAAAAAGGGGGGAATTTTTTTCCCTCCCAAAAAAAAAAATTTTTTCTTTTAAAAAAACCCCCAAAAAGGAAACCCCCAAATTCCTTTGAAACCCAAATTAAAAAATTTTTTTTTTTTTTTACCAAAATTTGTTAAACTTTTGGGGAAATTTGTAACCTTATTGGGAGACTCCTACAAGAAACCTGCTGCTGCTCCTGCTGCCTTCAGGGCCGCCACAGTTTCATCCTCGGTCTCCTCAGGAGCCCACGAGGAGCCACATCTGTCCTACTGGAGGAGCCAGGGAGTGTGTCCCTGGAAGAGGGCTGAGTCCCGAGCATCTTCTGCAGAAGGCTCGCAAGGGAGTGAAAAACAAGGTAAGACCAAGAGCTCTGAGTCCCCGCGTCTAGACCGGAGTTAGGAATCTTTTTGGAGTTGGTGCCAGAGAGGAGGTTCGCTCCCGGCTCCCACTGAGGCGAAGGATTCATTTTTAACAGCCTGAGTGCTTGAAAGGCTCTCTTAGGGAGATCATATCATACTCTCCGTTCTCCTCCGCCCTGCTAGATCGATCTAAATTAGAGTAGAGATCTAGCAGGTTGGTGCCAGCTCAAGGAGGCGTGGAAACAAAGAAACTGAGAAAGAAGGGGAAGGGGGGAAAAGAAAGGAGGGAGAAGGTGATGGCATGAAAGTAACCCACTGGAAAAGGGTTAGGAGTTATGTATACCAAAATATTGGGATGAAAACCTGGTGGGAGAGGAAGCTATGGCAGAGATGCAGGAATGAGCATCTAAGGAAATTACTTTTGCAGACTAGGCTTAGCCTAAGCCATTCTCTAGATCTACTTTTTCCTAGATAAGTAAAGTGCTTTTGTGCCCACTTACATGTGTGCGTTCTCAGCAACTTGCTTGACTTGATGACAGTGGGCAGGTGTGGCATCTAAAAGAAAAATACAATCTATGGAGAACAGTTAGACTGCTTCCCTCAAATCTAAATTTCTGGTACTTTCGATGATTCTAGGAATTTATCATATTTCTGAGCATTCTGCAACTTAAAAGACAAATCCAGTTTCGTTCATGGAGAGTTTCTGATAATATTCCATTTTAGGATATGTAGGGTAAGGAGGGAGAAGATTTTTTTTCCCCCAGGGATGGGGGTGGGAAGATTCTTCTCCATTAGATAGTGAACAGCTATAGAAATGATTTAGTAAGTATATTTGACACAGACTTTCCTAATTGGGTCTAATCTATATTTATCAAATTGGTTTTTTAAAATGTATGTTTGATACTGCATATAAAGTACATATATAGTCAGTAAATGAATAGTTTAGAGCAGTTCTGATTCATTTAAGACATAACAGAGTAAAAATGATTGAAAATTACTTATAAAATTATATAAAACCATATTCTTAGCAAGTGTTCTTACCAATTTGGTGAGTTGAGATAAGGGTCTTTGTTTCTTTCTCTTTGAAACATCATTAAACACCAGAGATCAAGGTTATTTATATAAAAAAATTTCCATTTTGATTTTCTATGTAAAAATTCTTACTTGATTAAAAAAAACTAGTTTATAATCATGTTCGTTAACACATAGAAATGGTTTTAGGTTACCTGTTGTCAATATAATGCTTCTTTAAGCCATGCAGGCTATTCCATTTATCATCACTTGATATTCTCTTCCATTAACAATTATTATTAGAATAATTATATTAATGTATTACAATTTTTATTGTATTTTTTCTTTAGAATCCTTAATGAAATAGCCAACTTGGGAGACAAATCAAGATCTCCAGCTGAAGATGGCTTTCCATGTGGAAGGATTGATAGCTATCATTGTATTCTATCTTCTGATATTGATGGTTGGAATATGGGCTGCTTGGAAAACCAAGAACAGTGGCAGTTCAGAAGATAGTGAAGCGATTATAGTTGGTGGCAGAGATATAAGTTTGCTAATTGGTGCATTTACTATGACTGGTATGTGCCAAGATTTCACCTTTCATTTCCTTGGTTACATCTAAATGAAAACTGTGTTCATGCTTTATGACTTATATAGAGCTAAATCCACAGAACTTGTTTTTCAACTTCATGTACTTAGTGATTTGAAGGAGGCCCTCCTACTAGCTAATAAATTAGTAGAATAATCTAAATGATTGTTTAAAAGTTTTTTTTAACTAAACTAGTTTAAAGACTGAGTCATGAAACTTTATAGCAAAATTTTAGTAAAATATCAATGAATACATAGATTGAAATATTGGCTTTAGTTGATGAAATGCAAACAATGGAAAAACAAAGAAATGGAAGAAAAGTTTAAATTAATCCTAGTTTAAGATTAAGATGAGTAGAACATATAATCTCCAGTAATAAAAAGGAAACTAAACAGGACCTTTTAATGCCAGTAGATACTAGGATAATATTGTTTTCAGTAAAATCTTAAATGACAAAAGTCAATGAATATTATTGATTGATTTGTCATTTTAAAAAATCTAACTTTATATAATCAGGATTAAAAATTTCCACTGCAACAAAATCTTAATTTATGACCAATATTCCTGTACTAAAAATTAATTTACTAAAAAATTAAAATTGCACAACATTAATATAATGCTCTAATGTAAGATCATATAATACATATTTCTGAAAAAAAGGGGAAATCTCTAGGGAGTATCCTACTAGAAATTCCACTCTGATCATTTTCTCTTCTCCACCAATCCATTGTGTTCTAAAGTACTATCCACCTTTTCGTCCTTTTCTCCAGAATATCATTTCATGAGAGAAATAAAAATTAATGAAAAATCATGTACATATGACAATATTTGATACACATTCATTAATATCTAATGAATTGTGTTTTCAGCACCTTAAAGTCTATAGAGTATTAATACCTTTTAAAATGATTGCAATGCCCTTTATACTGACAGTCTTTTATTTTTTCTCCCAGTAATACATTTTAGAAAGTCTGAATTCTGATACCTGAGCCCTGATATTCTATTAAGAATATGTATTTCTACATTAGCACAGTTATGTTGCCAAGACTGAGTCAGCAAAAAATATTTCTGCATATTAAATATCTGACTTTGCCTGACTTAAATCTAAAATATTCTAGAATGATTTATTGGATATAATAATTCATCTTTCAAAAGTTTATATAACCAGCATATAAGTATCTGAGATAGAATTAAAGCACTGGAAACACTCCCTTCATAGATCTGTAAACATTACTGGGATTAAAAAAAAAAACAAAAACATTACTAGATGTGGATTAAACACCTACTAATTTACTATGTCTATAAACAGAATGACTCTCAATTTGTTCTTATGCCACTTTTCCCCAAGATATGTTCCAAGTTACTAAAATATATTGGAAATATTTAGTTTCTAATAATTTTTATTAAAAATATTAAGAATTTATCTTTTTAGGAGTCTATACTTTTATTATTTTTCATTTAAATTTTTTTATTAGGTTTTCTTAGTATTTATACAAGCATTTATCCACTCTGCATCAACACTACAAGGAAGATAATTGTCCTTTTAAAAAATAAAAGTTAAGAAAAAAATCATTTTTCCCCACCTCCAACCCTCTCACACTTATTGCTTACAATTACATAAGGAACTTTATTTTTTAATTTGTTTTTGAGTTTTTCTAAATAATGTAATTCATTATTTTTAAACTTTTTTCTTTCAAATTTTGAATTCCAGATTCTACCCTTAGCCTACTCACTGATAAAGCAAGTAATATGATATCAATAATACATGTGAAACCATGTGAAACATTTCCATATTAGACATATTTTAAAAAGAAAATTATGTCTCAATTTGCACTCAGTTGATCAGTTGTCTCTCTGAAAAGGGTACATCTTTTCATCATGAGGAACTTTGATTAGAAAATACTGCTTGATCAAAATGTCTAAAATGAAGAATTTTGTATAATCAAATGCTAACCATACTAAAATTATACCATTATGGGTTATAATCAGTCTGATAGTAATTTTCAATTTAGCCTAGAGGACAAAGGGATCTCTGTGATGAAAAAATTGTGTTTGTGTGACCAAATAGTGCTGGTACAGTTGTCACCTTCAGTTACTAACAACTTTGCCCAGAAGGAATATAGATTTTGTATCTGTTAAAATATACTTTTCCATGTTTTGGGAGTCCTGGTAGAAGACTCTTATTTAATGAATAAATAAATTGTAACAGGATTAGAAGTGAAGAAGAAAACTATTACTTATTATTTATTATATAGTAACCAAGAAAAAAAAATATTCAGGGTCAAGGTGGAACACAGGGAGGATGGGTGACATGTTGTTCTATATCAGATAACTCATTTCAAATAATCTCATTTTATACAAAAAAACCTTACATTTTTAAATATCATTTGGAGACATATTTTGTTATTGCTTTTACCTTTTTAAAATAACAGAGCCTAGAGACATTTAATCTCATGAAGTTTCATTTTGAGTTTCCCTAATAACAACTAGGACCACAATAATAATAATGCTAATAATTTATTGGTACATGTATATTATAGATTTAGGTAGATATACATAAAGCAAACTTTGTAAACCTTAAAGCACTATATATGTGTATGTGTGTATGTGTGTATGCATGTGTGTATGTGTACACACACCTCACACCACTCATTATTATTCAGCAGACCAACATAGATGACAAATAGGTGCATCTAGGTGGTGCAGGGTGCTCTATAGCACTGCATCTTCTTGACCTTAGTTCAAATCCAGCCTCCCACATGATCTATGTAACCCTGGGCACTAAACGCTATTTACTTCATTTTCCTCATCTATAAAAATGAACTGGAGAAAGAAATAGCAAACTGCTCTAGTACCTTTGTTAAGAAAATCCCCAAATAAGGTCACAAAGAGTGGGAATCAAATGAAACAACTAAACAACTAACAACATACGTACAATAGCAATTGAGACTAATTGGTCTGTGCTAAAATAATGACAATAGTATTGTCATTTTTTTTTGCATTAAAAGGTACATTAATTACAGTCAAGTTCTAAACTCAGCTTACTTGTATCAAATGAGGCCTTTAAGAAAATTAGCTTCATAGATTTCTGTGGACTGTTTTGAGGAAATGTCATGAGTGCTAGAGATTTTAAGACAGCAGAAAAAAAATGAAAGAAAAAATAAAAGGCTCTACCCCTTTTCAGATTTACTGGAAAACATCACATTTTTTTTGAATGCATTGGTTTTAGTCTCTAAAGTCAGATTTGAACATGGAGATTAAGAACAAAAATATAAACAAAAATATAGAGAATCTCATGGTAGTGTACATAAATTTTGCAAGCTTTAAAGCATTATGTCAATATTAAATCTATATATATATATATATATCTGTATTATATTTATATATACATACACAAATATGTGTGTGTGGCCTTTAATTATCATCAATATTATCATTGTGGACCAATATGCTTTTTATTCTGGACTTTCATACTAGACCTGTTACCAGTTATTAATACTATTTGGCCTCAAAGGTCTTTTCCATGGGTCAGTGGACCTCCTATGATCCTGTTGCCTAGCTTTCTTTGTTATTCAGTTGTGTCCTCTTGTTTGTGACCCCATTCAGAGTTTTCTTGGAAAATATTTCCTTCTCCAGCTCATTTTACAAACGAGGAAACTGACACAGAGTTAAGTGACTTGCCCAAGTAAGTGTCTGAGGTCCCAATTGAATTGAGCTAGTTGAGTCTTCCTAACTCCAGGTCTGATAGCTGTTAGCTGCATAGTAGGTAATGCATTGTATATATTTAATAAATGTCTGTTGACTGACTATAATTTTAATGGTGATGCTTCATTCCCCTTCATTAATATTCCCTTTTTATTATCCTCCTTTCTATTGATAGAGTTGAATTTTATTTCTCTTTAACTCCCATAGCTTAGCACAGTGCTTGGTATATAGTAGGTACTTAATAAAAAATTTTTGAGTAAATGAATATTTATTTGTATATCTAACCCATTTGTCTGTTGTTTGATGTTAATTTAATTTGTTGTTTCATTCTTATGGTGTAATTTAATTTAGTTTTTTTAGAAATAAGAATTTCATTTCAAAATCTTTCCTGGCACCAGATATGGTTCAGGTGACTCCAGCATGCCTTTGCATAGTTTGCTAGTTAATTGAGTGCTAATGCATTACCAACATTTGATTTAAGAATAGACACAATTATTATTTAGGGAAAGGGAGTATTCCTTACTTCTTGTTCCTAATGGAAAAATAATCTAAAAACAAACAAAAAAAATCATCAGAAGTTTTAATTATCCTATAGTGATGATGATGATATGTCATGGCACATCTACTGTGTCAGGCACTATGCCAGACATTTTACAAATATTATCTCATTAGATTGTTACTACAACTCTGTAAAATACTAGTTGATAATAATATTTATTATCAACCCCATTTTACAGTTAAGAAACTGAAGCCAACAGAGATTAAGTAATTTGCTCAAGGTTCCATACTTAGGAAATTTCTAAGGCTAGATTTGAGCCCAAGTCTCTCTGATTCCAAATCCAGCACTCTATCCACTGCATCACTGAGCTTTCTAATTCATAATAGCACAAGAATTAACCCTACTATTATACTGAGTATAGTTCATTCATTTGCTCATCAAATATGAAGCTATTAAATGCAACATGCTATGTTTGGAGACAAAAGAGATAAAACCATAAATAAGATAAGGAATTTGCCTATAATCCAGTAGGAGATAAGACACACACACACACACACACACACAGATAAATAGGATGCAAATTATGATATAAATATAGGATGCAATGAGATCACATTAGGAGAGGCAAGGATAGTAGAAAGAGTCTGCTTGGATTTGAAGTCAAACAGTTTGGCTTTGGTATTTATTGTTTCAGTGACTTCACTATCTAGAAAATCTGGAAAATGAGAGTTGAACTAGGTGATTAGAAGTTTTGTTAAACTATAATTCTGTGATCCTCTGAGGTAGAACTGTTTTACATTTGGGGTGGCAGATGATCAGGGGTAGCATCATGAGAGAGGTAAAAGAGGTACAAGTGATTAATTGTTAGGATAGCAGTAGGCAAAGATTTTGGAAAGAGGGCATCATAGACACAGGATACCATGAGGAAAGTTTGGAGCCAGGTCCAACTCAATTCAGTTAAACAAATATTAAATGTCTACTGGGTACTAGAGATACAAAGACAAAAACCAAGAAGTCCTTGTCCTCAGGGAGCTTTTACTGTATTCTCTCCTGGAACATTGGCTAGTGTTGTATTGAAAAATAATAAGCATTATTACCAGTAAACATTCCATACAGGATTGCATTATGTACACAGAAAGTACAGGGTTCCAACTCAGCAGAAGTTTACATTCTAAAATGGATAATATTGACTTTCTAAGCACCAAGGAAAGGAAGGTTTCTTCCATTTTTAAATTTGTATTCCCAATCCTTAACAAAGAATTTAATACACACTTGTTGATTCATTGATTGGCACAGACTTGTGAAAGGGATATACTACCATAATGCAAACATCCCCACTTTAGAATAATTATGAATATCATGAAGTGAGCAAACATGTAAAGTGGAGGAGGTTGTAGGGAAATGGAATCATAACGTCACAGATTTAGAGCTAAAAGAAATTTTAGGGATCAACTAATTCAATCTCCTTTTGTAAATGACAAAACCCAACTTGTGGTGAAAACAGCCAGATATCTGCCTTTGTAAAGACATTTTAAAAAAAAAAACATTGAGAAAGGTTGCTTATTTTATTATAGCTCATATATTTTCTTGTGTCATTTAATGAATAAAAGTAATGGTGTTCACTTAAAAGGCTAGGTGATTGTGTAATAATGGAATTTCTTATTATTTTATTCTGTTTCAGCCACCTGGGTTGGAGGAAGTTTTATACATGGGACAGCTGAAGCAGTTTATGTACCAGGTTATGGTTTAGCTTGGGCACAAGCACCAATTGGATATTCACTTAGCTTGATTTTAGGTAAGAAAAAAAAAACTGGAACATAGTAACTAATTAACTAGATGTATGTGGATCAATGATCTTAGTGGGGGCATGCTCTCCATTGATAAATTTTGAAATCCTATACTTTATCATGCATAGTTCTCATACATTTCTTTTCATCCCTTCTTCATAAAAAAGCATTGGATGAGCTTTCTCTGACTTTTTGAATTTTAAAAGTCACAATCGAGCATATCAACTATCCATCTGTCTGTTCTTGCTTGTAATTGATCTACATCATGTCTTGGATAATATCTTGTATATTTTTCCTCACATAAATTGTCATGCTTCAGCCTCTTTATTGCCTTCATGAGTCTTTCCATTAACTTTTAGTTAACAAACAGTAATTTTGCATCATGATTCACCAGTACGTTGTGACATAAAAGTTTATTGCTAAGGACAAGTGGATGTTGTAGTATTTCTGCCATCACTGCAACATTCCTTCAATGCCCCCAAAGTCAAATTTTCTAGTAAATTGAGGGTTCAAATCATTGTTCTGCTACTCCACCTATTAAACATTTATATTATCTCTATGCATACATATCCATTGAGAGAGAAAACAAGGGAGAGAAGGAAAAAGAGAGGGAGGGGAAGTTGAAAATGGGAGGAGAGAAGTAAAGAAGAGAGGAGAAGAAAGGAGCTAGATGGAGAGCAAGAGCAGGAGCAAGGCTAATTTAGTCATTGTTCTATCAATTGTTACATGCCATAATTGGGGGGAAGGGAACATGCATTTTTGGTCCACTTTGTTTTATCAGTATAGATGTGTAAGGAAACATGCTTTAAACATTATGTATTTCATTGTGAAATTATTATAATAATCATCATTTCAGAAATCTAGGCCTTTTTCTTTCTCTATACATTGGGGTTTTTTGGTCCAGACCTATCTGATAACATTGGTAAATGAAATTCTTAATGGTGAAACTCCTTCTATCAATACATATATGCAACTATTTTGAACTAATAGAGAGAGATGTCTGGGATATGGAGACATTTAATAACTTAGCCATACTCATACTCAATGCTTGACAAAGGAACAATTTGCATTCAATTCCACTGGACTCCATAGCTGGCTCTCTAACTACTACATTATATTTATGTAAGGAGCATAAAAAACTCTATAGCAATATGTAAGTAAAGGACTTATGGAAAAAATATATAGATCTACAAGCAGCAGAATTTTAATACATTCACAATTTGATCATTTGATTACAGAAAGTCTCAAAGAATTTCCTTTAAGATAATGACAATTAGAATGTTAAGGATTCAATGAGTTTTATTTCTTATTTAACTTTTTTCAATTTTACACACAGGTAGAGTCTAATTTGAACAGGGTACCACAAAAGAAAAACAAGAATGAAATAAGAGAGTAGTAAGAGCTAAAGGAATTGCAAGTATTCTGAATTTGTACTCTTAGTGATTTGCCTAGGGCCCTGAGTTAGCCAAATTAATAATAGTCTGGGTGTCAGAGGTGAGAATTGCATTCAGATCTTTCTGAAGACTTGCACTGAGTCAAATAAAAGTTTCTTCCAGGACTGTACACTCATACAAAATTCCTGAATAATATCCTGAAAATGAAAATACTATATGTTAAATTTTGGAATATTTCTTTAAGATAATGCCACTGGAAGGACCTCTGTGTAATTTTAATAGGATGAGTTTTTATAGCTTTAATTTTTCTACTGCTAAATTCTTCAGATTCAACTTTATGCAGAAACTATTTTAGACTTTGAGTTCTGTTCTACCATTTTTCTATGCTTTTAAATTTTACTGAGGAAACAAAATTTCCTTTTTTCTCAATTTTCCTGTATCCCCTAATTTTATGGCTTTCTCAGAAATTATTGGAGTCCCTCAGGAACATTTTAAAGAGATAGATAGATAGATAGACAGACAGACAGACAAACATACCTTATGGCAGATAATAATTGTATAGTAATTTTTTTATTTTAATTTTATAGTTCTTCTGTTTTGGTTTTAGGTGGTCTGTTTTTTGCAAAACCAATGCGTTCCCAAGGATATGTGACTATGTTAGATCCATTTCAGCAAGTCTATGGGAAGTACATGAATGTACTCATCTTTATTCCTGCCCTAATGGGTGAAATATTCTGGGCTGCAGCTAATTTCTCTGCCTTGGGTAAGGAATCTAAAGAATTATCTCTACTATTTACTATATTGGTGACTTTGGACATAGATCATTTAGCCTTTTTATGCCTTGTTTTGTTTTGTTTTGTTTTTTTCCTTCTGTGTGATACAAACACTTCCTTTTCCATATTTCCCCCTGAAAGCTATTGGGAAGATTAATGTGATCATTTATTCTGCATATACCTGCAGTATTAAGGTACAACCAGAAACATAGTTGGGGATGGAAAATCAGAAATTTTATCCCACAGTGTTGAGTCCTTGTACTTGTTATTTGTCGTGGAAACAATTTTGCTTATCATCTCTTTAACAAGAAAAATTAACTAAAATAGAAAGCCCACAACAGCTTGCTCCTCCTATCTGCCTCATCTCAAGGGATGTCTTGCTCACTTCTACATTTCAACAATACCCTTTTTCATTTTCTTCATTTCCCTCACTGCTTCCTCCACCATGCTTCTATATGAATTTGTCTTAATAAGCTGACTTGAAGGAATGTTCACACTTGCCTGTCCTAGGCACAAAAAATGATAGCTATAGCACTGGCCAATATGCAGAATTAAAGATATTGTCATTTCTGGAACTTTTAACTTTCAAATTCCATTCGCTCTCATTCAAAAGACAAGTCTTCTACTGATAGTATTTGTAAACTTCAATAGAAGATGTTAGGAACTATTTGTATTTTTTTCCCTTTATTTCCCAAGCATTTTGGATAATACTTTTTACATAATAGATGTTAAATTAATGTCTATTGATTTAATTTTATTGAATTGAAAATATTGACAATACTTTGTAGAAAAAGCAAGCATAATGAGAAACAAAGCAATCTAGGTCATCATTCAAGGAACTGAGTGATTGAGGAATTTGGATATCATTCTAGTGTATTATAAGTGGAAACCATTTTTAAAACGAATTATAGCATAGACAACATGCCACCAATTCATGTCAATGATTTTTATACACACACACACACACACACACACACACACACAAACCAGCAGTAGGGAAAATGATTTTATAGTAATTGTGAAATATCATGAAAACATTATATAGGATTGCTTGCTTTCTAGAAAAGAGTTTCTTAAACTTTTTCCATTTCTGTCTCCTTTTCATCTAAGAAAGTTTTATGTAACCCCAAGTATACAGGTATATAAAATACATATAAAAGAATTTACTGATGATAAATCTTATGACTCCCCCAACATTTAGTTACATGACTCCATATGGGATTTACCCACAGCCTAAGAAACTTTATTCTAGAATATTAATTGGTTGGTGGGATCTTATTGGACAGGTTTATGTCGATAAGAAGCTGTGTTATGTTAGCTCTCAATTACCTCTTAACTACTCTCTTTGATATTTAAATTGCTGCCAGTAAATTACTAAAATTCTCAGGAGAATATACTTTACTGGTCCATTGATCCTTATGCCTGTTTATGAATCAGTGTATTGCAGAAGTGATACTTTAAGATACCATCTGGTCTTGTAGGCAAGGTAAAGAATTTTTTTTTGGTATCTTAGACTATTTGGGTTTTTGTTATTGTTGTTTAGTTGTTTCAGTTGTGTTCAACTCTTTATGACCTTTTTAAGGGTTTGCTTAACATGGATTTTCATTTTCTTCTTCAGCTCATTTTACAGATGAGAATCTAAAGCAGAATTAAGTGACTTATATAGGGTCACACAGCTTATGTGTCTGAGGCCAAATTTGAACTCAAGAAATTAATTTTCCTAATTTCAGGCCCAGCATTCTCTCCAATGGCATTATTAGCTGTTCAATGCCTTTGGTAGTATGATGAAATCTATTGACTCTTTCTTTAAAGAGTCTTTAAATAAAATAAGAGCCTTTAAATTGAAGAGACTTTAAATAATGTGTTTGAAGGCATAAAACAAGATATATAGGCATAAAAAGTAAACCAACTATATTTAAAATAATTATCAACAATTGTTTTAAGTTACTGATTTCAGATCAGTTCTTGGATCTAAAACATGCAATCATACAGCTTTGTAAATTAATCTAAGATTTTCAAAGCACTTTCCCCATAAAAACTCTGTTAGGTAAATAGTATGAATCCTGTATTTATATTCCTATATTATAATTGAGAACAATGAGACTTAGCAAGGTTAAATGATTTCATGGCTTCACAATTATTAAGTGTCAGAGTTAAAAGATATGAATCCAGATTTTCTAAGCAGATATTATTAAACTATCCACAACTGATGATTGCCTGTTTTTCTTGAATGTTTAGGATCAAAAATATGGAGACGGAAGGTTATCTAGAGATCACCTGGTCTAGCTCCCTCATTTCATAGTTGAGAAGTGAGACACAATAAGATTAAATAATTTTATAAAAGTCTTAGTCTTAGACATGAACTGCCAATTAATTTATTGAATTATTAATTAATTTACTGTGACCTGAGTTAAAAGGGGGGAAAATCTTCTGAGGAACTTATGGTTCAGTTGCCCATCTTTGCATTCTACCTATAAATTCATTGCACTCAGTTTGCTCAGACAAAAAAAACCTTAGTCTTAGTACTCAATGTTTATCACTCAAGAAATAGGACTTCTAAGTGGTCCTTTGGGTCAAGGAGGGACAGCATACTTGCGTTTTTGTATACTCTTGAGGGAGAGACCAAGATAGCAGCAGACAGAGAATAATGTTTCAATCATACTTTAATATGGCACAGAGAGCAGATAGACATGGGATGGTAGAAGAAGATAAGCAGCACAGGGAAGAGAATGGAGAAGGGGAGAGGAAGGGAAAGAGAAAGTATCTACATAACCACAGATTGAAATTGGGAGGATTTGAATAGCATAAAGTTATACAAAGGAGTTTTACTCCAATGTCAAAGTTTCTTTGCCTTTTTTGTTTTATTTTGTTTTGAGACCCTTTAGGTTTCTTCTTCAAAGATTCATTCTAATACTTTCATTTTTCTGATACTTGTGAATGCTTTGTATACTTATAAGGAGGTTGTTGAGCAGGAATATGTTTCTAGACAATGTTTCAATAATCAATTCTCTGAGAAAATGTACTTTTTAAAATATTTTCTCCATTACTTTCTTAAATCTAATTAACAAAATAACAAATTAGCTCCTTTGCTGATTGTTTGAGTTATAAATACTCACAATGAAAATTTAAGTCAACTCTCCTGAGCCAAAATGACTAAAAATAAACTCGTTCCAACATATTCCTGGTATGCAAGTAAGAGGTACATAGAATATATGGTTTGAAGTCATCTGAGAAGTCATCATGTCCAACATACTCACACTACTTTGTGTGATACAGCAAGTCCTAATTAAAAATGACTACTCAGAGATTTCTCAAAGGGAAGAACAGTAGCTTTATTAGAATCTTGGGAAAAGCAGCCAGTGCACTCACTGAAGTTCTCCAGAGAGAGAAGGCCAATTTGGCAGAAGTCAAGGGTGATTATATAGTCATACACCACAAGAATTCATTCCCTCCCCTCCCCTTATCCTGTTAATTTTCATTGTCTGCTTAGATGGAAGTAGTACAGGTTTGCTAAATTGTAGTCAGACAATATAGTTGACTTATTGCAGATGTGTTTGCCTAAGTTTATGGTAGTAATCAGTTTTACAAGGTTCACAAATGCTTACTTGAGCTAGTGTGAGCATTCTATCATAAGGTTTGTATAAAGAATTTCATTTTCCAAATCCATCAGACCTTCATAAATTAAATTTAGATTATAGGTTCAATCTACCTTAGTTAATAATTTTATGAGAAACCACATAATCTCTCACAATAAGAAGATTTATTTAGAGGTAAGTAAACCATTAAGCTAGAAGAATTAGAAGGTATCTAGAATAACTAAGGAGACTTAGTTTACCTCAGGCTTCCTCAATCAACAAGTAGAGATAGTTAGTTTGGAGACTTCATGAATATCTCCAGGCTATTAAATAATTAGTCATGTTTTTCTGTAAGCAGTTAAGTAAAGGTCCAGGAAGTTATCTCACATATTTCTGCTAGAACAGTAAGTCTTTTGCTCTTCTTCTCAGAGCCTTAATGATGAACAGATCCTAGGTGCTGAGTCTTGAATTTCCCACAGTTATTATTCTGAGAAGTCCTCAGTTTCCTGTTTCACTCAACTTAAACTTCACTAGACAAAGAAATATAAGGGTAAACCATTGTATCATGTTAGGAAGAACTGGATTCAAATTCTGCCTCTGACATTTATGGGATTATGGACCAATAACCCTCTTTGAGCCTAATGTTACCATATGAAGAAAGGGAATGGAAAAAAACTTACCTCACATTTGGAAGGATCAAATGAGATGAAATATATAAAGCCATCCTTGAATATGTATTTATTATTTTTACCTTTGATAAGATCAAATTGGCCAACATTAAGTATCAATGCAGGAGGTTGGTTATGATTTCATTTTCTTATAATCACAGGAAAGGCTATAGAACCTCCCTTCTTACCTCCCACTCCATCCCATCGACTACCCACACATTCTAATTTCCAGGAACTGTATAAATATCAGTTATTTTCAAAGACAAAGACAGAGACAAATGGAAGAAGACAGAGGGGGAGAAAAAGAGAGACAGAGAATCAGAAAAGCAGAGTGGGGAGGAAAAGGAGAGAGAGAGAGAGAGAGAGAGAGAGAGAAAGAGAGAGAGAGAGAGAAAAGAAGAAGAAGAAGAAGGAGGAGGAGGAGGAGGAGGAGGAGGAGGAGAAAGAAAGGGAAAGGGGACAAAGGAAAGGAGGAAGGGAGAGACATGGGGGAAGAAAAATTTAAAAGCCTCATATTAAAACCTTAAAAGACTGTAATTGCTGGTGCTGGTGCCTACCTATTCTGAGTAATAATGCTTAGCAAACACTGCTGTTCCCACTTAGTAATGGAGTTCTATGCAAAAGTGTAACTTCTTTCTTGTCCTGCCCTCATTAGCTCAAGAACTACAGGGAGCCTTTTGACCATTATTTAATCATAAAACCCTTTAGGTTTTCAGAACCATTTACCTACTGAGGTGACAGGGAAAGAAGGAGTGGGCTGGAGAGCTTGGAGAAAATATACAAAGTTCACTCTTACTGAATGAAGATCAATTCATTTGGCTAGACTCTGAAAGGGAGAGAACAGGATTCATTAGCTAATGCTTTTAAAGTAAATTTTGAAAATATAATGCACTATATCCATAGTTTGAGGATTACTGCAACATCTCAGTGACTTGGTTTTTTAGTAATTGAAGGAGAGAGGAACATAGAAAAATAAATAGAAAGCAGGTCTAAAAGCCAAGAAGACCTGGATTCAAGTCCTGTCTCCAATGCATACTAGATGAAGGATTCAGGGCAAATGATTTAATCTCTCTAAGCTCTAGGTAACTCCCTTCCCTAGAATTGTTTCCTCACTTGGGAATTCATAGGTACCAGGAAAATCACAGATCTAATTCTAACTTATAACTGAAAGAGTTATTGCATCAACCAGATTGATAGGTTTCACTTTATACAATAATTATTGTCATGGATTAATAGTTAATAGTAATAATTCACATTTTATAGCATTTTACAAAATATTTTCCTCACTATAATCCAATGAGACATATAGAAAGAACTTGTGATATGTGGTGTATCCAAGGAGTACTAGCATCTCTGGTGTGAGGGCTTGCTGAACCTTTTTCAAGTCTCCTCATCTAGTTTCCATCTGTTATTCAATTCTCACCTGTGGCTCCAAAGCGTTATAGCATGTATAGCAGTCACAACCTAATAAAACCATCAAAAGGCTTAAACCAAATTGAGGGTAACTGACAGGCCTCAAACCTATGAATAAATAAACTCTCCTCCAAGCATGGAATACATGGAATACATGTGGATGAGAACAGTATGTTCCAGTGGCCATGAAGGTACCTGAAGTAGATGCTGTAGAGTATGTAGAGCTTGGTCAGATGCTGAAGATGACAAGATCATTCACTGTATCCTGTGTCATTGCCAGTCATTCTGATTTTTGTCTTGCCACTGAGCTTAGAAAACTCTGGAAAAGAGAATGAGGCTCCTGATTTTGGGCAATTCTACCTTAAATCAAGCTATCACCCTGATATGTCATCGGTTCTCTTCAAAACAAAGGACGAACAGCAGCTCATTTTACAGAAAATGAAATGTAGATTCAGAGAGGTGGTAAAGCTTATAAATACCAGAGCCAACACTTGAATATAATCCTTTTGGATATAATGCCAGCTCTCTTTCTTCTATGCCAAACTACTGCTGTGACAACTCAACTTTGTTTATAATATGTTCACATGATGATGTGTGTGCAATAGTGATTTGTCTAAGATTATTAAGAAAACACAGTTGATAATATAAACTCAGAAACAGCTCTGTGAAATAAAAGATCAGTGGAATAGTGAATCTTGTTATCTCACTGTTATACAATAAACCAATTACTATTTACATTACATGTATGAGAAATACCTAACAGAAGGAAGTTTCATCTTGATGCTCATAGAATATCCCAAATTGAAAAACTTTCCAGAAATGAAATTGTTTTATTAAGGTTTTTTATAATAATGATGACAATAACTAGCATTTGTATAGCACTTTAAACCTTGCAAAGTACTTTATAAATATTATCTCTTTTTATCCTCACAGTAACCTAAAAGAAGCTGTTATGAACCTCATTTTTTATTTAGAAATTGGGCCAGCAATACAGTCATGTTGTAGGGGTCACAGGGACACATAGATTGTAAGTGTCAGAGTTTATATTTGATCTCCAGTAATCCTGATTCTAGACCCAGTATTCTATTTACTGTACTGCATAACTGCCTCTAAAGAGGTACCTACCCAGATTCTACAGAATTTCTTTTTTTTTCATTGTGATTATGAATATCAATATGGGAGTACTTCAATTCCAACTGAGGCTTCATAGTGGATTCACCTATTAATTGACACATTCAAAACAAGTCGTGGATAAAAATGTCTGTTTATAATAAGGCACAGGGGTATGCTTTCTGGGAGTATAAGGAAAGCAAAATAAAATTAATTTCAAAAGGTCATGGTTAGATCTGAACTAGTCATCAACTTGGAAAAATAATTGAACAGTGCTAATGAAGGTAAAGAATCAGGCAACAAAACATTAAAATGAAGAAAATGGACAGAAAACATAATGAAGGCCTAAAGCAGGTTATCAAACTAAAAGTACAAGAAAAATCAATCAACTAATTTCTTTTCAAATTTTTAAACAAAGGCTAATATTTTATACTTGTCATTAACCTTTTAATCTGAGACTGAACCCATTATTCTACTGGCATGAGTTTCTCCCTTCAGACAATTAAGGACAGTGGATAGAGTACTGGGCCTTTTTCACACATCTATTGGTTGTGTGATGAACCTGGACAACCCTGTTTGCCTCAGTTTTCTCATACGTAAAATGAGCTGGAGAAGGAAATGGCAAACCACTCCAGTATCTTTGCAGAGAAAATTCCAAATGGGATCATGAGGAATCAGACTGAGATGACTGAACAACAAGAATTCCCTTCTCTGACAGACATATCTCACATCTTTCTCTAGCTACACAACTTTTTTCTGTTTTAAAAGAAAATGTACTTATTGTTATTAGTCAGCTATAAGTCACAGTTCAAAACAAAGGTATTTAATGAAATGTCAAGATTTTAAAAAACAAACAAACAGTGGTCTATCTCACACTCCCAAACTTGGGTCTCACTTTCCTACAAATACATAGACCATCAGAGGGAAGAATGAATATAAATAGGAAACTCTCTTTTTTTGTTGTTGTTGTTTGTTTATTTGTTTGTTTGTTTGTTTTAATTTAATAGCCTTTTATTTACAGGTTATATGCATGAGTATCTTTACAGCACTAACAATTGCCAAACCTCTTATTCCAATTTTTCACCTCTTACCCCCCAGCCCCTCTCCCAGATGGCAGGATGACCAGTAGATGTTAAATACATTAAAATATAAATTAGATACACAATAAGTATACATGACCAAAACGTTATTTTGCTGTACAAAAAATAACTCTGAAATATTGTACAATTGGCAGAAGGAAATCAAAAAATGGGGTGGGATAAATATGGGATTGGGGAATTCAATGTAATGGTTTTTAGTCATCTCCCAGAGTTCTTTTCTCTGGGCATAGCTGGTTCAGTTATTCTGCTCCATTGAAAAATTTGGTTGATCTCCTTTGCTGGAATCCAAGGCTAAGAACTGTTTATAGTAATTTGTTGAAGATATAATGATCTCCTGGTTCCTGCTCTTTTCCTCAGCATCAGTTCGTGTAAGTTCCTCCAGGCCTTTCTGAAATCATCCTGTTGGTCATTTCTTACAGAATAGTTATTCCTTTTTATACCCAAATTTATTCAGCCATTCTCCAACTTATGGACATCCATTCAGTTTCCAGTTTCTAATACAAAAAGGGCTGCCACAAACATTTCGTGCACATAGGGTCCCTTTCCTTTTTATAATCTCTTTGGGAATTAATCCCAGTAATAACCTTTGGATCAAAGGGTATCACAGTTTAATAACTTTTTTGAGCAAGGTTTCAAACTACTCTCCAGAATGGTTGGATTCATTCACAACTCCACCAACAATGCATCAATGTCCCAGTTTTCCCGCATCCCTCCAACAATCATCATTATTTTTTCCCTGTCATCTTAGAATCTGACGGGTGTGTGTGTATCTTTTAGAGTTGTCTTAATTTGCATTTCTCTGATTAATAATGATTTGAGCAATATTTTCATATGAATAGAAATAGTTTCAATTTCTTCATCTGAGAATTGGTTCGTCCATATCCTTTTGACTATTTTTCAATTTGGAGAATGGCGATTTTTATAAATTAGAGTTAATTTCTATATATTTTGAAATGAGGCCTTTATCAGAAACCTTTGACTGTAAAAAATTTTTCCCAGTTTTTGCTTCCCCTAATCTTGTCTGCATTAGTTTTGTTTGTACAAAAACTTTTCAGTTTGGTGTAATTGAAATTTTTCTATTTTGTGATCAGTAATGATCTCGGTTTCACTTTTGGTCATAAAGTCCTTCCCCTTCCACAGGTCTGAGAGGTAAAAACTATCCTGTGTTCCTCTAATTTATTAATAATTTCCTTTATGCCTAGGTCCTTGAACCCATTTTGACCTTATCTTTGTTTTACATTTAATGTGGATCAATGCCTGTTTCCTGCCATATTAGTTTCAATTTTCCCAGCAATTTTTATCAAACAGTAAGTTCTTATCCCAAAAGCTGGGGTCCTTGGGTTTGTCAAAGACTAGGTTGTTTATTGTTGTTGTTTTATCCTTAACCTACCTGTTCCACATCAACTAATCTTTCCTTAGACAATACCAAATGGTTTTGGTAACTGGGTTGCCTTATAATTATAATTTTAAATCTAATTTACAACTAAAGCCACCTTCATTTTGATTTTTCTCATTAATTCCCTTGAAATTTTGGACCCTTTTGTTTTTCCATAGAATTTTTGTTATTTTTCTAGGTCATTAAAATAGTTTTTTTGGGAGTCTGATTGGAATAGTGATAAATAAAATAGATTAGTTTAGGAATTTCATTTATTATATTTCTCATCCTATCCAAGAGCATTTAATATTTTTCCAATTGGTTGAATCAGACTTAATTTGTGTGAAAAGTGGTCTTAATTTTTGCTCCATAAAGTTTCTGATTTTCCCGGCAGATAGATTCCTTAAATATTTTATATTATCATAGTTACTTTAAATGGAATTTCTCTTTGTAACTCTGACTGTTGGTTTTGTTAGTGATATATAAGAATGTTGATGACTTATGTTGGTTTTTTTATAACCAACAACTTTCAAAGTTGTGGATTATTTTAAATAACTTTTAGTAGAATCTCTGGGGTTCTCAAGTTAACCATTCATGTCTTCGGCAAAGAGTGATAATTTGGTTTCCTCATTGCCTATTATTATTCCTTTAATCTCTTTCTAGGCTCTTATTGCCAAAGTTAACATTTCTAATACAATATTAAATAGTAACGGTGATAGTGGGCAACCTTGTTTCACTCCAGATCTTATTGGAAATGGTTGCAGTTTGTCTCCATTACATAAGATGTTTATTGATGGTTTTAAATAGATGCTGCTCATTGTTTTTAAGGAAAAGTCCATTTATTCCCGTAGTCTAAGTTTTTAATAGGAATGGATTTGGTTTTGTCAAATGTTTTTCTGCATCTATTGAGATGATATAAGGTTTTGTTAATTTGGTTTTAACATGTCCAATTATATTTATAGTTTTCCTAATATTGAAACCAGCCCTGCTTCCTAATTATAAACCTACTTAATCATAGTGTATTATCCTGGAGATGATTTTTGTAGTCTTTTTGCTAATATCTTATTTAAAGATTTTAGCATCAATATTCATTAGGAGGATTGGTCTATATTTCTTTCTCTGTTTTCCCTTCCGGTTTTTAAATTATCGACCATGTCTGGTGTCAAGAAGGAATTTGGTAGGACCTATTTTTTTCCCAAATAATTTATATAACTTTGGGGCCAATTGTTCTTTAAATATTTGGAAAAAACTCAAAAACCATCTGGTCCTGGGGATTTTTCTTGGGGAGTTGTTTAATTTGCCTGTTCTATTTTCTTTTTCTGAAATGGGACTATTCCCAATTTACTTCCTCCTCCGGTTGGTCTGGGAAGTCTATATTTTGGGTAATCATCCATTTAATTAGGTTATCAAATTTATTTAAAAAGTTGAGAAAAATAACCTTTATTTCTCTAATTTCCTCTTATTGGTGGAAAGTTCTCCCTTTTCATTTTTGATTCTTTTCATTTTCCTCCCTCCTTTTTCTAATCAGATTTACCAAAGGCTTATTCTATTTTATTGGCTTTTTTCATAGAACCAACTCTTAGTTTTATTAATTTTAGTTAATAGTTTTTTACTTTCAATATTTTTTAATTTCTCCTTTTAATTTTAAATTTCAAATTTAGTTATTTGATTGGGGGTTTTTAATTTGATCTTTTTTAATTTTTTTGGTTGCAAGCCCAATTTTTAATCTTTTCTTTCTCTGTTTTATTCAAGTAAGCCCCCAAGGAATAAAATTCCCATTACCGCTTTGGCTCATCTCATAAATTTTGGGTAAATCCATCATTGTCATTATCCGGAGGAAATTATTAATTGTTCTATAATTTGCTCTTCACCCTCATTCTTTAAGATGAAATTGTTTAGTTTCCAATTACTTTTTGGTCTAATTTCCAACTTTTGTTTTGAATGGTTTTTTGCATCATGATTCGAAAAGGTTTTACTATTTCTGCTTTCTTGCATTTAATTTTAGGGTCCATGTCCTAATATAGGTCAGTTTTTGAATAGGGTTCCATTTTGAACTGTTGAGGAAGAAAGTATATTCCTTTCTTCCTTCCAATTTTCTCCTAAGATTCAACATACCTAATTTTTCAATTATTCTATTTATTTCTTTAATTTCTTTCTTATTTGTTTTGTGGGTTTGATTTTGTCTAATTCTGAAATTAAGATTGAGATCTCCCCACTTTACAGTTTTATTGTCTATTTCCTTCTTGCAACCTCTTCTTCTCCCTTTGGGAAGTTGGATGCCATACCATTGGTATAATTTAATATTGATATCGGCCCTTGTTTATTTACCCTTTAGCAGGATGTAATTAGATCTTTTAATTAAGACCAATTTTTTGCTTTTTGCTTTTGATCTAGAACAAGGCTGGCTACCCCTCTTTTTTTTGACTTCACCTGGCTTTAATAGATTTTTCCCAGCCTTTTTGCCTTTACTCTATATGTATCCCCCTTTAAATGTATTTTTGTAAACAACATATTGTAGGGTTCTGACTTTTGATTCAGTCTGTTCTCTGCCTCCTCTTTATGGGGGAGTTCATTCCATTTACATTTATGGTTAGAATTATTAAATCTGTATTTCCTGCCATCAAGTAGGAAACTCTCATGGGGAATCACAAATAAGGAAAACATGTGGCTGGAGCACATGCTTAGAAAGTCAACTTATGCTTCTCATTCTGTAGGGTGTTGATGTCTTCTGCTGAAGACATATTATTGTCTGGACCAGCAGTGGGAGCTGTTTCTGGCTGGGCCTATACCTGAGTATAGCACGACATCTCTGGTCTTTCTATTGAATATTATGTTTTTCTTCTCTTCTCTTCTTTCTCTTCTTTTTCTTCTTTCTCTCTTTTTCTCTTTCTTTCTCCTGATACTATCATTGGGCATGTGGCCCTGTTGGTATTGTTATAATTTAATGTTGTCCCCTACTTTATTGTCTTTTCATTGCAACTTATTCATCATTTCAGTTCCCATCTAGACAATGACAAAGAAGAATCTCGCCAATCAATATAGGCTTACATTTCTTTAGCCCTCAACAGAGGCTACAAGTCACTATATCCAGATAACGAGAGGAAGGTAGAGTACCAGACTGATTATCTTTCTTTAACCCTCACATCCAAGGTTGAAATTACATACCTTTGTCTCAGACAAATATGACTTATGGTTAGAAATTTTTAATATCTTCTCTGACTTAATATGGAAAAAAAATTTGAACTAGAACAAAAGGTAAGTGAAGAACATGTCATTATAATCCACCCACATGGATGGCATTTGTTATTTATACATTTGTACATTTGTTATTTATACATGACATTAGTAAAACCTCTACCATTGGGTTATGTTTTGGTCAGCAAAAAGTTTTGTTATTTCCCTATATACACACCATATCAAAGAGGAAAATAAATTCCAAAATGTTATTATAATGTCAAAGAAGAATTTTTTAAATCATTCACTCATTTCAGTTATCTGTGCTCTTAATGTAAATACTTAGGTGATAACCATATAATAAAAGGTACTTTTAAAAGAGTAGTTATATACCAGATAAATGTGAAAATATCTAATTTTCATGTTAATATTGATGTATAACCAAATGAAATCTTTAGGAGACATAATTTCCAAAATATTTGTGAACAAAAAAGTCCTAAAGGTAGAGAAAAGTATAACTTATTCCTAAAACTAGTCTAGATTCATATTTTAAAGACTTCAGAGAAACAATATTTTATATCTGATTTTGTGGTTTGTGGAACAAAAGTACAACTAGACAGATCCCTTTTTAAATGTTAGCAGTAATAGTAATGAGAGCTAGTACTTACATAACACTTTAATATTTGCAAAAAGCTTTATATATGTTAATCATATCTTATCTTAAATCTTATCTTAAAAACAAGTCAAGGACATAGGTACTATTATTACATAGTTAGATAGTTAGACAAAGAGAGATACTATGAAAAAAAGATACTATGGGAAGGGAGAAGGAAAATGGGGAAAATTATCTTAAATAAGAGAGACAAGCAAGGAAGAAATTTTATAGTGGAGGAGAAGATGGGGGAGTGGGCAAAACTTGAACCTCATTCTCATTGGAATTGTTTCAAAATGTGAAGAAAATATAAACAGATACACAAAGAGATTCAGTTGGGAATAGAACTCTATCTTACCATATGGAAGTAATAGGCAAAGGGAATAAGAGAAGGAGATGTAGGATAAAAGGGACAACATAGTTAGAAAGTATCAGTACAGGTATTGATATAAAGTACCATCATTTGCAGAAAATAGTTTTCTTCAGTGTGATGAATTAGGAAAAACACCGAATTTAGTCAGAAGCCTTGAGTTCTAATTCTGGCTCTATTTACTACTGTTGTGATTTTGGACAAGTTACTTCCTTTTTTTGATTCTCTGATATCAAACTACACAGAAAATAAAATTTAATTGTTCTTTATGATTAACTCCTTTGACCAATCGTGGTCTTAAAAAGAAAGTAGAACTCATAACACTTCAATTATAGTATTTCTTTCCTTTCAGGTGTAAACATCAGTGTGATTATTGATATCAATATAAACCTTTCAGTTATTGTTTCTGCCTTGATTGCAATTCTGTATACCCTGGTGGGTAGACTCTACTCAGTGGCCTACACTGATGTTGTGCAACTCTTCTGCATTTTTTTGGGACTGGTGAGTTTGAACAACTATTTTTCCACTTTCAAAATAGTGTTTCTGTATGACAAGTCAACTAAAAGTCAGTTGATATGCATTTTCTGTCATGGAGAGGATGGGAGATAGATAAGGGATTAATTATCACTAAGAACTAAGTAAATAAGAACAAAATATCACTCAGGGATGGCTGGGTTTCATTTAGAACCAAGCATTGAATTTGTTTTTACATTTTTGGTTGTTTTTCTTGATTCTTAAATTGATTTCAACTATTAAAAACTGTTTATCCTTCTCTCTCTTTTTTTAATTCTGTCCCTCCTCAAAAATTTGTTTTGCTTCTAATCACTATTTCCCTTAATCCACCTTCCCTTTTATCCTTCATGTCCTTCTCTTATTCCCTTTGCCTATTACTTCCATATAGTAAGATAGAGTTCTATTCCCAACTGAGTCTCTTTGTGTGTCTGTTTATATTTTCTTCCCATTTTGAACCAATTCCAATGAGAAGGAGGTTCAAGTATTGCCCACTCCCCCATCTTCTCCTACACTATAAAATCTCTTCCTTGATTGTCTCTCTTATTTAAGATAATTTCCCCCATTTTCCCCCTCCCCTCCCACAGTAACTTTTTTCACATTATCTCTTTTTGTCAAGCCTTCATTTTTTTGAGGTCTTCCCAACTCAATCAATTCATGCCTATGTCCTCTATGTAGACTTCTTTTAACTGCTCCAATAATGAAAAAATTATTAGAAATTACATGTAGATCTTCCCATATAAAAATGTAAACTTTTAACTTTATTAAGTCTCTTGTGATTTCTCTTTCATAATTTCATAATTTTCTTGCATTGTTATCATCCACCTCCCATTTTCCTCTACCACTCTTTTTTTTTTTTCTTTAGCCCTTCCAGGAATTCTTGTTGGGTTTCTGTCCAATTTGCTTTTTGTTTTCCATTGAAACTTTACCTGTAACTGTGTTCATATTGTTGTCATCTAAATTGTGTTTTAATCTTTTCTGTCACCATAGTAGATTTTTATGATCAGTTTCTTTGGTTGTTGTTCAGTCATTTTTTCAGCATATTTCTTGACTTTCAAATTACTGTTAAAATTGGGCTTGTACCAGAAAGGTATAAAAGAAACATTGTCCCCACATTCAGTTTTTGTTGTGCTCTTTTTCTCCTCAACTAAATTTGGGGTCTGTGAGTTTTCCGTGCTTCTAATATAGTTTGATGAGGGGAGGGAGGTGATCACCATTTTCCAGTTCTCTACTCTGGTCTTTACTAAGGAAGGACCCAGAAGTATATGAGGACAATATAACAATGTTCTGCACTTGGTGTCAGCTCAGGATCCCTTAGAATCTTCTTCTGACCAATTGTCTAACCCCCTTACAATCTCTGAAATAAGAGTTCCTGAAGCTACTACTACTGCTTGTTTCAGCAACCTCCATGACCTGCCACTGCTTCTGGCTGCTGCTTTTCCCATCCAGTATCGTAAAATTCCCTTCTGATCACCTAAATTGTCTTGGGCTAGAAAAAATGTTACCCCAAACTTTTGTCGATTTTGCCATTCCAGAATTCAAACAGACATTACATTTTAGAGTTGTTTAAAGAAGAATCTTGGGAGATTTATGAAAACCTAAACATGTTATAATGTTAATTTTTTGTTACAGTGGATCAGCGTACCTTTTGCGATGTCACATCATGCTGTGGCAGACATTGGATTTACTGCTGTGCATAAACTTTTCCAGGAACCTTGGTTAGGATCTCTTAAATCAAATGACGTATACACTTGGATTGATAATTTTCTTTTACTGGTAAGTGATATCATACAAATAAAATATCTGTTTTGTAGTGGAATAAATCTTCATCTTTTGACAGAGACAATAACAGACGAAAAGTACCTTACTAAACCAGATGTCAGGTGGCCCAGGAAAGCCCATATTCTGTCACATTCTGTCAGATGGGCCAAGTAAGCCCTGGGAGTCTTTTCATTTTCAATGAAGCATCAAATGTATGTGGCAGCATGGTGACAATAATGAAAAGCAAATCTTGGCTCGTTGATGGAGTTGACTGATGCTAAAGTTAGAAAACAAGGTCATAGACAAGGGTAATAACTTTGGCTCTGAGACTAGACTGTTCTTATGCATAGGTAAAATAAGCAGCTGTCTACACATTATAATTTAAGAGGCACAATAAGACACACTGCCAATTATTTTTCCACCAGCCTATCACAATACTTTTAAAAATAAAGCAAAAAAAGAATACTGACAACAATGGGATCACCTTAAAAGTTTTCCCTTGGGTAATAATCCTTTATTTTAATTTCATAGTATGATTAGAATTAATATTATCACATTAACTTTAGAATTCTTTTGAGTTTTAGTGACTACTACAACATTTTTTTTAATGAAGGTTATACTTCTATCTTGCCCACAGTTCTAAAATGAAATCTTATCAAAGATGTCTGAAATAGAATCAGGAATTTAAAAGAATAATAAAAAAAAATAGTTTTCTATTTTTTGCTTACTAAAAAAGAATTTGACTCCATTGACAATGCCATAGTTTTAAAAGCTTTCTTTTAACAAGATATCTTATATACATATATTAAGATTATACAAAAGTCTTAATTAAACAAAAACATACAGATAACTTTTAAACTATATCAGAGTTTGAAAAAAATGATGTTGCTTTTTTGCTTATTGGAGAAGATGCATTTCTAGCATGTGAAACAGCCTAAACAAAGGTAAGGAAGTATTACAGTAAAGTGTATTTTAAAAGGGCAGAAAATTTTACAATTTGACTTGATCATAAAGAGCATAGATACAAGTAATATGAGTAGAATGATAGAGTGGGACTGGATCTTAAATACCAGGCAGAGGAACTGAAAATTTACTTAAAAGTCAGTAGGGAGCTACTGAGTATTTTTTGGCAGAAGAACAATATGATTATATCTATAATATAAGAAACAATATACTCTAGCATGAGGGGCGAATTATTTTAAAGTAATATAGGGGAGTTTTAGAGATTCTTGTCTGTGTTCAAGTTGGAATAGATGTAGTCTGAGATTCTTTCCAGATGTGATATTTTATAATTCTGTAAAAGTTGATGGAAAGGACCCAAGGCACAGGAAAAGACTGAAGATGAAGAGGTGTAGGGTGATGACTGTTGAACTAAAGTCTCATAAAAAGCAGAAGGAAACTTAATAGAAAAATATATAAAGGAAGAAATAGGAAAGTTTCTTTTGTAAACAAACAGAAGGATATTAGAAGTACTAAGGAATCTGAATAATACAAAATGGAGACTAAGGAAGAACACATTGGTTATATTCAGTATTTTTAAAGAGAATATACCCACTGAGCCTAGAGAAAAGAAGACTTTCAGGGAAGGGGATTGTATACATAATACCTGTCTTCAAATACTTGAAGGGCTGTCATATAAAATAAAGATTAAATTTATTCCATTTGACCTCAGAAAATCAAGTTAAGACCAATGGATGGAAATTTCAAAGAAGCCAATTTAAACTAGAAATTAGGAAATAGTGAGGAAAAGGGCGAGAGAAGCATTGCTTAACAATTGAAATTCTTCAGAAGTGTCATTAAGAGATGGTAAATCTTGAAGCTCTTCAAACAGGGACTAGTGAATCATTTGTCAACTGTGTTAGAGTAGAGATTACTTTTATGTATGAAATGAGTAGTTGAGTTCCCTAGCAAATCTAACATTTTTGTAATTTGATTCTTAGTAAAGTACAAGACCAACTAATATAAGCGTGGAGCTTGTTGATGGATTTAGTTGAAAGTAAAGAATAAAATATTTAGAATAACCTCTCTGTAAATTACAAAATGAATGAGCTATCAATACAGATAGGAGTGAAAATTTTCGTACTTCAACAAGATTTCAGCTGAAGTTAGATACCATACATCGTGATCACAATCATCAAAAATGTACATTTTTTCTATACTCATGTTTACAGTGATATTGAGCAGGAAAGGAAAAATCAAAAGACAGAGTTACTGAAGAATACACATTCATAGATAAAACACTACATAAAATCAGAGAATATTCTAAAGTATCTATGTAGTAAAACAGTAGCAAATAACAAGACTAAGGCTGGGTTTAAAAGAAAGCAAAGTCAGACTGGGAGATATGGACTTGAAGAAATAGGATTATTCAAGGGGCAAAGGGACACAATAAAGTTGAAAATTTGGCCATAGTATGTATGAGAGAAATACAAGAAAAGGAAACAATTGTGACTACTTGGAGAGTGTAATTTTAGAATTCTAGATCATGGAGCTAATGTAAATCTAAGAAATGATATGGTATAATTAGAGTGAAATGTAATTAATGTATTGTGGAAAAAGAGGTAGCTGGAGTCAAGAAAGCTGATAGTCATCAAAAATAGGAGAATAATGTGGAGATCAGGATATGACAGCAACAAGGAGAAGGAGAAATTGGTATAATAAGACAATTGTCACCAAATATTTATTAAATACTTACTATGTGCCATAAAGTGGTTTATGGACTGGGCATAAAAAGAAATGAGCAAAAAGTAAGTCTTTGTTTTCAAGGAAATCATAGTCTAATTGGGGAGGCAATAGGTAAATAGGTATGTATTGTATATGTGTGCACATGTGTTGTGTATATATGTGTGTTTGTGTGTGTTTTTGCACACAAAATTATGTGTGTGTATATATATATATATATATATAAAACTAAAATGAGAGAGAAAGAGACAGAGAGAGAAGGAAAGAGGGAGGGAGGAAGAAAAGAAGGGAAGGAGAGAAGAGGAGGGAAAGAGAGAAGATAGAGACAGAAGAAGAAAGAGAAAGTAATTTTGTCTGAAAAAATGAAGAGAACTATATTTAAATATAATGTCTTCTAAGGGAAAAAAAGTATAGTATTATAGATAGAGGACCAATTTAGAAGTAAGGTAGAACCTGGTTCAAGTCCTGTCTTAGACTTAAAAGAACTTTGTAACCATGAGTATATCATTTAATCTCAGTGTCACAGGTATTTACCACAACTATAAATTACCAAATAATACCATTCTAGTAGAAAATATTTCCACACAAAGAATTCCTTACATTGAAGAAATCACAGATCTCAGAACACACCTGCCATCCTCAAGCAATATTTGAGATAGATAGATATAGATATAGATATAAATATATAGATAGATATCCCCTCTAGAAAAAAAATCCTCTCTTGTCCTAGAGTACTTTGCCAGCTAGACTTTCCCATTAGCAGCACTGGCACCTGATACATTTTGATTTTGAAGTTCTTCTTTTTTAATCAGTCTTCTAAAATTGGTATTATTTTTCAGTGATAGATATTGTACAATGTCCAAGGTTATAGTTTCTCTTCTATTAGTCACATTTTCCACTAGCACCTCCCATTTAGGGAGTCATTTTTAGCCCCTCACTGAGATAGAGATGTGCTCTAATCTAGTCAACAGTGAACTTATAAAAATATATCTTGATGGCTTATGATATAGAAAGATTTCCACAGAATCCAATCATATTTATGTGTGTGAATTCTTGTAATTCCAGTTTTTACAGGAATCAAAATCTGTACCACATTTCTGGCAACTTAGTATATATGAGATAAGTAGATCCTATTCACTATCTGCAGTAGAATAGTCATACTTTGGAAAAAAAACAATAATTAGATTATAGGGAAGCATATTGTAGCTGTCATTTCTGGAAATGTTTTCAGACCCAGATGTAAGTATTTGATTTCTTTGCAGATGATCGGAGGGATTCCATGGCAACCCTATTTTCAAAGAGTTCTGTCATCATCTTCAGCAACCTATGCTCAGCTTCTATCCTTTTTGGCAGCTTTTGGGTGTTTAGTGATGGCTCTCCCTGGAATACTTATTGGTGCAATTGGAGCATCAACAGGTAAAATTTTATCTTGTTACTGACAACACTATGGTCATTAATATATAGACTTGGAACCCCATGTTATTTAGTTGATTTGAAATATTGGTTTCCAGCCTTTGAATTTACTTTGACATAAAATGAGTCATACATCAAATTGTAATAATCACCAAATGACTATGTGACCTAAGAATAAAAGACAATACCTTTCATAATTATGGTGATAGAAAGTGATACAGATATTCACAAAGAGTAAAATAATTTTAGTCACACAAAATGAAAAATCATTTACACAGAATAAATCAATCAAGATAAAAGAAGGAAAAATTTTATTGGAAAAATATTAACATAAAATATTAGCGATAAAAATTGATAGCTAAGGTACATATACACACATATAAACACACACACTGAAACAAATATGTAATACTGAATCATTTCCAAATTGGTGAATGGATATGAAGTTTTCAAATGCAAATTTGCAAACTATAAATTACCATAAAAAATCATACTCCAAATTACTACTAGCTATAGAATTTAAAATTAAAACAACTTTGTGCTTTCACCACAAACTCTAGAAACTGCCAAATTTGACCCAAACAAAAGATAACAGAAAGCAATGGAGAGAGTCTGGGAAAAGACATAAAGTGTTATTGGAGTAGTCTATTGATCTAAACATTTTAGATAACTATTTGAAATTTTTCAAGAAAAATGACTAAACTGTTCATATACTTTGACGCAGAGATCTGACTTGTATTCCTTTTTCCTAAAAAGGGAAGAAAGAAAGATATAAAATGTGCCAAATGTTCATAGCAGGACATTATGTTGTGAATTAGAAACAAAAAGATGCTGATCAATTGAAGTATAACTAAAAAGAAATTGCAAATATGAGGAATTCATAAAAAAACACAGGAAAATTTTGTTATGTGAAGAAAAATGAAATATTCAGAAGCAATACCACTTACAGAATGATATAACATAGGGACAATAGTCACTAAAAGGAAGTCTGATTCTGAACAACCAAAAACCAATTGTGATCTCAGAGAACAGATAATGTCATGTATTACTTTCCTCTTGGGAAAGAAATGAGGAATTACGAGAATATTTTATTTTTTACCAGATACCACTGTATCAGTTGTATTTCTTTAATTTTTTTAGTCTTTTTTTTTTTTGTTGTTGTTACAAGGAAAGGTTTAATATATCTTGAGTGGGAGGAGAAAAGAGAAGTGTATTGCTTTATCCAGAAGTAACTGTAAAGTAAAAATAAAAGGCATTTTTTCAAAAAAAAACTTTTTAATAGGCCCTGAGAAATGTTGGTTTTAAAGCTTCCATGAGTAAATAGCCCAAATCACTCTTCAGGAAATCTGGATTAAATTTTAAAATCTTTCTTGACAACTGTCAGAGAAGAATATTCTTTAGGCAAATGCACACATCCTTGAGACCTTGGCAATTACATTTATTCCCTTAGAATAGTTTGACTCAAGAATGTTTTAGAATTCTGCAGTGCTTGGCATACCAGTTCAATCTTATAGGAAGATAGAAAAGTAATAATCTAAGGCACAGAAGAAATAATGTTCACGAAGTATCAGCTTTTAAAAGAAAATTGCTTTATTATTTTTAACAAAAAGTCCATGTTAAATTCTCTCTATATTTATTCCCCACACACACAAATAAAAATTTGAATGATATTTAACTGCCAATAGATTTGTCACTGGGAATACCTAGTCTCAGAGAATCTTTGAAATTGAGTATTCAAGAGCCCATCCAGTCCAAATCACAACCAGGAAAAAATTGCCCTATATCACATTGAATAAGTGATCATTTGAACTTTGATTCAAGGTGGCAAATGATGGAGAATTCATCTTTCCCAAAGCAGTCCATTTGTTTTTCGTTTTGCTATTTCTAATTGTCACAAAGTATTTCCTTATATTGAGCATAAATTTCCCCCTTCTCAAATTTCACCTGTTTCTACTAGATTGCTATTTTTTGTACGCAAATAGAAATAATCTATTTTCTCTTTCATGTACTAATCTTGCAAACACTTGAAGACAGGTGTCATGTCCCTTGCTCCTCTCCCAGGTCTTCTCTGGGTTAAACAAACCAATCTTCATCTGACATGAAGTTGAGACTTTTTGCCCTCCTTATGGCCCTCCCCTACATATTTTTCAGTTTATCAATGTCCTTCCTAAAATGTAGAACCTGGAACTAAAGACCTGTATTTGAATTCCAGCTCTTACTCTTTTACTTTGGATAAATCACTTAATCTTACTGGGAATTAGTTTTCTTATTTATAAAGGGAAGGCTTTGGGGAGAGAATCCTTTCTATATTTTTTTCTACTTCTATATGCTTTGAATTTGAATGAATAGTATATCTGATTTTTGCAAATTTTGAATCCAACAGATTGGAATAAGACTACATATGGTCTTCCACACCCCATAGAAAGGGAAGAAGCAAATATGATTTTACCCATTGTGCTGCAGTATCTCTGTCCAGTATACATTTCTTTCTTTGGCCTGGGTGCAGTAACAGCTGCTGTAATGTCATCTGCAGATTCTTCTATCCTATCAGCAAGTTCAATGTTTGCTCAAAATATCTACCAACTATTATTCAGACAAAATGTAAGTACTATTTTAAAAATAATCATTCTGTCTCCCTTTTCCCTAAGGGGATTCCTTATTTCCTATTTCATTTAAGAGCATGAAATAAGCTGGGACATTCCCTTATCCCGAATATTTTTTTAACTTGATGATTTACTTAATATCTATAAGTATGCTTAGCAATATCCTTTTAGCCAATTGATTAGATGCCTTACTCAATGCAACTTGAGGTTACATCTCAATTCAATAGACTTGTATTAAGCAATAATTATTTATAGCAATTTGTGTCAAGTTCTGGGCACTGGAGATACAAAGAGAAAATCCCTGTTCTTAAGTTTATGGCATAGATAACATGAGTAATACATTTGAATACTAAGTAAAATCATCCAATATGCCCATTAGGTTATAAGGAAGGACTATGTATAGAAGATGTCACCTAAGCCTTGAAAGAAACTAAGTATCCTTAAAAAGGGAGTATATTTCAGTCATGAGACAAAGCCTATGCAAACCACTCAGCCTGAAAAGCAGAATATAGAAGTATCTAGATGGCAGAGTGAATAGATCACTGGACCAAAAGTCTGAAAGATCAATTTGAATCCTACCTCAAAAGGTCACTTATTTAAAATTTTCCTTTTTTTTAAAAAAAAAAAAATTTTTTTTAAAATTGGGAAAAAGAAAAACCCAAAAAACATTAAGGAAAAAGGTTTTTTTTAAATTTTTGGGGAAAAATTTTTTTTTTTAATTTCCCAAAAACCAAAAATTTTAAATTTTTTTTTTTTAAAATTAAAATTGGTTTAAAAATTCCAAAAATTTTTTATTTTTTTTTTAAAAAATTTTTTTCCCTTTTTTTAAAAAAAATTTATTTTTTAAAATTAAAAAAAAAAATTTTTTAAAAATAATTTGAATTAAATTTTTTGGAAAAAATTTTCCCCTTTAATTTAAAAAGAATTTCCCCAAAAAAAGAAAATAAAAAAAATTAAAACCCAAATTTAAAACCCTAAAAAAAAATTTAAAATAAATTTTTTGAAAAATTTTTAACCCTTTTTAAAAATTTTTTTTTTTCCCCAAAAAACCCCAAAAAAGGGGGTTTTTTTAATTTTTTTAAAAATAATTGGGGCCCCGGTTTTTTTTTTTAAAAAAAAAATTTTTTCCGGAAACCAAAAAAACGTTAAACCCCAAAAAAATTCCCCCTTTTTAAAATTTTTTTTTTTTAAAATTTTTTTTTAAAAAAATTTTTTTAATTTTTCGTTAAAAACCCCAAAAAAGGGGTTTTTAAATTTTAAAAAAAAAAAAAAAAAAAAAATTTTTTTTTTAAAACCCCTTTTTCCCTTTTTTAAAAATTAAACCCAAAAAAAAGGAAAAAAAAAGGGAAACCTTTTTTGGTTTTTAAAATTTTTTTTTAAAAAAAAAAAAAAGCAAGGTTTTTAAAAAAAACCAAAAAATTCCAATTTTTTTCCCCCCCTTTTCCCCCTTTTTTTTAAAAAAAATTTTTAAAAAAAAAAAATTTTTAAAAAAAAATTTTTAAAAAAGGGAAAAAAAAAAAAAAAATTTTTTTTTTTTTAAAATTTTTTTTTTAATTTTTCAAAAAAAAAAGGGGGGTTTTGGGGGACCCCCCAAAAAGAAAAAAATTTTTTTGGGTTTTTTTCCCCTTTCCCAAAAAAAAAAAAATTTTTTTTTTTTTTCCTTTTTTTCCCAAAGTTTAAAAAATTTTTAAATTTTTTAAAAAAAAAAAGGATTTTAAAATTTTTAAAAAAAACCAAATTTTCCCAACCAAAAAACCCCCAAATTTTTTCCAAAAATTTTTTTTAAAATTTTGGGAATAATAAAAAAATTTTTTTTTTTTTTTTTTTTTTTTTGGGGTTTTTTTTTAAAATTTTGGTTTTTTTAAAAAAATTTTTTTCCCCCCTTTAAAAAAATTTAAAATTTTTTTTTTTTCCCCCCCTGGGGTTTTTAGATTTTTAAAAAAATTTTTTAAAAAAAATTTCCCAAAAAATTTTTTTGGTTAAAAAAATTTTTTTTTTAATTTTTTTTAAAAAAAAAATTTTTTTAAAAAAGGGTTTTTTTTGGGGAAAACCAAAAAAAATTTTTTTTTCCCTTTTTCCCCCTTTTTTTGGGAATTTTTGGAAAATTTAATTTGGGTTTAAAATTTTTTTTTTATTTTTTGGGTTTTTGGGGGAAAAAAAATTTGGTTTTTTATTAAAATTTTCCCTTTTTTCCCCTTTTTTTCCAAAATTTTTTTTTAAGCCTTTTTTTTTTTTCCCGGGTTTTTTAAAAAATTTTTTTTTTTTTTTTAAAAATTTTTTTAAAATTTTTTTTTTTAAAAATTGCCCAAAATTTTTTCCCCCCTTTTTTTTTTTTTTTAATTTAAAAAACCGGAAAAACCTTTTTTTTTAAATTTTTTTTTTTTTTTTTTAAAAAAAAAAATTTTGGAAAAAAAAATTTTTTTTTTTTCCCTTTTTTTTTTAAACCCTTTTTTTTTTTCCTTTTTGATTTTTTTTAAAAGGGCTTTTTTTAAAATTTTAATTTTAAAAAATTTTTTTAAATTTTTTTCCTTTTTTAAATTTTTTTTGGGAAAAGGTTTTATTTTTAATTAAAAAATTTTTTTTTTAAAGGGTTTTTTTAAAGCAATTTTTTTTTAAAAAAAAAATTTTTTTTTTTTTTTTTAAGTTTTTTTTAAAAAAATTTTTTTTTTTTTTTTTTTTTTTTTTAAAAAATTTTTCCTTTTTTTGGGGGGTTTTTTTTTTAAAGGGAAAAATTTTCCTTTTTAAATTTTTTTTTAAAAATTTTTTTTTTTTTTTTTTGGTTTTTTTTTAAAAATTTTGGGTTTTTTTTTTTTTAATTATTAAATTTTTGGGTTTTTTTTTTTTTTTTTTAAAACCGGGGTTTTGGGTTTTCAAAATTGGTTTTTTTTTTTTTAGCCTTTTCCTTTTTTTTTTTTTTAAAAAAATTTTTTTTTCCCTTTTTTTTAAAAATTTTAAATTTTAATTTTCCCCGGGGCCAAAAAAATTTTTTTTTTTTTAAATTTTTTAAAAAATTTTTTTTTTTTTTTTTAATTTTTTTCCTTTTTTTTTTTTGGGAATTTTTTTTTTTTTTTAAAATTTTTTAAACCCCTTTAATTAATTTTTCAAATTTTTTTTTTTAAAAAAATTTTCCTTAATTTTTTTGGGTTTTTTTGAATTAAATTTTTTTTTTTTTAAAATTTTTTCCCCTTTTTTTTTTTTAAATTTTTATTTTAAATTTTAGTTTTTTTAAATTTAATTTTTTTTAATTTCCCTTGGTTTTTTTTTTTGGAATTTTTGGGGGTTTTTTTAATTTTTTTTTTTTTTTTTTAAAAAAATTTTTTTTTTTTTTTGGGGAAAAATTTTTAAGGGCCCCCTTTTAAAAATTTTTTTTTTAAAATTATTTGGGGTTTTTTTTTTTTTTTCCCCCTTTTTTTTAAATTTTTAAATTTCCAATTAAATTTTTTATTTTTTTTTTGGGGGTTTTTTTCCCCGATTCAAAAAGGAAATTTTTTTTTTTTTTTTTTTTTTTAAAAAAGGGGTTTTTTTAAAAGGGTTCCATTTTTAATTTGGGGGTTTTTTTTTTTTTTAAATTTTTTTTTTTTTTTTTTTTTTTTTTTTTTTTTAATTTTTAATTTTAAAAATTGGTTTTTTTTTTTTTATTTTCCCCCCTTTTTTTTTAAATTTTTTTAAAAAAAGGGGAATTTTTTTTTTTTTAGGCCTACTACTTATAGATAAAGCATTCTTATTATGATTGCATTCTTCATTTTCATGTGTTTTTAAATGACTGGGAATGACATGCTTACATGTTTCCAGGTATTTCAAGAATTGATATATAAATTCAAGATGTTTTTGGTTAACTGAGATGTTAAAGATTAGTCCAAATAAGCTATTCACCCTGTTGTCTAAATCCAACAAAACATTTGGTATATGTATAATCTTATATAACTGAATAAAATGTAAACTTGAAAGAAGTGAACTTAGTTTGATGACTATTGGATTTGGGTTATTATTTTTATGCAGTGAAATGAGGTAATGTTTTAAAAATATAAATGGTCATTTTCCCCTCCATTCTTCAAGCTGATTTGCTCTGGTATAAAGTGCAATTAGGAACCAATTTATTGTAAGTCTGCTATTAGCCAGACTATGCATATGGGTAGTTCTAAAATATATACTTTTGACTGTCAAAAGTATTATGTAAAACTATGCTAAATATTAAGTAGATTAAAAATAATAGATGTCTATGTTTTCAATGTAATAGTACTGTATTAAATTGTGCCAATATAATTCAGGATATCATTGTCTAGGTTTGCCTTTTATTTTTTTTTGGCTGATCCTTGAATAATAGAAATGTATTTTATTAGCAAGTAGGGTAAATGGTGCTTTATGAATACTATGCAACAGAAAATAAATAAAACTAACCCATTAATTAAGTCAGTACACATGCTCAGTGAAACTGCTGCATTATATGGGCAAAAACATGATGATGTATTCAAAATAGTAAAAGAAAGAAAGAAATGATAAAGAAAATAAGCACTGTACTCAGGCCTTTAGTAATGTACAGTAGTGTCCAGAAATCCAAGTGATGATGTAGTTTAACTTCTTTTCTTTGAAGAAGGTCTCTACCTAAATCTAAGACAGCTAACTGCCAAATCTCCCCTTCTTGCATTTAACCTCCTGAGAAAGGTCACTGTTCAAATACTTCAATGTAGCATTTTTAAGTACTTTTTTGTCTGAAAAAATCTTCCACATTGCTATCTAAATCTCTCCTATTACTTTTTGAATTGTATTGGGCAGATTTCTCAACCCCAGGTTTTAAAAAGATATTGTTGGGTGTGTGTGAGAAATAGGATACTAATAATGAACTCTTGAATGAAAGAAGCAAGACCTATAAGGTTTGGGAAATTTATCATATGACCTTACTCTTTGAGAGACATACTTTTTGTTATTTCTTCCATCTTTAAAATGGAATATGTGGGAAAGGGGTAAGAAAGAATGCAATGAAATACTAGGGCAGTATTATTGTATGACACTGAGCCACATGGGTCATGTTCATAAGAGAAATCTAAGTGAGTTTTTTCAAGTCTTAGGGTTCTACTTGGAATCATTCATAAAATTAAAATGGAGTTTTAACTTCCCAAGGCAGAACTTTAGGGCCCTAGGCAAAAAGATAAAACTCCTTCAAACCCATTTCCCATCCTAACCCAAGGCTACCTTTTAACATTTTAACATATTTAGCAAAATAATAGAGAAGGGAATGGAGAGAGAAAGGAGAGAGGGAAGGGAGAAAGGAAAGGAGAGAGAGACAGAGAGAGAGCTACATACAAAAACAAAGGCAGACATAGAGACAGAGAGAAAGAAAGAGAAAGAGAGAATTATGCAGTTTGAGTGGTCTCAATTCCTGGTGGTCAAGAGATTAGTGGCAATAACAGAGTTGTTAAGATTCCCCTTTAAATCAGCCGCAAGTTTAGGAATGAAAGAATTCACTCATTCCCAAATTATTAGTTGCAAAACGAAAGTTTATTGTTGGATAGAAATCAGTTTACCAAGTGACAGACTTCTACAGTAGCAGATTCATTGGAAATTGGAATCTTGGCACTGAGAATGCTTTCTCAGTAGGCAGAAGAGTCCTGGCAGCTGAGTGAGCTACATAGGTCCATCTGCAAAGACCTTAGTTGAGGGAAGCTGTTATATTGGGTATCTTGATAGAGGCTGGGATAGTCCAAACTGATCAGATCAGGATTCCTCATAAATGAGAATTTAGGATTTCTATGGGAGTTGATTTGCCCCTGAAGAGTATTGCTTCTCTTATCCTGAAAGGTTTGGGCTCTGTACCGAATTCTTGGAGCCTGGGAGATCCTCATCAAAGGAGACACAAATTTCAGAGTGATAATCTTAAAGGGAACAGTTGCCCTCCTGCTTCAATATTACTACAAGGAAGAAAGAATTCTTGCTCATAAGAAACTTATATTCTAATATAGGAGAATGACACATAAAACTACAACTAGGAAAATGACATGAAGTGGAGGTTGTGCATGATGAGGGTGAAAGTTAACCTATTGTAGTCTGTCATCACTGAGGCAGATTTCATGGAAAGAAAATAAGGATAATAGTAAGAATGTACGCAAAATTATGTGGAGACATCCAGGAATGTAGCTTAATGACTAAATACTTTACAGTAGTGGAAGAGTAGCATAAATAAATCCAGAAAAGGATGTAGGGAGAAAGTAGGAGGAAAGGAGGAGAAAAGAGACACTTCTCAGCTACTAGTTTTCACAGCTGAAAAGAAAATGTCCACTCTCAATTGAGACTTTTCTTCCATTGTATTTGCTGCCATTCTGTCTGTGGTTTCTGATAAAAGTAGTTATTCCAGGGGAATCTTAGTAAATATTGATCACTCTTGAACTTTTTCAGTCTTTGATCTGCTCTACCTATCTCTGCTGCCATCACTCTCAATTTATTACTTCTTATACCTGTTTCCAGCCTATCCCTGATGTTCTTTTGGTGAGGTGTGAGAAGTGAGGATAATCCCCTAATAGCAATGGGATCCCTTGGTGGGTTGCACAGGTTTAAATCCCAAGAAATACAGGTAAGAGATTTGTGGCAAAGAATGGGAGAAATCAGCCTTCTTAGTGGACAAGATCCTGTTAAAATAATTTTGCAAAGATAAATTGACACTGAGAAGAAAATATGTTCATCAGTGAACAAAGTCCAGAAATGCAAATAGCAAAGACTGGGATTTCAGAGTTGCCTTTTATTAGCCTTCTGAGGTCTGGGGCTTCTTTGAGCTTTGACCCCAAGGGGGGCCCAATCTCTGGATGAATCTGAGAGACTGATTTTCAATTCAGTTCATTTCAAAATTGAATGAGGTTACTTATCTTGAATGGGTATAGCCCCTCCCAGAAGCCAAGAGAATTTGAGACCCTGAATCACCCTTCCCCAACAGGTTAAAGGGGACACAGTTCACATCAGAGACTTTCCCACCCTTTGCCCAAAAGCTCTTAATTGATATCATTCCCCCCTCATTTCCAATTGAATAAGATTATGACATAATTGGGGGTTGTCTAGGAAAGGTGTGCCCCTTCCGGGGTTTGAGACTCCCTTGTCCCAAAGATTCCTTTCCAACCTTTCTCCCCCCAAAGATTAAAGGGGACACAATTTACATCATTTTCACTTTATCCTAATCTAAAAGCATGTGGAGGGGACTGAATTTTCAAAAATTCCAGCTGACATTCAAAAGATTTGCCCTAGTAATGTACCCAACCTTGCTCAATATTGCAAAGCATTATGGAAAAACATTAGGAATTTTATAATATCAGAAGTGGAAGGACCTCAGAAACTTGAAATGTCTAAAAGTGACATTTCAATCTCAAAACCTTTTACTAATGAAGAACTTGAATTGTTCCAAGGTTTTTTCCCCCACTTTTGAAGTTAAAATCTTTCTCTTTGCCTCTTCTACCAATTACCCATTTCACTAATGAAATCCTGGGTATCCAGGTAAGTATTAGCAGAAAAAAATCTGAAGCACTTATAGAATTATAAAATTTCCTGAGGCAAGCTGGGAAGGGCTCTAGTAGCCTCAACTCAGCCTTAAATTAGCTTTCTGTTTTTAAGTAGGCCTTTTGTTCAAGTGAACTTTTGATTACAGTCCCACCTCTGGTCTAGGTCTCTAGAAACCCCATATTTAGTGTTTCTGAACAGAAAGCCAAGTTATGATGTCAAATCCCTGAGGTTAAATTCCCCTATAAATGATTTGCTCTTACTGTAGATCTTTGTAAACTTCTCTATTAATGTAGCTCTCTAGTCAATGGCATACCATCTCACGGGCTTTTCCTTTTAATATTGTCTTCCTCTTGGTTACTTATGAGTTCCATGAGGGAACTTGTCTTTCCTCTTAATTGCTAAAAACCCATTTCCTTGTGTTATCAAAAGACCCTGTGGAATTTAGCAGGATTGGGGAGTTAACCCTGGACCAGCTGATGTTGGCCACTGCTTGCCTACTGCTTCTCCAGTTGCATGCTAGTCTAGGAGTAGTGTTTAACATTCAATGATCTTTTAGAGTGAATGGAGAATCCTTTATTTTATTTTCAGAAAATTGGGGTGTCCTCAATGACACACTGAATACAGAATTAGGAGCAAGTTTTATATTGTTAGTTTGGTTCTCTACTCCCCCCTTCAAGATTCAGATTAGTTGAATTTATAGTCAGAGTTGGTTACAATTGGTTGACTTTACAATCCAAATTACAATTAGGTCATTTTTTACAATTAGAGTTACAATTGGTCAATTTTCACTTCTCTTTATTCACCCATCCCTTATGTCAAAAGGCTTATGTCCTTCATTGATCCAAGATAGTTTGGGCTGGGTTAAGTCTGGGTCTCTTTGTCAGGAACTTTATTTTTAGTCAGTTCTTTCACTTAGTGATTGGTTGGAGATAGCATAATAAGATACTTTCCCCCTCCCTTCCTCCTGTTCTAATATTTGTAGAAATCTAACATCACACTCCTCACACTTGCTAACTCCTCTTGAAATCTACCCCATTCTTAGCAGCATAATAAAATCTTTGTCACTTGATTTGGAGGTTTATATCTACAAATTCTTTTGAAATTACTCTCAACACTGTCCTGTAATCCCAATATTCTTTTGGGGGTATCACTCTACCTCATCATTTGATGTCTAATCCCATCATTCTGGTGACCTGGTATGGAAAGAATCTGACTGAACCCCATAACTTCAACACCACCATTACTATTGGGCAGAAGCAGAAAAATATAATCATTCTTATATATTAGCCTTTGAAATATTTGGAGCCAGTTTTTATGTTCCCTCTAATGCTGTCTTCATGCTAAATAAAATCAATTCCTCCCACAAATCTTCATATGGTAAAAACTCTTTTTTTCTCACCTTTCTGGTAACCTTTACCTAATATGCTTCAATTGTCAAGATCCTCTCTAAAATCAGGTGCCTAGAAATGAGCATAGTATTCTGTGTGTTGCTTAACCAAAGAACTACTCAATTGTAGTTGATACATTTCTAGATGCAAGATAACCAAAATTAATTTTTTAAATATTATGTCACGTTACCAAATCATATTGATATTGTAGTATTTAAGCACTCAGTTATTTTTCAAATCAAAAAGCATTTATTAAGTGCTAGTCGGTAATGCTAAGTATAACATGCAAACAACTATTTACAAACAAGATATTTAATATAACATCTAATTTACTCTATATGACCAGTATGCTATGGCTACAAATATTGCTGGCTGTCAGATAATAGCGTGATGGTTAGTGATAACAGAGTTTCTAAGAGCAATAATAAATATTGAGCAATAATAATGAGTGCTTAAAGTTGACACAGGTGCAGAACAAAATTAGGTGTCCAACCTACAGACTTTTCAGACTTAAAAATACACTTACAAAAGGTTTCCCTGTGAGCTCTACCCAAAGAATTATGGATATTGTAACTGTGCACAAAGTCAGAGCAAGATCACTCCTCAACTTTACCTCTAAACCATAAAATTAACCTTTTCCTAAAAGTTTATCTTCTTACCCCTGAGTCTTTGCTAACTTCTTTTAGAATTTAGCCCACTTTAATTGGCATTGCATTTATAATAAACTTTGCCCCTCAATTTGGGAATGTGTCTGAGCCAGCAAATTCTTTTGAGATATCTCATAACATTGGTCTAAAACCCCACCTTTTTGGGGGTCCTCCTTGAGTCCCAACAATGACATAACAACAAAAGATAATCTAACAATACCATTAGATATGATTAATATAATGTTATATAATATAAATTATTTTAGCATATTATATACTATAATACTAAAACATAATATAGTTATAGAACAACACAATACTATATAATTAATAAATTTAAAGTAATCTCAGAGGGAGGGAACTAGCATACAAGAAAATGAGGAAAAACTTCTTGCAGAAGGTGTGACTTTAAGGGCATGCTTCAAAAATATTACAAGTTCAGTTCCAGACCACCACAATGAAAGAAGTATCGTGATAAAGTGAGTCTCACAAAATTTTTGGTTCCCCAGTGCATATACGAGTTATTTTCACACAATACTAGAGTCTATTAAGTACACAATCATATTATGTCTAAAATATAATATATTTGTGTGTGTATGTGTGTGTGTGTGTGTGTGTGTGTGTGTGTGTGTACCATCACCTGATCCTTGAGCAAGTTGTAAATTTTTGTTAGTGGAAGTTTTTGCCTTGGTATTGATGGTTACTGATTGATCAGGGTAATGGTTGCAGAAGGTTGGGGTGACTAACCACAATTTCTTAAAATAAAACAAAAATGAAGTTCACCTCATGGAATAACTATTTCTTTGACTTGAACATTTAAAAGCCATTGCAGAGTTACTGACTGTCCTCATGTCAATATTGCTATATCTCAAGAAATAGGCGGGCCAGAGTAGAAGGAGAGAGATGGAGAATGCCCTGTTGATGGAGCAGCCAGAACATATACAACATTTATTGATCATTTGAGTTTTATTTGGTTACAGTTTGTATTACCTCAGAATAATTATAATAATAACATCAAAGATGACTGCTGAGAAATCACCACAACAGATATAACAATAATAAAAAATTTTGATATATGAGAAGTAACAAAATGTGAGAGATATTATGTGAAGATATATGGTTAAGAAAATGATGCTATTAGACTCACTCAATTCAAAGTTGCCACATATCTTCAATTTATTAAAAAAAAAATACAGTGTCTGAAAAGCACAATAAAACAAGATTTATCTATACTTGAGCTTGCAAGGAAAATAATATTACATAAGCTATAACTCATACCCAGAATGTTCTACATCCTCAACTTTGTCTCTTAGAACCCCCATTTTCATTCAGAGTTTAACATGTACTATCTCTTATATCTATAGAATAGTTTTCTTAATCTGCCCATTTTGGGGGTTCTCTCCATACATAAATTAGAATATATTTATTTATATGTTTAAATATTGTACCCTTCAGTTGAGTTTAAGCACCTGGAAATCAGGGGACTCTAGTTCCTTAAATATAGTTCTTTAAAAATGTTAATTAAGAAATGCTTATAAAATTGAATCACAACTTTTCATGCCACTGAGATAAGCTCTCTGCCTCTATCTTCTCCCTTCATGTGAGTAAGACTTCCCTGCCTCTTGCTTCAAGTGTAAAAATTTAAGTTAAGCCTCTACCTGTGATTTCTTAAGGCCAGGAAATTTAAATTTAATAAATTTATATAAAGAAACAAGACAAGCATAAAGATCCCAGAACTACAGACAGACAGGAAATATTATTTTGCTTTGTCATGTTGTCACTAGCCTCTGTTCAGATATTCTGAAAATAACACATGTGCACATGCATACTTCTGAGAAGGTATATTAAAAGAACAAAGTAAGGAGAAGTGTAAATCAGAGAGTTTCCAGCATTTCAAAGCCAAGTTTAATTTAGATTATTTACAACATATATTTCTGTGTTTTTGCTCTTCAAAGGTAAGCACATGGTTCCAAGGCTCCTGAAGAGGGTGATAAAAGTGAGTAGGGTTGTGGCAGTAAGATTGAAACATTTTAAACTACTCAGACTTGGCTTTGATAGCTTATGGAGGTGGAAAGAAGGATTATTAAAACACAGCAGTAAAACTCCTGGAGAAAAATGTATTGATTGATAACAATAACCGTTTGCAACTAATTTGAAGACAGAACTCATGGGTTATATATTCTCCAAAGATTAGACTTTTTTTTTATGAAGATCTTGCTGCTGACCCACAAAACAAATGACCACAGGCACAGAAATGAACACAGGGGTAGAAGAGAATATTCTGAGCTGAAATCAGGGAAAACAGTACTCAAGTACTGTTGTGTTTGTTCATGGAATTAGAACAGGCACACTGAATGAATTCCCTATCCTTTTTCTCCCATTCTGATTGTTAAAATTAAAGAATGGAGTCAGAATACAATAAAGCTTAGCCAATGGAAGATTGATGTAGTCATCAAGTTTTCTTTCTACTGTTATTTTTATTCTGTAAAGTCTTAATCAAACAGAACCTTTGTTTAAGTTTGTTTAACTGAAATTATTTTCCATGATATACACACACACACACACATGCACACACACACACACACAAGTTCATATCTGAGACAATGTTGGTTTTTATTTAATCCAGTTTTTAGTTAATGATCTGGCATTATATCCTCAGGGTGACAGGACTTTCTCCAAATTAAATATAACTCATTTCAGTAACAGTGTCATATAAAGGATGTCTATTTCTTCACCATCTCAGCTACTTTGTTATATGCTTGAGTTTGTGTTTTCTAAAATATGTGCCCTAGAATAAGGGAAAATACTCAAGATATGTAAAGTATTCATTCAAAACCATTTATTTTATTAACACAGCCTTAAATTTCATTTTTAAATAATAATAATTTGTACTCTACTTGTACTCTACTAAATATCCTCTTTTTTATATACTCATACCACAGCCTTGTTTAATCTTCATTTTATTAGATATAGTTTACAATTCAACCCATAATTCTGATATGTTAAGATAATTTTGGATCCTGACTCTGTCATCTATCATATTAGTTATCTCTCATAACATCTATGAATTTGATCAGGGATGGGGCCTAGATCTATGATCATATTGGCATAAGAAATATCTAAAATATGGGAAACATCTGAATGAGAAAACTACCTTTACCCATGCAAGTTATCATCCTCTTGTAACAGTCTGAGTGGTTAAATTATTTGTCAGAAAGTATGTCAGTTGGGGAAGGTAGGTGATGCAGTAGATAGAGCACCAGCTCTGAAGTCAGAAGGACCTGAGTTCAAATCTGGTCTCAGACACTTAACATTTCCTGGTTGTGTGACCCTAGGCAAGTCAAGTGACTTTGCCTCAGCAAAAAAGAAAGAAAGAAAGAATGTCATTCAATAAGCATTTATTAATAACTAAAAATTATTTGTTAAAAATAAATAAAGCATTTATTAAAATAAACATTTATTAGATAAATAAATAAAATTATTCTTATTATGTTCCAGGCACTGTGCTAAATGTGAGGTATACAAAGAAAGATTTAAAAAAAAAAAAGCCCTGCCCTTAAGGAGTTCATGATTTAATAGGGAGACAACATGTAAATAAATATATACAAATAAGCTATATGCAGGATAATGGAATTCTGTGATTCTAATAGAGAAGAGTTAGATAATAAACCTGTATTGCACTGTGCTACTTGACAGATCTCTAAGTTATCATTGTGTTTAAGATAGAAATGTGTGATCTTGAAAAATAGTACTATTAGAATGATTTTCAATTTTTGGATGACCAAATCCAAAGAGTAATAGTCAATGGGAATAAATGACAGCCTAAAATGAAATCTGCAAGAGATTGTCCAGGCATCTCTCTTGGTTTTCTGCTATACACAACATTTTTAATTAATAAGTAGATTCAAACATAGAAGTCACTGTTATAAAAACCAATGAGTGACACAGAATTGGAAGGGGTATAACTAACATAGTAGATGAATAAGTCAAAACCCCATAAAAAAAAGATTCTGATAAGTTAGAGGAATAGAATATACATAAAAAGATACAATAATATAATATAATCATGTGTAGGATAACTGTAAAATATTGCACATGGGTTCAAAAACCTACTACAAAAGCATACAATGAGGATAGCTTGATTATTAATAGTTTGCAAAAAATGTGATGGCAACAGTAGTTTACAAAGTCAAAATTAGACATAATAATAATTGGACTACTTGAAAGCTACAAAAGAAAAAGAATCTAGATAAAATAATACAAGAAATTATTAAAGAAAATTGTCCTGAAGTATTAGAAAAAGAGGGAAAAGTAGAAATAGAAAAAATCCACTAATCTCTACCTGAAAGAAATCCTATGAGGAAAATTTATAGGAAAATCATAGCCAAATTCTGAAAACTCCAAGAAAACCCAGTTCAAATACAACAGAGCCACAATTAGAATCACACAAGAACTAGTAGCAGTTATATAAAAGAACTCGGGTTGTAACCAAAATTATAATACCCAGGAAAGTTAAGTATGAATTTCAACAACAGTAACAAAAACAAGAAGATATTCATTGAATTGCCTTACTTTCAGGATTTTGTTTTAAAAAGACTTGAACTAAATACAAATTTTGACATACAAGATCCAAGGGAAATGTAAGGTAAACATCAAAGAAAAGGTACTCAATATGAACAAAATGTTTATATTTTATAAGTGGAAATGTAAACTATAAGTCTAAGATTGTCCATTAACAATTAGGTAGTTTGACAGAATGTTTGGGATAGAGCTAAGTATGATGTGATTCTAAAAAACAAAATTGCATAGTAAAAGGTAAAAAGAGTAATTAGATTAAACAAATGAGACATGAGAGAAAGAACTGACCCAGAGGAATTGGGTGGGAGAGGAGGGCTGGTAGTTTTGGAACCCTACTCTCATCAGGAATGGGTTAAAAAGGGATACAAACGCACACATACACATATATGTATAAAAATCTTTTAAATTCATAAAGAAATAAGAGGTTAAGCAGACAGGGAGTGGAGAAATGACAAGAGAAGGATTTTTAGAGGGAACCTACCTATATTAGGTCTGATTTAAAGAAAGAACAACATACACATTTAGAAGAGAATAAAAATCTCCTAAATTTATAAAGAAACAAAGGAGTAAAGGAATAGATTGGAATAGATTAAGGGAGGACATATAAAAGAGTATGTAGATTAGTGGGAATGGATAAATTGTATACATTAACAGGAATGGGATAAAGAGGGAACAACATCTATGATGGGAAGACTATAAGAGTCTTCTAAATTCAGATAGAAACAAGAGGGCAAAGGGAAAGAATTGGGGGGATAAGGTTAAATAATAGGTGATTAAAAGTAAAACAGAAGAATCAGAAGGGCAGGAATTAAGAGATACACACAAACATAAAATAAAGATCAAAAATAGCAAAAAAAAAAGGGGGGTAGCAATCACAATTTCAGACAAAGTTAAAGCTAAAATAGATTTAATCAAAAGAGAAAAACAGGGAAACTACACTATATGCCAGTGTCATATTAATCAATATTGCTTTAAATTAATTAAAAAACTAAATGTATAAGGTTGGAATATTTCTGTGGTGTGGTGTATGAAATGATGAACTAACTGGTGGATCTAGAAAAATATAGAAAGCCTTGGACTTAAGAAGGAAGATGTCATCCAACTTCAGAGAAATAAAGGACAAACAAACATGGTCTTATATAGATGCATATGAATGTATATGTATATGATTATAAATATCTATGTATAAGTATATATATATATATATATGCATTTTATATTTGTGTGTACCTAAATATTCAATCTGAGTCAATCAGCAGCCAAACAATGACCAAATGGGGGTTGGTCTGGGACCTTTTGGAGATTAATCAATAAGAATCATAATGGTTTTGCTTTAAGGCATGATCCTCTTTGGGCCAGAAAGCTCTGATAATCCTCCTCTCCCAAATTTATTTATTTAGAATTTTTTTCCTAAATGAAAGGAGATTCTTTGCCTCTATTGCTATTCAGCCTTAATCACTGAATGCATGTGACCTCAGCCAAACTGAGACCTGTTGAAGATCTTTAAAAATCCAGGGTCTTCCATTGAATCTAGGCCCATCTCCAGGTGCCTTGATCTCTATCAGTGGTCTTGTACAGTCCTATCTCATTTAAATCCAATTCACTTGCATTTCATGACATCACCTCTCTGATGTCAAAGTCTTCTTTCAGAACAAAGGGGGAAAAAAACAACATATACATGTAGCCTTTTTGGAGGGGGTAAGGAGAAGTTGGGGGAAATTAAGTAAAAAGTGCACCACAAACAACCAAAAAAAAAAAAAACCCTACAAAGTAGACTTTCAGCTCCAAACACAATGTGTAATATTTATTATATAGGTTTTCTTGAAATGGAAATTTATTGCTTTATATTTTGAATCTTCTTATTCTGCTGTGCATATGGCAATGTTTTTTTTCCTTTTCCTATTTTGTATTTAAGTTTAAAATAAATAAAGAAAAACAAAGTCAATCTAAATCAAAAGGAAACAATATGATATTAGAAAAAAATCAAATCTACTCTTTTTCTATATTAATAGGAGTTAATAGGAGTATAGTTACCAGAATGAAGAAAACAGCCCTATCATCCAACATTTCATGAAAGACATTGACAAAATGGAGCATATTTAGAGGAAAACAAGTAAAAAATTGTAAGAGAAATTGAAATCATGGGGGGGATGAATGAAAGAAAATGGGAGTTTTTAATATGAAAAAAGTAAATGAAACATGATACCATTAGTGTCAAATATTTGAAGGTCTATCATATAAAAAAGGCATTATACTTGTTAAGTTTGGCCCCATAGAACTGAACTAAGATTAAGGAGTAAAAATTGCAGGGCAACAGATTCATTTTAAAAATAGACTTCCTAACTATTAAAGCTGCTGAAAATCTGCTCTGAGAGGTATTGAATTGCCTATTACCTCTGACCTACAAGTAGAATTTAGTTGACTACTTGTCAGGGATGTTGTTGAAAAGTTTGAAGTATTTCCTGTTCTCAGTGAGGTTTCATTATGTAGCTCGAGCATCCATCTACTACCAAAATTATATGAAATATTAATTTAATAAGTTTTTAAAATATTCACCATGCTTTTTATCAACTCTTGGAGATAGTAATTTATTGATGTCTTTCTTAAAATATCAAGTCTAGCCTTGACAATTATTTTTGATGCAGCTGAACCAGAGAAGAAAAATACAGTTATTGTATTCACCCTGATCTTCTAAACCTGTAAATCTATGTCTTTGTGTATACCATTGTTAGTTGACTGATTTTTAGAATATAATTAACATTGTTACTACTAAGAAAAAAATGACACATTATAGAATCTCTTAAAAAGAGCTTTAAATATCATTTTATCTTTATGTCAACCCTATGCCATGAAGAGTGCAAACATCATTATTCCTAATTTATAGTGAAGCTGAGACTTAGAGGATTTGAATCCTTATACCATTAGAAAATTATGGAATCTAAAATTCAAATTCATTTCTTTTAAGTTCAATTCCAATATACCATGTAAATGAAGATGAGAGAGCACCAGTGAACATCTTTGGAAGAATTCTAAGTACAGAGATTTTGAATATTGTGCACAGCCTGTCTCCCATTCTCCAGAAAATTAATGATGTCCTAGCAGATTCACACTGCCTCCCCCCCACCCCGAGTCCTGTTCTCTGGTAGGAATTTGGGGTTTGGCCCAGTTCTCCCTTGCCTTGCTCCACTAGGAGAGCCCAAACACCTCATGGCTTATAAACTGGATTGGACTGCAACTTTGCTCTCATGTTAGCCCTCTGGTTTCTTCCACTCCTCCCCCATAAAGAGTGGGGATAGCAGGAGGAGGGAAGGCTCAGGATCTTTGCCTAAGCCATCTTGGTGATTTTATGGTGAGATTGAGGAGCCAACTCTCTCTTCTCAGACCTCCAAAAGGAATTTTTTAAAAGCACAGACATTTAAGAGGTTTGGAAAAGCTTAAACTGCATCCTTATCTTGATCTGCAGCCCTGACAGGCAGGGACACAACCATCTCCCCGACCCTGCCTCATAAAAAAGAGCAGATGCTGTTTTTAATTGAAAAAGCTTCTTAAATGAAGAGGTCTAAAAATTAACCCCGGGATAGCCATTAACCCAAGGGATTCAGAGCATTTTTTTTTTTAAAAGCCAATGGCTTTTTGGAAAGCCAAAATCAGTGGCTTATTGGAAACCTACTAGATATCAAGGCCTCCTACCTGGCCTGACTCTCTGAGTCCATCACACCCTTAATCCCTGCCATCCTGACCCCAGCCCAGGAGAGAAATTAGCTCTCCTGGAAATTGGAGTGAAATGGCTAAACTCTAGGCTACTTAATACCTTTTACTATAGTCAAAGAACTTTTTGCTCCTACCATTTTCTCTTCTAATTTTCTTTGGTATTCGATGTTGTTAGATGGGTCATCAGCATTCTTTTTTAATATATATATATATATATATATACATACATATACATATATATATAGCTTTTTATTTACAAGTTATATGCATGGGTAATTTTACAGCATTGACAATTGCCAAACCTTTTGTTCCAATTTTTTCCCTCCTTCTCCCCTAGCCCCTCCCCTGGATGGCAGGATGACCAATACATGTTAAATATATTAAAGCATAAATTAAATACAAAATAAGTTTACATGTCCAAACCCTTATTTTTCTGTACAAAAAGAATCAGACTCTGAAATATTGTACAATTAGCCTGTGAAGGAAATTTTTTAAAATGTAGGCAGGCAAAAATATAGGGATTGGGAATTCAATGTAATGGTTCTCAGTCATCTCCCAGAGTTCTTTCACTGGGTGTAGCTGGTTCAGTTCATTACTGCTCCATTGGAACTGATTTGGTTAATCTCATTGCTGAAGATGTCCAGGTCCATCAGAATCGGTCATCATATGGTATTGTTGTTGAAGTATATAATGATCTCCTGGCCCTGCTCGTTTCACTCAGCATCAGTTCATGTAAGTCTCTCCAGGCCTTTCTGAAATCATCCTGTGGTCATTTCTTACTGAACAATAATATTCCATAATATTCATATACCACAATTTATTCAGCCATTCTCCAATTGATTGGCATCCACTCAGTTTCCAGTTTCTGGACACTATAAACAAAGCGGCCACAAACATTTTGGCACATGCAGGTCCCTTTCCCATCTTTAAGATCTCTTTGGGATATAAGCCCAGTAGTAACACTGCTGGATCACAGGGTATGCACAGTTTGATAACTTTTTGAGCTTAGTTGGTCATCAGCATTCTTAAAAGCAGCCCACAGACAGGACCTGATGCATTTCCTGCAAAACACCCCATTCCTGAATGTTGCCATCTCAACCCTGAATGACATCCCACTTTTAATTTGCTCCTGAGATCTGTTTTCTCTAGGCTTCAAGCTTCAGATTTTCAACTGCCTTTTAGCCAGAAGAATATGGGATGATTGACTGGGACAAACACCCCTTAGATACCCTGCTACTATTTTCAGACCTCACACCTCATGCCTCACCTCCTAGCATGAAACCCCCAAAATCTCTATGACCCTTGCCAGCTCGAAGCAGTTACATGAAAAAAAGATCTTTGCCCCTTTATCCCAAATGAATTTGGAGGTGACTACTTGAGGGGGAAATGAAGAAGGGACACCAAAACTCTAAAACTCCTTGAAGGAGAAAATCTTCAATTTTGCCTTGGTGAGGGACCTCACCTGAGGGAAACAAGACAAACAGTTTCATTCTGCTATCTAGGTGGGGTTGGTTCAGTCCTGAGCAAAAGAATTGAATTAAAGAAACTCATTCAATTCTATTCAAATTCCAGCTCAAGCTGAAACCTAGCTTGTAGATAAGCCAACTTAGGACTCCACCCACTAGTCCCTTTCCTGCTTGTAGCCAAAGCTCTTATTATTGTTATGCCACAGTTCTCTTTTATTGTCCTGACTCCCTAATTATCCTGACCCAGTCCTGACTCAGTTTCTCTGCTTCAGTTTATAATAATCAGCTCAAAGCTCAGTCCTGCAAAACCTCCCCTCCCTCTTTATCAGAATATTTGATAAGGATAAAAGATCTTATGTTTTAGAATATCAGAATGCCTCTCCCCATCCCAAGCTACCAGAATGTCAGATACTGTCTTATCAAGATGCCTCTCCCCATCTCCAGGTTCCTCTCCCCATTAGGTCATCCCATTCCCCATGCCCTGTCAGAACCGGATTGTCAGAGTCCCATTCCTGCTCTCAGCATCCTGAGTCCATTCCTGCCTCAATCTACCCCCTGTACGCCATGTGTATATAGGTCATTGAGAACTCTATTTTCTGGGTTCTTTGAGATGATAGTCTCATTCAGCCCTGGGACCAAACCATGGATCCATTTGGTCCCAGTAAATCTCTCCCATTTAATAAATTATTAAATATTCTCTAATCTCTATCTTGCCTCAGTTTCTCTGGCATTACATTATAAAAGAGCCAATCTAAAATCTTCTCTTTGCAGAGATTCTGAATATGCCACCCCAAGCCAAGGAAGCCTCTGCCCACTGGATACTATTCTTTTCCAGTGCTACCCTCTCTTTACCCTCACCTATTTCCCTAACAAGACTTTATGCCTCTCTGTCAGGATTTTTAACCTTATTTCTTAATCCCTATAATACAATTTTTTATCAATCTAAAAAAAGAATTAGTTAGAGAAATGTTTGGAATGTAGGTATTCTTGTGGCATCATTCTCCCATTATTTTATAGTAGCTGGATCTTAATTGAGTTTTGAATTCTTTAGAAAATTTATCTTCTGGGAAAGTAGAACTAAGTCTTCCTCTTAAATCCCACCACAAAATCATCATTGTTAGCCTGTGCTCCTAATGGATGGTACAAATTAGACAATTTAAGTAAATAGGTCAACCTTAAATCTCATTTTAGCCACAATTGTTTACAAGTTTCCAAATTGATTGGTCTATGCTATGTCTCTTGGCTGCTCCTTCACAGTATATGATGAATGGTCTAACCAAGCAAAAAATATATATTAAAAGGTTCTACAGCAGGAAGGGAAAAGAAAAGCTCTGAATCAGGATAAATGAACATATGAATAATGATTCCCAAGATGATCAAAATTATGTTCTATTTTCCAGAGAATTGTCATCTATGTTTAGGTGTGGTGCTGGCTTGAAGACCATGAAAGCTTCAAATATTACTGTTGACTAAGAGTATTAGAATAGCTCAATCACTAGTTTCTTCTAATATTCTTTCTCCTGTCATTCAGCAGTAAAATTTTGAAGTGCACTTGTGGAAATTATTAAATCTGACAACATATTGTGAATATGTGTTCTCTAAGAGGATAATAAGAAAAATTTTTTAAAAAGTATATGTTGTGTATTTGTGTGTAAATTTAAAAATGCCTGGAAAACATTATTTTAAAAACTAAAGTTGGTCCCAGACATATGGGCCTAAATTATACATGGGGAACTGAAAAGATTTAACACAGAGGAGCTTCTGCAGTTCCCAACATACTTATGAGAATTTCCATAAGTTATACTTTGTCAGAACTAACATGACTTCTATTATGATAGTAAATGAATTATAAATACATAGAACTAGAGGTCCCTAAAGTAGTACAACCCTTCCAATGCATGATGCATGTACCAGTTAAATTATTTTTCTTAGACATGAAAAATTTACCCACATAATTGAAAACTTAAAGGAAACTGTCACCTCCCCACCCATCAGTCAATTCCTACTTCATGCCACAAACACACACATACACACACACCACACCCCTAATCCTAATATAACTTGAATAAAGAATCAATATTTCTATAGTATTTTTCTTTAAGGGCAAGTATCAGTTAATTGAAATTGTTTTAGATTTGAAGTCAGAGGATCCACTTTTGAATTCTGGCTATGTTATTTGCCAGATGTATAATGATCTTGGGCAAGTTACTTTACCTGTCTGGAATTAAAAGTGGGTGGTAGGGCAGATTGGATGATTCCCTTCCAATTCTAAATACTAATCATGACAATAGGAAAAGGACATGCAGTAGAAATGATACACCAACCAACTGAATCAACAGAAGGAGCTTCATCTATACAATGAGGAAAATAAAAAGTCAACATGACACCAGTTTTAGAACTTTGGTTTTAGTTCTTTATTTGAAATCTATAGTTATGATAATGTGCTTCCAAGAGCATAGTTTCCTTAGAAGAAAAAAAAAAAAAAACAAGGAATTTTTATAAGTGAGTAAATTTATGTAACAATTTCATTCAGATATTCCCCCTCAAAAGTGTATTTATTTACAACCAACCTTTTCATGTATCCATACCAGCACTCTTTTGTGTTTTGTGTGCTAGGCAGCTTGCCTATCTTGTTAACCTTAATATCTATTCTATTTCCTTCTACTTTCTAAATGAATGATACAATGTAGCATCATATGCTTTTGGCTAGAGAAAAAAGAAAAGTGTTTTGAGTATTGAATGTGATATGTGTATATGTATTTACCACAGTATTCACACTCACACACACACACACACACACACACACTTACCACAGTGCCAATGCTTCCAGCATATATCGAAAGATGAGACAGAAATAATCTATGAATTTATTTCATTCCCTTCACCCCAATCAAATACAAATTAATTTGTTACTAAGTAATCTGTTCATCTGTAACTCACATATTCATAGGCTATTAATCTTCTCTAAGTGGAAACCACATACAACAATTTGAAATTCTTAGTAAATATGGCAAGACACTAAACAATTACCTTAGTTCAAATAGATTTCAAGTTAATAAATTTCTCTTGCCTGTAGGGGAATTTTTTTTTTTTTTTGCTTTAAACACCTCTTTCTTCCCCAAATTACTTTTCTTTCTAATTTCACTATTTTTGCCAATAGTACCATCATTGCTACTACTGACTTTGCCTTCTCCCTTAGCTTTTCATTTCCAATTAATTATAAAATCCTATTACTTTAGCCTCTAGAATTCCTCTTATATCTGTCCTTACTCTCTTTTTTCAGTACTATGACGTTAATAGAGTTCACGTTCTCAAGTATTTCAATTATTGCCATAATTTTTAATCACGTTCTAATAACTCTCTTACATCCATTTTCTTCCTAATACAAGCCATCTGCCATAATATAAACATATTCCCAATAAGCCTATCTATGCATGTCATCGCTTTGATTTTTGTTTGTTTGTTTTTCATTGTAGTAAGTTTATGAATCATGCTGAGAGACAAAAATCAGAGCAAAAGAGAAAAAACATGGGAGAGGTAAAAAAAGAAAGAGAGAAAAAAGAAGTGAGCATAGCATGTGTTGATTTACATACAGTATACTTAGATCTTTTTCTGGATTCAGATGACATTTTCTATCCAAAGTCTATTAGGATTGCTTCGGATCACTGAACCACTGAAAAGAATAAAGAGAATATTTTAGAAATGAGACCTTTATCAGAAATATTGGCTATAAAGATATTTTCCCAGAATTGTACTTCCCCTTTAATCTTGTTTCTGTCAGTTTTATTTGTGCAAAATCTAATATAATCAAAGTTGTCCATCTTGCCTTTCATAATATTCTCTAGTTCTTTGGTATATTTTCTCCTTTCTCCAAAGATATGACAGATAAATTATCCTTTGTTCTCCTAATTTGTTTATGATGTTTGGGCATCATCCTTTATGCCCAAGTTATTTTGACCTTATTTTGGTATTGAATGTGAGATGTAGATCTATGCTAATTTTCTGACATTATTTTCCAGTTTTCCCAGCAATTTTTGTCTAATAGTGAGGTCTTAATCCAGAAGCTGAAGTTTGGAGATTTATCAAATACTAGATTGCTATAGGCCTTGATTATTATGTCATGTGTATCTAATTTATTCCACTGATCCCCCACACTATTTCTTAGCCAGTACCAAATGGTTTTGATTATTGCTGCTTTATAATACAGTGTTAAGTTTGGTACTGCTAAGCCACCATCTTTTGTATTTTTTTTCCTATTAATTCCCTTGATAGTCTTGACTTTTTATTCTTCCTGATGAATTTTGTTATTTTTCCTAGTTCTATAAAATAATGTTTTGGCAGTTTGATTGGTATGACACTGAACAAGTAGACAAATTTAGGTAGAATTTTCATTTTTATAATATTAATTCAACACAAGCATGAATGATTGATATTTTCTCTTGTTTGATCTGAATTTTTTTGTGTGAGAAATGTTTTGTAAATGTGTTCATATAGTTCTTAGGTTTGTCTTGGCAAATAGACCTGTGAATTGTTTCCAGTAAGTTTTTAGATAATTTTCTAGGATTCTCTAAGTATATCATCATATCATCTGCAAAGAGTGATAGTTTTATTTCCTCATTGCCTATTCTAATTCCTTTATTTTCTTGTTCTTTTCTTATTGCTAAAGCCAACACTTATAGTACAAAGCTGAATACTAGTGGTAATATTGGGCATCCTTATTTCACCCCTTATTTTACCGGGAATGCATCTGGCTTCTCTCCTTTATAAATAATATTTGCTGTAGGTTTTAGATAGATACTGTTTATTATTTTAAGAAAGCTCTCTTTATCTCTGTGCTCCTAGCATTTTTAATAGGGATGGGTGCTGTGCATTGCCAACGGCTTTTTCTGCATCTATTGAGGTTATCATGTGTTTTCTTTTGGTTTTGTTATTGATATGGTCTATTATGCTATTAGTTTTCCTGATATTGAACCAGCCTTGCATTCCTGGTATGAATCCTACTTGATCATAGTATATTAGCCTACTGATAAGTTGCTGTAATTTCTTTGCTAATATCTTATTTAAAATTTTGGTCTATAATTTTCTTTCTCTGTTTTGGCCCCTCCTGGTTTCTGTATAAGTACCATATTTGTGTCATAGAAGGAACTTGACAGTACTCTTTCTTTACTTTTTCTTGCAAATAATTTACAGTATTAGTAGTTCTTTAATTAATAGTTCTTTAAATGTTTGATAGAATTCACTTGTGAATACATCTGGCCCTGGAGATTTTTTCTTAGGAAGTTAATTAATGAATTGTTCATTTTTTTTCTAAAATAGGACTATTTAAGTATTTTATTTCCTCTTCTGTTAATCTGGATAATTTATATTTTTGCAAATATTCATCCATTTCAGTTAGCTTGTCAGACTTATTGCCATAGAGTTGGGCAAAATAACTCTTTTTTTTGAGTTTCTAATTATTTTTTTTCAATAATTATAACTTTTTATTGACAGAACCCATGCCTGGGTAATTTTTTTACATTATCCTTACACTCACTTCTGTTCCAACTTTTCCCCTACCTCCCTCCACCCCCTCCCAGATGGCAAGCAATCCTGTACGTGTTAAATATGCCACAGTATATCCTAGATACAATATATGTGTGCAGAACCGAACAGTTCTCTTGTTGCACAGGAAGAATTGGATTCAGAAGTCAAAAATAACTCAGGAAGAAAAACAAAAATGCAAACAGTACATTCATTCTTTGGGTGTAGCTGCTTCTGTCCATCATTGTTCAACTGAAAATGAGTTAGATCTCTTTGTCAAAGAAATCCACTTCCATCAGAATACATCCTCATACAGTATTGTTGTTGAAGTATATAATGTTCTCCTGGTTCTGCTCATTTCCCTTAGCATCAGTTCATGTAAGTCTCTCCAAGCCTCTCTGTATTCATCTTGCTGGTCATTTCTTATAGAACAGTAATATTCCATAACATTCATATACCACAATTTACCCAACCATTCTCCAATTGATGGGTATCCATTTATTTTCCAGTTTCTAGCCACTACAAAATAACTCTTAATTATTGCTTTAAAGTCTTTTTCATTGGTAGTTAGCTCACCCATTTCATTTTTGATGCTGGTGATTTGATTTTTTCCTTTCCTTTTTCTGACCAAATTAACCAAAAATTGTATCTATTTTGTTAGTTTTTTTTTTCATGAAACCAACTCTTAGTTTTGTTTATTAGTTTAATAGTTTTCTTGCTTTCTATTTTCTTAATTTCTTCTTTGAGTTTCAAAATTTCCAATTTGGTATTTAATTGGGGTTTTTTAATTTGCTCTTTTTCTAGCTTTTTTTATTACAAGCCTAATTCATTGATCTTCTCTTTCTCTATTTTATTTATAAAGCTATTTAGAGATATAAAATTTCCCCTAAGAACGGCTTTGGCTGAATTCCATAGGTTTTGGCATGTTGTCTCATTATTATCATTTTTTTGGATGGAATTTTGGATTGTTTCTGTGTTTGTTGTTCTTTAGAATGAGATTATTTAATTTTTAATTGGTTTTTAATCTATCTTTCTCTGACCCTTTATTGAATATACTTTTTATTGCATTGTGGTCTGAAAAGAAATAATTTATAATTCCTGCCTTTTTGCACTTGATAGTGAGGGTTTTGTGCCCTAATACATGGTCAAATTTTGTGTAGGTGCCATATACGGCCAAAAAAAAGGTGTATTCCTATCTGTCCCTATTCAATTTTCTCCAAAGGTCTATCATATCTAGGTTTTCTAGGATCCTATTAAGCTCTTTAGTGTCTTTCTTGTTTATTTTGTAATAAGATTTGTCTGATTCTGAGAAAGGAAGGTTGAGGTCCCTTACTAGAATAGTTTTGCTATCTATTACTTTTTGTAACTGGCTTAAAATCTTTTCTCGAAATTTGCCTTCTCTAACACATGGTGCATACACATTTGGTATAATTATTACTTCATTGTTTATACCCTTTATCAAGATGTAGTCTCCCTCCTTATCTCTTTTAATAAGATTTATTTTTACTTTTGCTTTATCTGAGATCATAATTGCTACCCCTGTTTTTTTTACTTCAGCTGAAGCATAATAAATTTCATTCCAGCCTTTCACCTTTACTCTATGTGTCTCTCTATATCAAATGTGTTTCTTGTAAAAAAACATATTGTAGCATCCTGTTTTTTAATCCACTTTGCTATTTGTTTTCATTTTATGGGAAAGTTCACACCATTTACATTAACAATTATGATTAATAGCTCTGTATTTCCCTCTAACCTATTTTCTCCTCTATAGATACTTTTGTTTTCTCTTTTCACCCTGTCTTTAGTCCTTTGTTTTTTAACCCATCCCACCCACTATCTTTTCTCCTACCACCTGTCCTCCCTTCTTTTAGTTTTTTTTAACCCACTGTACCTTATCTTCTATCAACCCTTCTCCTCCTTTTTTATTTTTTTTCCTAATGTTTCTGCTATCCCTTCTATCTTGTCCCTCCATTTTCTTTTCTTCTTTCTCTTTCTATTTCTTTATGGGAATAAATACATTTCTATACCCAATTGAATGATTAACTTATTCCCTCTTAGAGCCAAAACTGATGAGATCAAGTTTCAGCCAATGCACATCTCTCTCCCTTTCCCCCCTAGATTGTAATAGCTCTTTTGTGCCTCTTGATACGAACTAATTGTGCCTTACACTTTCCTTTTCCTCTTTTTCCAGTACAGACCCCTTCATGTCTTTTTATCTGATGTTATAACATCAGAGTCCATTCACACCCTCAATCAATGTGATGCCCTCCTCTGTCTGCCCCAGTGTCTGATACAGTTCTCAAAAGTTACAGATATTTGGTTCCCATTTGGGAATGGAAACAGTTTAACCTTTAAATGCATTTTTTATCAACCCTTTTATGATTCTCTTGAATTCTGTGTTTGTAGATTAAATTTTATGTTCAGTTTTGATTTTTTCAGTAGTAAATATTGAAAGTCTCTTACTTCACTGAATCTTCATCTCCTCAGAAAGATGATGCTGAATTTTGCTGGATAGTTAATTCTTGGTTGCAACCCCAAGTCCTTTGCCTTCCAGAATATGGTATTTCAAGCCCACAGATCCTTTATTATAGAAACTATCAGATCCTAGGTAATCCTTACTGTTGTTCCTTGATATTCCAATTGTTTTTGTCTGACAGCTTAGAGTATTTTATATTTTGAGATTATAATTTTGGAGTTTCACAACAATGTTGCTTGGTGTTTTCCCTGTGGGAAACCTCTTTTTGGAAGTGAATGATGGATTCTTTCAATGATTATTTCCTCCTCTCTTTCTAGAATATTGGGACAGTTTTCATTAATGATCTCTTGTAAAATGCTATCCAGGCTCATTTTTTGGTCATGGTCTTTAGGTAGGCCAATAATTTTTAAAATGTCTTTTCTAGATCTATTTTCCAAATCATCTGTTTTACCAATGAGGTGTTTCACACTCACATTTTATTCCTTTTTTTTCATTCTTTTTAGTTTATTTGACTGATTCTTGCTGTCTCACAAAGTCGTTAGCTTCCATTTGCCCCATTCTAGTTTTTAATTGGAGATTTTCTCCAGTTATCTTTTGTATCTCTTTTTACATTTGGTTTATTTTACTTTTTAAGTAGTTATTTTCTTCAGACAAGTTTTTTCCTTCCTTTTCCAAATTGTTGACTCTCTCATGCATACCTCTCATTTCTTTTCTCATTTTTTTCTTCTATCTTTCTTATTTGCCTTTTGAAATCTCTTATGAGCATTTCCAAGAAGTCTCTTTAGACTTGAGACCAATTTATTTCACTCTTTGAGATTTCTTCTATAGACATTCTGTCCTCATCTGAATTTGTGATTTGGTCTGCCCTGTCACCATAGTACTCGGATTCTTTTCTGTTTGTTGCTAATTTTCTTTCCCTTTCTTCTGGTTTTTTATTTGTTTGTTTTGTTTCTTTTTTACTTTTAAAGTGAAGTCTCTAGTCTTGGGGTAAAGATTGCAATGTCCCAAGCTTCCTGTGCAGCCTTGAGCCCTGGCTTTAAGCACAGGGCCCTTTGTGTTTATAAAGGACAGCTTTGCCTGCTCTGCTCTGGTTACCAAGACTTTTCCTTCTGAGCTTGGACTGGAAGCTGTCCCACTGATTTGCTCCTCTACTGAACCAGGACTGAGGATTTTAGCTGATGATTTCCTATAATTAAGATCCTCCCACTGTCTTGCCCAGAGTCTATCTAACCTAGACTAAACACTCTTTTCACTCCAGTGAGAATGACCTTTCTTGGAATTTTTTCAGTCTATTTTCATTTGGAGAGTGGTTTCATTTAATCAGACTCTGTTTAGAGGCTTGGTTTCATGTGATTTTTGAGGGAAAGCGGGAAAGCTCAAGCAGCTTCCTGACTTTACTCCACCATCTTGTCTTCCCCCTGAAATGCCTCCATGTCATTCCTTTGTTAAAACTTTTCTGTTGAAGGACAGAGCTGTTGTAATCTTTACAAAGTGTTAAGCCATTAGAGTTGATAGAGACAATAATTATCTAATTTATCATGGTTCAATATGATTGATTTGATCTTAGAAGGAGATATTTTGGGACAGAACTTGAAACAAGGTACTAAGTACAACTGATAGAAATGACGCTTGTGTTTACACCTTTAGAGAGCCCATAAGTATCTAAGTACTCAATGGAGTTGACGCGTTTGGGAGATTTCAGGTTTAGTATGAGATATCTGAATTCACACCTCCCATAGGGCCAGAGAGCACTCTGGGAGATAACCCAGAATCCCTCTCTCTCCAGAAGGAGGAGTTAACCTTTGGGAGATCATGTATATACAGGAAGCTCTTAGAGCTGGATAGAGTTTTCTTGGGAACATTGACTGGGGTCGGAGAGGAGCACTGTAGGAGGAAACCCACAAGCTCTATCTTCGAGGCAAGAGATTCATTACATCTTCCAACTTGGTGCTGGCTGAAGGATGAAGAAAGCAGAGGCAGAAGCCAAGGACAAAGCTGCAAGATCTCTTGGAACCAAGCAGAGAGATAGGCCTGAGCTAACCGGGCTATATTGAAGGACACAATAAAAGATCTGAACTTTTATCACCTGGCTGAGTTTTGGAAAAAGAACACCAACACAGAGCCAAGATGGCAGAGAGGAGACACATCTTTTTCTGAGCCCTCCCCAAGTCCCTTAAACTAACAGCAAATTCAGCCTCTTTGAAGTGACAGAACCCATAAATATTGGGGGGGTAACAAATTTCCAGCGGAAGACAATTTTGAAGATCTCCAGGACCTAGCGCCAGTATCCAAGCACAGACACCAAGTGCAGAAAGTGCACAGGCCCAGGGTGGTATGGGCTCTGTGAGCCAGAGAATCTAAAAGGAAGAACCTATAGCAGTCTTGGCTACTCTGTCCTGGTTGCAAGCCAGTAGATCAGCACACTATTTATAAACATATAAGTTTATAAGTATATACGTATATAACACAAATACAAAAGGCAACTAATGAGCTCCTAAACGCCAGAATTTCACAGGCCACACCCATTCAGCACCAGAAGTTAATCAGCACTGACCCAGCACAGCCACTGTTGCCTGTAGAGGAACCTTGGACAATTTCTCCTTTGCCCTAAAAGCAGATGTCAACTTAAAAGAAAATTGGCAAAGAAGCAAAAAAATTAACTCTGACCATAGATGGTTTTTATGGAGAAAGAGAAGAACAGATTTCAAAACCTGAGGACACTAAAAGCAGATCATCTCCAGATGAAGTCCCAAAGGGTGATATAGTCTCCATCTCCCAAGGCTCTCTTGGGAGAGCTCAAAAAAGAATATTAAAAGAGAACCAGAAGAAAAATGGGGAAATGAAATGAGAACTTTGCAAGAGGATTTGGAAAAGGAAACACAGAAATTATCTGAAGAAAACACCTTATAAAATAGATTTAGGAAAACAGAAAAAGTATATAATTCCTTGTAAAATAAGTTAGACAAAATGGAAAAAGAAAACAACACCCTGAAAAACAGAATTTGTGAAATGGAAAAAAATTCCATAGAACAAAACAACTCATTTAAAAATTCAATTGGCCAGATACAAAAAATTACTAAAAAAGATAACTGAAGAAAATTATTCACTAAAAATTAGAACTGAACAAATGGAAATGAATGACTCAATAAGACAAAAAGAATTAGTCAAACAAAACCAAAAAAAGAAAGAAGAAAAAAAAAAGAGAAGAAAATATAAACTACCTCCTTGGGAAAAAAAACTGACCTGAAAAATAGATCTAGGAGAGACAATTTAAAGTTTATTGAACATTATTGAACATTCTGAAAACCATGATGAAAAAAAAAAGAGAGCCTAGACATTATCTTTCAGGAAATCAGCAAGGAAAACTGCCCTGATATCCTAGAATAAGAAGGTAAAATAGCCATAGAAAGAATTCACTGATCACTTCCTGAGAGAGACCTCCAAATGAAAACTCCAAGGAATATCATAGCTAAATATCAGAACTATTGGGCCAAGGAAAAATTATTGCAAGCAGCAAAATAGAAAGAATTCAAATACCAAGGAGCCATAATCAGGATTACCCAAGACCTAGAAGCTTCCACCTTAAAAGAAGGAGGTCCTGGTATCTCATATTCTAAAAGGAAAAGGAACTTGGAAGGCAGCCAAAAATAAACTATCCAGCTAAATTGAGCATTATCTTCCAGGGAAGAAGATGGAAATTCAATGATACTGGTGGATTTCATTTATTTCTGATGAAAAGACCAGAGCTGAACAAAAACTTTGACCTCCAAATATAGAACTTAAGAGAAGCATTAAAAAAGGTAAAAAGGGAAGAACTCTTGAGATCTATATCTCTGTTATGAGTATTCATAGAGAGTGCAGGTATAATTTGATTTTATGTGATAATATGAAAAAGAAACTAGAGGTAGAAAGGGGATTGTACTGGAAGAAGAGGAAAATGGAGGTAAAATGAGGTAAATTACATCTCATGAAGAGGCAAAGACTTATGATAGTTGAGGGAAAGAGGGAAGGGAATGAACATTTTGTGAATCTTACTTTCATCAAATTTGATTCAGAGAATATTAGACATTTTTTCATTCAAGTTTCACAGAGAAACTTGTCTCACTCTATAGGGAAGTGGGAGGGGAAAGGGGAAAAAAAGGAGGCTAATAGAAGGGAAAACAGAAGTAGTAGGGGAAAGGTATAAAAAAAGATGAACAGCTATAAATGGGGAGGGGTGCTTGAGAGAAGTGATGGTCAGAAGCAAAATACTAAGGAGAAGGGAAGGGAAAAAATGGAAAGAGAAAAGCATAATTTGAGGTAAATAAGGTGGCGGGAAATACATAATTTGTCATTTTAACTGTGAATGTGAATCAGATGAACTATCCAATAAAATGGAAGCAGATAGAAGACTGGATTAAAAGCCAGAATCCTACAATATGTTGTTTATAAGGAATACATTTTAAGCAGAGTGATACATACAGAGTAAAGGTAAAAGGCTGGAGCAGAATTTATTATGCTTCAGGTAAAATAAAAAAAGTGGGGGTAGCAATCCTAATCTCAGATCTAGCAAAAGAAAAAACACATCTTAATTGAAAGAGTTAAGGAAAGTAATGGGTATCATAGATAATGAAGTAATATCAATACTAAACATATATGCACCAGGTGGTATAACATCTAAATTCCTAAAGGAGAAGTTGAGAGAGCTGCAAGAAGAAATAGACAGCAAAACTATCATAGTGAAGGATCTCAACAATGCTGTCTCAGAACTAGATAAATCAAGCACAAAATAAATAAGAAAGAAGTTAAGAGGTAAATAGAATACTAGAAAAGTTAGGTATGATAGACCTTTGGAGAAAATTGAATGGAGACAGAAAGGAGTATACTTTTTTCTTGGTAGTTCAAGATACCTATACAAAAACTGATTATATATTAGGGCATAAAAACCTCAAAATCAATTGCAAAAAGGCGGAAATAGTAAATCCATTTTTTTCAGATCACAATGCAAAAAAAAAATACATTAGGATTAAATTGTTTAGATTCCAATTAATTTTTAGTATATTTTTCCAAAAGACCATGGGAAAATTAACCAAAAATTAATTGGAATCTAAATAATCTAATCCTAAAGAATAAAGGGGTGAAAGAGCAATTCATAGATATAATCAATAAATTCATTCAAGTTGACAATAATAAGACAACATACCAAAATTTGTGGGATGAAGCCAAAGCAGTCATTAGGGGAGATTTTATCCTCTAGATACTTACTTGCATAAAATAGAGAAAGAGAAGGTCAATAATTGGGTTTGTAACTAAAAAAAGCTAGAAAAAGAACAAATTAAAAAGCTCTAATACCAAATCTGAAATTCTAAAAATAAAAAGGGAGATTAATAAAATTGAAAGTAACAAAACTATTGAATTAAAAAGTAAAACTAAGAGTTAGTTTTATTAAACAACAACAACAACAACAACAAAATAGATAAAACCTTAGCTAATCTGATTAGAAAAAGGAAAGAGGAAAATGCAATTGTTAGTTTCAAAAATGAAAAGGGAGAATTTTCCACCAATGAAGAGGAAACTAGAACAATAATTAGGAGTTATTTTGCCTAACCATATGTCAATAAATTTGATTATCGAAGTGAAGTGGAAGAATACCTTTAAAAATATAGATTGCCCAGATTAACAGAAAAGGAAATAAATTAATTAAATAGTCCCATTTTAGAAAAAGAAATAGAACAAGCTATTAATTAACTCCCTAAGAAAAAATTCCCAGGGCCAAATGGATTTACATGTGAATTCTACCAAACATTTAAAGAATAATTAACTCCAATACTATGCAAACTATTTGGAAAAAACAGGGAAAGAAAGACTCGTACCAAATTCCTTTTATGACACAGACATTGTACTGATATCTAAACCAGGAAGGATGAAAACAGAGAAAGAAAATTATAGACCAATTTCCCTAATGAACATTGATGCAAAAATCTTAAATAAAATATTAGCAAAGAAATTACAGGAAGTCATCCTCAGGATAATACACTATGATCAAGTAGGATTTATACTAGCAATTCAGGGCTGGTTCAACATTAAGAAAACTTAGCTTAATTGACTATGTCAATAATCAAACTACAAAAATCATATGATTATTTCTATAGATTCAGAAAAAGTATTTGATAAAATTCAACACCCATGCCTATTAAAAACATGAAAGAGTATAGGAATAAATGGATTCTTCCTTAAAATGATCAGTAACACCTATTTAAAATTGTCTGCAAGTATCATATGTAATGGGGACAAACTAGAATCATTCCCAGTAAGATCAGGGGTGAAACAAAGTTGCCCACTATCACCATTACTATTCAATATTATATTAGAAATGTTAGCTTTGGCAATAAGAGAAGAAAAAGAGATTAAAGGAATTAGAGTAGGTAATGAGGAAGCCAAATTTTCAATCTCTGCAGATGATATGATGGTAGTGATGAGTATTCCACAGGATTCTCCTACTCTCTGATGGGCAAATGACATGTTGGTTTACTTAGGAAAGTACTGAAAATCATCAAAGAAACTAAATGAAACAATTAATGGCTTCAACAAAGTAACAAGACATATAAATGCTCTAATTTTAAAATTTGTTAAAATAATTGGATTAATATTCATTACTCCTGTATGAGTTGTAGAATTAAGTAAAATAATACTACTGAAATAAATTTATAGAAAGTGCTATGCCAGCCAGACTGCCAAGGGGGATACTTTGTAGACCAAATTCTTTGTTGACAAAATAATAATCAAATTTATTTAGAGAAATAAAGGATCTAAAATCTCAATGGAAAATGGAAAAATAGTAAGGAAGAAGAAATAGCACTTTCAGATGTCATTATATCATAAAACAGAAATGTTCAAAACTATTTGATGTTGCTGAAATTAAAGTTGATCTGTGGGAATAGATTAAATAAGAAAGAATAAGAAACAATCAAACTAAATAGCATGTTGTTTGATTAACTCATGAACATAAATTACTTGGATAAGAATTATTTGCTTGATGAAAACTGCAATTGGAAAGTCCCAGATTAGATGTAGTCCAACATCTTATACCACATACTACAACAGTAAGCTCAGAATGAATATGTAACTTGACTTGGTCATAGAATAAAAAATTTAGAACTAGCTTACTTACATTTCAACAATAGTCAGAGAAAGAATCTTTAGTCAGAGAAGAGATAGAGAAGATAAGAGACAAAATATATAATTTTTATGAAATTAATTTTAAAAATTTGAAAATTTAAGATCTTAAAATTTAAAAAATACAAGGTGTTTAAAAAACAATATCATTGGAAGCATTATGGTAAGATAATGTACTTAAAACACTTTTAAATATTTTATTGTGAATTTAAATATAAATAAAATAAGCATTTATTTCCAATACATACTTGAAAAGATAAAGAGGGCTGTACATGGAATAATGAATCTTTATTATATATAGCTTGTGTATCTTTTAAAACATATGCTAAATTAAACATAGAACCTATGAAACTGACCTGCATTTCTGTAATTCTTTCTGGTATTCCTTTTTTTTTTCCTGTGCATTTAAAAATATTTCCAAAAATGTATTTCTTTTTTTTTTCTTTTTGACTATCCCAACAAGACCCTGCTTTGGTCTCTCCATAAACTGAAGGAGAAACAATGGGGAAGGGGTTGTAGTTCTAGTAGTAAATATGTATGTAGTCAAGTAAATCAAATTCTCACATTGGTCATATCCAAAAATGGGTCTTATTCAGAATCTTGAGTCCATTATTTATGTCTTAGAAGATGGGTAAAATGTTTCATAAGTAGTCCTTTGATATACACTGATCTGAATTCATCATTCTTTTTATATTCAGGAACACATTTTAGTGTTTGAATGAATTGGAATATCATTGTACCATAATAAACATGAAAAATCTAGAGAAGCATAGACAGACTTTTAAAAAATGCTGTATTTAGAGTGACATAAGATGTCTGCGGATGTTATATATATATACATATATACATATATGTATATATATAAATATAAACATATAGTTGTAGGTGTATGTGCATGTGTATGTGTGTGTACATAGCATAAAAAGAAATTATAACATCAAAAATAAAATCTGAACACTCTGCAATTTGAATGAAAAAACTCAACCCCAAAGAACTGAGAAAATGTATCTCTAGCTCTTCCTTGCAGTATGGATCAAATATGGATAATATGGTTGTTTTACTAAACTGTCTTTTTCTATTCATTTTATTTTCGTTACAAGGTTGTTGTTGTTCATGTTTGCTCTTCATTCTCCAAAAGAACAATGACATCAGGAGGGTGATATCTTAACTTGCAAGTGAATTGATTTTAAGTGAGTCAGAGAGCTATGAAGTGACCAGCCCTATTCTATCCTGCAAAATCATCCAAGTTCAGCACTAAGACAGGTCAAGATGACTGTCAATGACCCTAGATGCAATGGGAGAGCTTGATTTCTCAGTTTGCTTGTGGCAATGCCCATTCAGTAATTAAAGACTAGGTAAGAATTGAGGCAAAAGATGGCCTAGTTTGCCCTCACTAAAGAATCAATCTGCTGTTACAAGGTATGGTTCTCCAAAAAGTGGAGGAGGAATATTTTTGAAAATGAAGATAATGTATAAACTAAAGGTATAAATGCAAATGATAAAATATTTTCAAAAATAAAATTATAATTTAGGTAAGTCAGACAACAGGCATTTATTAAATACCTATTATGCTCCAGGCACTGTGATGAGAATACAAAGAGAGAGAAAAGTCAGTGTGTACTTTCAAGGAGCTCACAAATTAATGAGGCAGACAATACACAATCTATTCCTTATGAATGAAGCATAAATTAAGTAAAATGGATACCATCAAAAGAGGGATGAAAGATAAGGAATGGCATCTTGAAGGTCACATTTTAGATGGAACTTGTAGTTAGCAAAGGAAACCAGGTGGCAGAGAAGAGGAGAGGCAATTCCATTTGTGGGAGACAGCCAGTGAAGGTAGGTTATCTTGTGAGAAGAACATCAGGGAGGCTAGTGTCAATCAACAGTATGTCACCTTCTCTGTTTTTAGTAGAAACATAGCTACAGCTGGCATTTCAATAATCAAAGTCCCTTTTCACTATAACAACAAAATTCCATGCCAGATATCCCATCTGTTTGCTGAAGAGAATCATTAACAAAGTATGAAGACAAGCTAGAAGGAATCTTGAAAAATGCAACTAAGATTTTGATGGGTCTGGAAAACAGCATATTAAGAAAAAAGATGAAGGAAATTGAAATGTTTAGGAATGTTGAAAACTGTTGTCTTCAAATATTTGCTGTTGTGTATGTGTGTGTATATATATATTATATATATATATATGTATAAATGCACATACACATATAAATATACACACATACATGCATATATATATATATATATAAAATAGTAGACTAATTCTATGTTAGTTCAGAGGAAGAATTTGGACAATCAAGTGGAGATTTAGAGAAACAGATATTAGTCCAATATAGTTAAAAGCTTTTTAATAATTAGAGCTGACCAATTATGCACTAGGCTATTTCTCAAACTACTTCCTTTTTGGACTGGAGGCTAATATATTTGCCTATTACTGAAACTGAAAACTTTAGAAATCATCTGGTTTAGTCTTCTAATGTATATTGGTTAAATAATTCGTAGAACTAATTAATGTCAGAAGTGGATTGCAATACTAGTGTTCAAATAGAAATAAAAGATTACCTTTTAGAAATAATATAGAACATATGCCCTGAATTAGAAAGAATCTCGTTCTAGCTGAAATCTAAGTTCACAGCCTTATTATCATTTGAGTCAAGAATGGATACAGCTGACCTGGTCCAATCATGCTATTGGGCAAAAGCACCAAATTTATGCTAACATCATCATAAAATACTAACACCTAGGGATGGTGTAGGATAAAAAGGATAACTCTAAATATAAGAAAATGAAATATTAAATCAAATTTCTTATAAAATGAAATTCCCTACATGACCATATTTTGGTGTGACCCTACTGTAAATCTTCAACAAGTCACTTAATCTTCCATTAGGAAAGAGTAGAGGACTGGAGTACAAATCCAGACTCAGATACTTACTAGCTGTATAATTCTGGACAAGTCAATTAACCCTGTTTGTTTCATTTTTTTCTTCTGCACAATGATCTGGAGAAGGAAATGATGAACCTTCAGTATCTTAGTCAAGAAAATCCATGATGGGGTCATAAAGACTTGGATTTGGTTAATCTACTAAATAGTAAAAAAATCTTTCACACAAAATTTCAACTCAATTCATTATATTTTACTAAATGTATAATATAAAACTGATACTTTTTATTAAGTACAAATGTATATTCACAAAGCAATTTTGAGATTTGAGATCCTTGGAGTAACAAACTCTCAGAATTGGACAAAATTTCAAAGACCATGTTACTCTTCTCTTGGGGTCAGAATTTGCTCCTTACCAAAAGTCAATGAGTGATTGCAGTGACTTAGTTAAATATTGTGTGATTTTTTTTTCCAGCTCTCAGAGAGTTCAATCAGAGATGAAATATTTTGCAAGTGAATTACTACTATAAAAGTAAAGAAAAAGCAAAAGGGAGTGTGAGGCCCCAGCCTTTTCATCAATTCTGATCTTGTTGTGTCAGCAATCAGGAAGGCAAGGTCAGCTTTGAAAGGGCAATAACACTCTGCACACTTGACACTTTTCCCATCAAGTACTTCAGTTCTCTTCTGTAATCTGAACCTCATTTAAGTATGCCTCCCATGGTTTTATTTCTTGACTGATTCTATAAATATTTCACACTGTTTCTTTCAAAAGATCAGTTATTTTGTTGTTTTTTCTGAACTCAGTCTTACAGAACTGAAGCAAGATAACTTTGATGACTTGCCAATTTGTATCAAATACCTATAAAAGAGGGTTCTATCTTGCTCTCAGATACAGGTCAAAATTGTGAATTGGACTTAAAAGCTCCTAATTGTTTCTAAAGAGTATAGGTACTATGTCTGTTATTTCACCATTATAGAGAATTCCTAGGTGATGAATCTACTAATGTAATCTTCTCCTGCTAGCATAGTCAAAGGTATATCTACAGAACTGAGTAGTTAAATGACTTGCAGAGTATCATACAAGCAGTGTATATTACAGCCAGGACTTGAACTCGAGTCTTCCTAACTTTAAGGATAATTCAGTCCACCGAAAGACATTTTTGATGAAGGTAGTTGGAAAGGTGGGTTTTCTAGGATGCTCAGCTAGAGCCCCATTTGATAAATGGTCTAAGGATATGAATAAACAATTTACAAATGAAGAAATTAAAATTTCCTATAGTTTTGGAAATTTGGGGAGGAAATAACTACTGATTAGACAAATTCAGATTAAAACTTAGACCTATCAGATTGGCTAATATGACAGAAAGGAAAGGGAAAAATGTTGGAGGAGATATGGGAAAACTGCAATACTAATGCATTGCTGGTGGAATTGTGAACTGATCCAACTGTTCTGAAGAGCAACTTGAAATTATGTTCAAAGGGCTATAAAATTGTGCGTACCCTTTGATTTAGCAATCCTACTACAAGGTCTGTGTCAGAAGAGGTCATAAAAATGGGGAAAGGACTCACATGTGTAAAAATATTTATAATAACTTTTTTTGTAGTGGCAAAGTTTTGGAAATTGTGGGATGTCTATCAATTGGGAAATGGCTGAATAAGTTGTATATATGAATGTAATGGAATACTATTGTTCTATAAGAAATGTTTTATAAGAAATGATAAGCAAGTGTATTTCAGGAAAACAGAAAAAATTACATGAACTGATGCTGAGTGAAGTGAAAAGAACCAGAAAAACATAATATAATATGTAGTGTACTATACTGTGTGATGATCAACTATGATAGATTTAACTCTTCTCAGCAATACAATGATCCAAGATATTCCAAAAGATTAGAGATGGAAAATGCTATCCACATCCAGATAAAGAACTATGGAGCCTGAATGCAGATTGAAGCATGCTATTTTCACTTTTTTTTGTAAAAATGATTTTTTCTTTTTGTCCCAATTCTTCTTTCACATCATGACTAATATAGAAGTTTGTTTAACATGTACACATACATGTTAAACCTATATCATGTACATATATATCCTATATCAGTTTGCTTGCTATCTTGGGGAGGACTGGAAAGAAGGGAAGGAGGAAAAATTAGAACTCAAAAGCTATCTTTTTACATATAATTGGAAAAAAACACTATCAAGTGGAGAGGAGAAAGAGAAAGAGAGAGAGAGAGACAGAGAGAGACAAAGAGACAGAGAATATAAAGCTAGAAGAATCATTTACTTTTGACTTTACCACTTTGATTTACTCTTTGACCTAGAACTAGCTTTTGAATCTTTTTTTTTCTGAGCAGGATTTAATATCTATTAAAAAATAATATCACTCTGCATTTCATAGGGACATTGCTAGAGCACATGATAAATAGAAAATATGTATGTATTATAAGCTTTTAAAGAAAGTAATGAAAGTGTGTAACAGAGTGAAAATAAAAAACTAGAATTGGAGCCAGAGAAGAATAATGACTTACATTCATAATAATGATATAAGACTTGCAAAGTACTTTTTTCTCCACCACTTTGAGACAGATAGTACAAGTATTATTACCTTTATTTTACAGAAATAGAAACTGAGCCTTAGAAAGGCTAAAAAAACCTTGTTCTCCATCATATACATATATAGACATATATAAACATATAGACATATGTTATCCCATTATTTAGAAGGTAAGTTTGTGGAGGATAAGGATGCTGTTACTTTTGTTGCTTGCTTTTTTTGTATTCCTAATGAGCACTTAGCACACAGTGCTTGTCACTTAAAATTAGCACTTAATAAATACTTCTTAAATGATTGACTTAACTTCTCCAAGACCTAAGTGACTCTAAGATTTTGAATTACAAAGTATGTCCACATCAATATTGTTAGAGGAAGTTTTCTCATAAAGAATCTCTTATAAAAATACATATACAAATACATTTGCATACAAATATAAAGTGATCCTCAGAGAATTATACAAGTGTTTTTCCTCTCATTTAAAAAAAAAAAATACTAGCCTTTTATTTTCAAAATATCTACAAAGATAGTTTTCAACATTTACTCTTGCAAAACCTTGTATTCCAATTTTTTTCTCCCTCCCTTACCCCCACTTCCTCCCCTAGATAGCAAGTAATGCAATATATGTTAAACATGTGCAATTCTTCTATACATATTTCCACAATCATCATGCTGCACAAGAAAAATCCTATCAAAAAGGAAAAAAAATAAGAAAACAAAAAGCAAGCAAACAATAACAAAAAGGTGAAAATACTATGTTGTGATCCACACTCAGTTCCCATGGTCCTCTTTCTGGATTCAGAAGGCTCTCTTCAGCACAAGTCTTTTGGAATTGACCTAAATCACCTCATTGATAAAAAAGAGTCATGTCCATGAGAATTAATCATTGAATAATTTTGTTGTTGCTGTGTACAACATTCTCTTCATTCTCATTTCACTTAGCCTTAGTTCATGTAAGTCTCTCCAAGTCATCCTGCTGATCATTTCTTATAGAACAATAATATTGCTTAACATTCATATACCATAACTTATTCAGCCATTCCTCAACTGATGGACATCCATGCAGTTTCCAGTTCCTTGCCATTACAAAAAGTGCTGCTATGATAATTTTTGCACATCTGTATCTTTTTCTCTTTTTTTATGATTTTTAGAATACAGGACCAATAGAGACACTGCTGGATCAAAGTTTGCACAGTTTGTAACCCTTTGGGCATAGTTCCATATTGCTTTCCAATATGGTTGGATCAATTCACAACTCTATCCACAATGTATTATTGTCCCAGTTTTCCCACATCTCCTAAAACATTAATTTTTATCTTTTCCTGTTATCTTAGCCAATCTGAGATATAGTAATACCTCAGAATTGTCATAATTTGTATTTCTCTGATCAATAGTGATTTAGAGCATTTTTTTCATATGACTAGAAATGGTTTTAATTTCTTCATCTGAAAATCCTTTAGAATCATTTAATCAAATATTTATGTATTTTTGGAAAACAGCAAAACTTCAAGAAAGCAAGTATAGATCTAATACTGATCATACAAAAGATATTGAACTCCATTTTGATGCTTCTATTTTTGTTTTGTGAAAAGAATATATCAGAATTTAATGGGGGGAGAACTTATTTCAAAAAGAACTGGTCATCTTAACTTTAGATTTTTCCTTTTCAGAAAAAAAGCAGACTCTAGAATAGGGTAAGTCTTTGTTGCTCAAGTTTCCTTTTACAATGCTTCTGAGGCATTTTCCCCCATTTTTCCTTCATTGCTTGAATCAGGACTTCACTGTCAGAGGCCACTTCTTGAGTCAAGTAAAGAAAGTATTTCCATTATGAGGGCCTCACTTTGGGAAGCTGTTCTTCTGAAAGTGGATTAAGTGGCTCTTTGCTGCTTCACTAATAATGACTAACAACTACCACCATCATTTGCTGGTTTCCTCAAACAAACAAATGTTTTAAAAGTCCCTCCTGAGGAGTAACCTTTTCAGTAGAAAACCCTCCAAATTTGACTCTTGTAACTCAAGAAACAAAATTAAAACCACTGAAAAAACATCTCTTTTTTTTTTCAAAGTACAAATGTAAGTCTGTTATTTAATCTTACTTATGTCTTTCTTTTCTCATTCCCTCTCCACTTCATTCTTCCTTTCTCTTTCTCTCCCTCTCATGCTCTCTCTTCTCTTTTTTCTCCCTTTTTTTCTCTTCCTTTAAGCATGATGCTCAATTTTTGTCATATTAATATGAAGTAGTCCTAGACTTCCTAAATGAACCTAGCAGGACTTGTTAACCTCAATCTAATTCAAAACAGGCTGGCATTTTTCCATCTGTCCTCCCAACAAAATCTCTACCCTCCACATGCTTAAATCTTTAGAAAACACTACAGCTCACTGCAGGCTCACTCTTCAAATTTCCCAATCTACTCTATTAAAAATAGAACAGTGAAATGAGTAAGGCCACTGTTTACTTATAAACACTTTCATTCAGATATGATTGTTCTTCTCAGACAATTCGTGTATTATTTATAGTGAGGAAAAGGTTGCAGCAACTAATTACATTTGAAGAATGAAGGTGCTACTAGGTTCCTTGCTTAATACTACCATACTCTTTGCTTTTTATGGTTCTTAATTTCCAACCTCTCTTTCCAAGTTTTAAGTAATTTCATGTTGTGTTACAATCCTATCTCCTTTTTGCATAATTGGGAACAGGTCATGCTGATGTTTTAAGAAATATTACAATTTATTCCATAGTATTATAGATTCTCATCCAGAAACTGTGAAACTGTATTAGCTGTGTGTATTAGAAATAGAAACCTGATTCATTCATATACTATTATCTATTGTCTCAATAATCATGAGGCACTAGAAACACAAAAGAAGTATCTCTAGCTGTATCTATCTTATGATGTCACCTTGTTGGCAACCAAACAAAGCAGCACATGAATATATGTTATTCATTTACTACGGTAATTCCCTGAGAAAGTTCAGTATTAATTTAGGAATGAATAATGCTAACATCCTAGGTCAATCTGTCAACCAGTTTTTCAATTTTGAAAATGCCAGACTTATTTCTTCACTGGAACTTTCAATTTGGCCCCTTTAAAAAAGGGTTGTTCAGTTGCAATTTAAAACATGTGCCTCTTTGAGGTTGTAATGCTTCCTATATAACCTAACAACAGAATGTGATATTGGAATGTAAACACTTTGTAAGTAGTCATTATCTGTATTCATTGTGTTTGTATACCCAGGACCAAGTATAGTGCCTGGAACAAAGAAGCTTTTAAGTACTTATTGATTTATTGGTTCATTCTTTGCCCACAAACACACAGGAGCATTTGGATGATGACAACAAGGTGAACACACAGCATATATTAGCACCAGACCTGAATTTAGGAATTCTTATATCTTGGAAAAATTCAGTAGGAAAGAGAGGACAATAAGAAAAACTATAAAATACTTGTTTTTTTTCCTTTTCAAATCCCATTGATTCAGAACAGTTGGGTTAATCAATCAAAAAAGCATTTCTTAAACAATTGCCATATGAAAAAATGTATTAAGCACAAGAAACAGGATGTTAAAAATAATCTCTGATCTCAAGAAGTTCTTATCCTATAATGGGAGATAATATGTTTTAAATAACAACTGACAGAAAATTGTTAATACCAAATGCAATATGTGTATCCCAAAAATGATTTAAAAAAAAAAAAAGGAAGAGGACCTGTAGATATAAAATTATTTATAGCAGCTCTTTTCTCAGGAAAAAGAATTAGAAATTGAGGAGTTGCCCATCAATTAGGGAATAATGGCTGAATAAATTGTGGTATGTGATTATGGTGTAATACTAATGTTCTACAAGATATAATGAGCAGGATGTTCTCAGAAAACCCTGGAAAATTCTCCATGAGCTCATGGAGAAAAATGTACTGGGTACAAAGTAACAGCAATGTTGTGGTATGATCAACTATGAGTGACTGTTATTCTTAGCAATATGGTAATCCAAGACTACTCTGAAAAATTTATGATGAAAAATGCTATCTATACACAGATAAAAGAACTGATTGTGTCTGAATAATAACTAAAGCATACTTTTTAAAAACTATTTTTCTTAAGGGTTCTGTGGGGGGAGGGGGGATGAGAATCTAGGTTTTCCTTTGCAACATAAGTTCACAAATGTGCCTTATCAGTGGGAGAGGAGGAGGGAAGGAAGGGAGGGAGAAAATCTGGAACTCAAAGTTTTAAAAACAAATGTTAAAAATTGTTTTACATATAACTTGGAAAATAAAATATTAAATGAAAGTAAAAAAAAATACCAAATGCAATATGAACTGTTATACTTTTAGTATCATTGTAATGTTAGAATTTCAGTAATGTCCTTAAGTTTCCTCTCTTTGATATTTATTTTTGATTAAGTTAAGCTAAACCATACCCTAAGTATCCAAATCCAGATATTTTACTTTGTAAAGGAACTTAGCTTGACCTGGATATCTACTTCTAATGTCCTTGTCCCTTTCTTTTTTTGTTAAAACAATATTTTTCCTCCACTTACATGTCAGGAAAATTTTCAGTAGTCATTTTCCCAAGATTTTGAGTTCCAAATTTTTCTCTCTCCCCTCCCTTCTTCTAAAGATGTAGGCATTGTGATATAGTTTATGCATGTGCTATCATGTAAAACATATTTTCTTATTAGTCACAGTTGTGAAGGAAGAAAAAGATCAAAAGGGAAAAAATGAAAAAAGAATAAGTGGAAAAAAAAGTTTCAATATGCATTGAGTTCATTAGTTCTTTATTTGAATATAGATAGCATTTTCCTTACTGAGTCCTTTGTACTTGTCTTAATTATGTTGCTGAGAAGAACTGGGTCATTCATAGTTGATCATCATACATTATTGCTGATACTGTGTACAATGTTTTTGGTTCTGCTCACTTCATTTTACATCAGTTCATAAAAGTCTTTTCAGGTTTTTCTGAAATCTACCTGTTCATCATTTCTTATTGCACAATAATATTCTATTACTTTCACATACCACAGCTTCCTCAGCCATTCCCCACTTTCATTTTATGGGAGAGTTTAACCCATCCATATTCACATACATATATATATATGTACATATGTAACATATATATGTATATATGTTAAATATGTAATATATAAACATATATTTACATATAATTACCATTTATTTTTCTCCATCCTATTTTCCATTCTGTTTTTCCTCTCTGTTCTTTTCTCTCCTTAATAGTGTTTTGCTTAGTTCCCATACCTACTCCTTTACTTAATCCCCTCCCCTTTTCTGTCAGGTAAGATAAATTTCTATATTTAACTAATTGTGTATTTTATTCCCTCTTTGAGCCAATAGTGATGAAAATAAGTTTCAAGTGGTACTCATCACTCATCCTCTAATTTTCCTTCCCACTGAAATAAGTCTTTTGTGCTTCTTATGCAAAATAAAAGGATTATGCAAAATCTTTAATTTAAAAAAAATTCTTAAAAATCCATTTCTTCAAATACACCTTAAATTTAGACTCCTATCCATGTATATTCCTTCTAGCTTTTATTTTCTTTCCTTTTTTATCTGTAGATGCTTTTCTTGGATTTTGATATTGGAGTCAAATTTTTGATCTTCTCCTTATAAAAGCTTGAGATCCTTTTCTTTGATTAAAGAATAATTTCCCTCAATGTATTGTGCTTAATTTTGCCAGACAAGTGATTCTTGGTCGCAGTTCTAACTCCTTTATCTTCCAGAATATCATATTTCATGAAAGGTTTTTGGTGCCAAGTTCTGTGTAATCCCGATGGTGACTCCTGATATTTGAATTGTTTCTTTCTGTGGTTTGTTATTGTTGTTGTTTTGACCCAATAATTCTGAAATTTGGTTATAATGCTCCTTGGAGTTTTTATTTTGGGATCTTTTTTTCTGAGGTGATTGGTGGTTTCTTTCAATGCTTATATTGTCCTTTGGTTCCAGGACACTCAGGCAGTTTTCCTTGATAATTTTTTGAGAGATTGCCTAGGTCCTCCTTTTGATTATACCTTGCAGGTATTTTGATGATTCTGATACTGTCTCTCCTGGTTCTATTTTCTAAATCATTTGTTTTTCCCATGAGGTATTTTACATTTTATTCCTTTTTTTTTTTTTTTTTTTTTTTTGATTCTTGATGTTTCATAGAGTCATTAACTTCCACTTGTCTAATTCTAACTTTTAAGGTATTGTTTCCTTCTATTAGCTCTTGTACTTCCTTTTCCATTTGACCAATTCCAATTTTTAAGCAGTTTTCCAAGCTGTTGACTCCTTTTTCATAATTTCTTCTCCCAATTTTTCTTCTGTCTCTTTTATATGATTTTTAAGCTCTTTGAGCTCTTCCTTGAGTTCTTTCTGGACCTGAGACCATTTCCTGTTTTTCTTTGGGAGTTTTGTCCATTGATGTTTTGACATTGTTGCCTTCTTCTGTGTTGGTGTCTTAGTTTTCCCTGTCACCATAATACCTTTTTATGGTAAGCTTTTTTTTTTTTTTAAGTTTTTTGCTCATTTTTGGCCTCTTTTTTTCTTTTAAATTAGAGTTCTGCTCCCAGGGTCTGAACTGTGTTAGACTTCTTGGGCCAGTGGCTATAGGCCTGACTCTATATCTTGTGCTACATTAATGTTATCCTAAGGCCCATGTGGAATCCCCATCTCTGCTGCTATGCTGAAAGTGAGGATTGGGAAGTGACTGTTACTACTGGAGGCTGTAGGGGTCTAACGGTAGGGGTGCTGAGTTGGGGTCCTAGTAGCAGTGTTTGGCATGTGTTGAGACTCAGTAAGGTGTTTTTGTATTTCCTGTAAACAGGCACTCATAAGGCTGATATGTACCTGTTTATCCAGACTGTGCTGAATGAAGCACAGGGTGGTATGGCTACTGGAGGATGCCTGTTTTCCCTGGACTATAATGAGGAACATGATGGTTTCTAAAGCTAGAACCCACTGGTCCCACTGATTATTCTAAGGCATTTGGGGGGATCCTGGTATTGGCATTTGTCTCCTCTGCCACTATTTGAGCTCAGGTTCTCCTTCTAATTTGCTTAGATGGAACTTGGGGCTGGCTTGCTGGGAAGCTTTCTGTCCTGGACTATGCTACCCCTTTACCCAAGTGAAGTAGACCTTTTATTCCTATTATCCAGTTTTTTGAGTTCAAAAACTATTTCACCCTGTCTCTTTGCGGTTCTGCTGTTCTAGAACCTGTCTTAAGATCCTGTTTTATGGCTGTTCAGAGGTGAACATGCTGAGATTTTTCCTTGCTGAGATTGTTAAGGGCTGTTCAGGTCTCATGATCAGAACTTTCTACTTTATATTATAGCCTCCTCCATCTTTACTAAAGTATAAGAAACTTTGGCTTGTATCTTAGTGTTAAAAAATCCATTTTGTGTCCTTAACTCATGGAACATCCCCCAGGGTGTTGGTTTGTTACTCTGTTATTTCAGTTAATGACACTTTACCTTTCAACTCTGTTGTATTTGAGAATTTGACATAAGCCAAACAACCTAAGACATTTCATTGAATTTTATCACTTCCTAATTCTGATTTCTCCTACATATCCAATGACTAACAGCAAAAAGCTGATCAGTTTAGAAATAAAAACAAGCAGCCCAAAATTTTAAACAGCCAATACACTGAATAATCAGCCTTAATCACTTAAATCTGACAATTATTTTGAAGGTAACTTTATAGATCATAAATGGGCATGAGAAACAAAGAAGTGCACAGAATTTTTGTTTTCAAAGAGTTCTCCCTGTTTTTCCTCCAATGGACTTTTCTATTATTTCTACAAGTCTGCTTAAAATAATTATCATGCTTCTGAAGAAGCAAATATATGTATATTGTAAAAGGGAGGAGTGTATGAAGGGAGGGCACTTCTATGGTTGCCTAATTTAAGTACTGGATGAAAAAGAACTGAATGCCCCCAAAGGGGTTCTGAAGGAGCTGAGCCCTTAATAAATTCATTACTTACAGAGGCTGAATACCTGCCTGGGGACAGACAAGTAAAAAGCTCTTCTCTTCATGTGAAACATTCCAGAACTATGACCAAGATCCTCCTGTGATCATTGCTACACAATGGGATGTGCACTAAAGGGAGACTGAATAAGGCCAAAGTGATGTCTTATTTTATGGTGAAAATGGTAATAAGGATGGAGGTGGGGGTTGTGTGAAGGGGAAATGGGAGGAAAAATTCTTCAGGGAAAGAAGACTTCTCTTCTTGGTACTCATTTTGAACCACATTTGTGAGCTGTGAAAAGAATAGTACCAGTCTAAAAGCCAATTCTTCCACAGGGTAGATTTTTTTTTCCAAAACAGCTTCAATGCAAGTATATTTTTGGTATAGGCAGGAGAAACAGACCTGCATAAATCCATTCTAGTTTTCTCTCCAAGTTTGCTATCCTTTGGGGTTTATTTTAATTATCCTTGCTATTTACTCGACCCCACAGGAACTAACTGTAAGGAAAGAAACACATTTATTTGGTATTTCATTTTGTTTTCCACTGTGCAGGCTATAATATTAATGGATGAAGTTGAAGAAAAATAATCATGTATTTATACTGAGCCCAGTCCTTCTGGAGTTCACTTTTCTGGGAGCTGCATGCAAAAATAAGCCCATTTGGGTAGTCAGGGTATGTTATATATGTTTGCAAATAGAATATGTATAATACCAATGAGAATTATAATTTCATTTCAATTAGCCTTTTCACACTATTTGTTCCTTCCAAGGAGAATAGAAATTTCAGGTAGATGGATAAAAAGGATGGCCTTTGAAATTATAAATATAAGCTGTGAATGACATTATTACAGAAGCCTGAAATAAGAATAGAGAAAAAATCCAAAGCACTGAATATCTTACTTTTTTTTTAATCATTTAATACCAGAATGTTTGTGATTCTGTTTTCAATTTGATTTTAAATCCAGAGTTGATAGTCCCATTGCTGCCCAGGAGTGCTAATAGCACTCTCAAACAACTTGGTATTTTTATCAGAAGTTTGCCATGGTCTTCCCTTAATTTGTTTGTTCTCTACCCAAATTTCTCTTCAATATCATGCTTGTCCTAGGGCAAACACTCTTTCGGGGTACACAGATACACTATGGGAATCATTGTCCTAACTCCTTTACTGTATCTTTTTCCTGTCACTTTAACATAAATTCCTATAATGATCTTTCTCTTCTCTTTTTTCCTCTTTTCTCTCTCTCCAATCACCTTGATGTTTTCATCTACTTACATAATTTCAACTATCATCTCTAAGCAGATATCTTTTTTAAAAAAAGTGTGCTTTAATCTGCACTCAGTTTCTGAATTTTATTATTAATTAATTAATTTCTGAGGATGAATAGCATTTGTCATTATTAGTCCTTCAAAGTTTTCTGGGATCATTGTCTTTAATCAGAATAGCTAGGTCATTCATAGTTGATCATCTCGCAATATTGCTGTTACTATGTACAATGTTTTCATAGTTCTGTTCACTTCACTTTGTGTCAGTTCATATAAGCAGATATCTTTTTTTTCTCTAGCCCTTTTTCCTTCTTACAACAGATTCAGATTATTAGAACTGAATGGAATATCCAAGATCATCTAGCTCAAAATTCTCATGCTCATAAACTTAGAATAATTTTTGCCCCTTCCAATTTCCTTAACTCCCAGGTCCATGTAGCTGCCATATCATATTGATTCAATTTCTATACTGTGCCTTAAATCTGACCTCTCTTTTTCATTTCCTTTTCCACTACCCTACTGAGAATTATTGTTACTTATCTCCCTAACAGTGTCTTACCAACTCCCTGCCTCCAGGCTTTTTTATGCATCCAGATAAATCTCCCTAATGGATATATCTGATCTCTATACATAAAAACATTTGGTTTCTTTCAGTGTATACAGTCTTCCTAGTTATTATTATTGTTTTTATGATTATTAATTATAAATAAATAGAAATAAAATAACAAATGTTATTTATTAAGTCATGTTTGACTTAATTTTCATGGTTCCCCCAGGACCTAACACAGGGTATAAAGATGGTAATAGCAGGACTTAGTCTTAGGACTCTGATGTGGTTAGAGCAGGGGATATCCAGATATCCAGAAGGTTCTGGCACAACCCACAGAGTCTCTCTTGTAGACCACATTACTAAACTAGTTTTTCTCTTCCTGAGCTGAAAGAATTCTGAATATGAATGTCTTTTATAAAAAGTTTACTATGAAAATTGTTCTTTGCTTCAATTTTTATATGATTGATAGTCTCCTCTTTTAATTATTCCCCCTCTCTCTTTTACCTGAGACATCAAGACATAGTAAATTAAGATCTGAAATTTTGGAAGAGTTGGGTTCTAATTTCAATTTATATACTTAATAACTAAATTACATAATTCTGGACAAATTCCTTGCCCCTCTCTGAAACTGTTTCTTTAGCAGTAAAAACTAAGATGATTATAAAAAGTAACTCACAATTATTGTATAGCTTAAATGAAATAATGCCTGTAGATCACATTACCAACCTTAAAGTGCTAAATAACTACAAGTTTAGAATTTTTTTTACTTTAGCCTCCTTTTTTACCTCAGTGTGTATTTTTTATATGTTTGTCTCTGTCTCTATCACCAAGGCTAAACAGATATCTGTAAACAATGCTGTCAGCTTGGCTTCTCTAGCATCAGTAATGTTGTGGTAATTTCTATCTCCACAGTAATGTCATACAAGAAAATAGCAAGATGATTTGGGCACCAGAGTCACAGCTCTGCAGAGTCATAGCACTGCTCACCAATTTAATTAAGAAGCCTTTAAAAAAAACTGGCCCAAATATATTATTTTTGTAGTTATTTGGAAATGTTACTGACTGAAATGTACCTGCAGATTAATCCTGAAATCAGTCTACCCCTAAGGATATAGACAGAAAGCTCATATTAACAAAATGTATTTTCACAGTCTCTATTTCTGATTCATTGACTCCATTACTGAAAAATGAAGTCTGCATCTAAATAACAGTGAGAATTTACTGATATTTTTTCATGCTGGATCTCCTGAAACAAAATGAGTTTAAGACATAATAATAAAATAGAGTAAGTCACTGGCATGGATGAAAGAACAGAGTCAATTTATTTTTAGGTTGATATGAAATAATGAAATGACAGTTAAATTTTCTATTATGACATGTATGATGAGTGTGATCAGAAGAATCTCTAGATCACCCTATTATGAATGTCCAGAACTGGATCCTTTCCAGTGACTCATGAGGTGTCATTGGGCCTTTTGGGTGAGCCCTTTCATAAATGATATTGAGAACACAAGAATTCTGGTGGCCTTTTCTGAGAAGGGTGAGGTAGGGAAGAAGAGAGGAGAAAGTAAAGGACTGCATCAAATCTGTGTCAGAGAAAACTGGCATCTGAGCCAAAGAAGGAAAAAAAAAAGCTGGGATTGCCCCCTTTGATGCTCTTTCTTCCTTTCTCTAGAATACGTGATTTGGAATAGTCTATCTCTATCTTCCTGTAAAGAAAGGAAGGGGCCCTTTTTTACTCCACACCTCTCCCATTCCATTAATGGAAATAAGTTGTACATAGCAGCTAGAGTTTGTGCTGTATAAGTGATCTGCTGACTCCTTCCTTTACTTTATTCTTCTTAAATTGAGAATAGTTGACCAAATGACAATCATGACATAAGTACTTTTCTGAAATAAATTTAGGGGTTCAATAAGTCCTAGGATTCCTCAAGTCAGTGCCAATTACTTCTTGGAGAAAAAGAAAGGTGACTAGTAAATAGGAGGATGAACATGACTCCTAGCCTGATTTTCCAGAAGATAAGTACTTTGAGGAATTGTTTGAACAGTGCAAAGCCAAGGTGGTGAAATACCTATTCAGTAGCAATTCCAACAAGTGCTTCATGTTAAAATCCTTTAATTATCAATCCCCTAGAGGAGTATCATAATAACTATGTTACTACTACATGCCTTTTTGTCAAGCATATTTTTGTGTCTTTTGTACTTCAAACTCTGTGTTTGTGTGTGTGTGTGTGTGTGTGTGTGTGCCCAATTTGTTACATATTGTTGTATGAATTGTTACATTGTATTGTTACATTGCATACCTTTCTACTCCTCTTTTGGGAAAAACCATAAATATGAGTCACACTTAAGCATTATGTAATTCTTCCCTTGGATACTCATGAGGTTATAATGAGTCAGAAAATTTGAAGAAGGATCTGATTCTGAGTTATCAGGCTTTCCTATGATTGAATCCAGTCCAGGTGTCTGGGATCAAATTGTAGAGGGACAGGGTGAGTACTTAACTCACTCTGGGTTAAAAAGAAATTACATATATTGTTACACTTCCTCTTGTATCTCCAAGAAAACAAAAAAGAATTTAAAATTTAAAAAAATCATATTTCTAATAAATTTAAATTCCTAAGAATGTGAATGGTTGTCAGGCATGTGAAAAGGAAGACTGGATTATATGTTCTCTGAGTAGAGTTCTAAGTAGAAGTGTCTTCACCTGAGGTGAGTAGTCATTGAAAAGGCTGTTTATGATTAAACAACCTGAGAGGATCAGGATGTACCTCTGCATCAGAGGACTGGGGATAGACATGGGCCAGGAGAAGAATATCCTGACAGTGGGAACCCCCTGGTGACAGGAGGGACAAGTAACATGAGTCAGGGGAAGACTCCAAAACAAGGAATGATCATTGTCAAAGAAGTACATCAATCTAGATACTGGCACCCTGGACCAAAGATTAATTAACCCAGTACTACTAGTTACAACTCTGTTTCCAAGATCCCCAGTTCTGATTTTTTTGATCTATAAAGTTTAGGAGAAATATAAATTTTCCTGGATAATATGTACGTTCACATAAAGGATTTTGGATTTTTACAAATTAGTCCTTAACCATCCAAGACCTGCTGTTAACAGCAGGTGTTAAAGAAATGGACTACAGATAGAAATAACATTCTTCCATAAAGCATTACATTTTCCATTAAATTAAAATGTTCCATTTTTCTGCATGTATTAGACTCACTAATTAAAAGTAATCCCAAGATTCCCCCAAAGGTTTAAAAGGTATTGTGGAGCAATACAGGTATTTGAAAATTCTTGTTGACTGATTAGTAACTTGTTTCTATAAACAGATTGCACAGCAGTTGACCTACTTGGTGGCATGCTATTAAGCTCTGATGAGAAATGTTAATTTTCATTTGATTTAATGGCCTTTATTGTCAGCTCCTGAAACATTCCTAACTGCCCTTTCCACTGAGAATTTCCGCCAGTTTTTTCTAAGAAAGTTAACTATATTCCTAAGGAACATAGAATCTGATCAGCCATAGTCAGAGTCGCTGTAATTTGACACTAACATAGTGATATTATTTTAGTCCATTGAGAATGAAGGACAACATCCAACCAATCACATATACACATATACATTTGTGTGTGTGTGAGCTATGAATATAATTATTTATATTTTGTCTCTTAAATTATAATTCAATCTCTTTTAAGACAAGGACTGTGTCTTTCTTGAGTGCTCAGCATAGTGTCTGGCATACAAGAAGTGTTTACCAAATGCTTATCAATTTGTCTTGGCTTTCAGTAGTCCAGGTGAGATGTAAAACACACTAGCTATGATGGTGGTTATATGAATAGAGAAAAGGAGACCTATATGAGAGTTACTCTGAAAGCAGACATGACAAAATTTGGGAATAAAGTGATTTTATGGAGAGAGAATGAGGCATCAAGGATGACACCAAAGTTGGAAGCCTAAGTGACTAGGAGGATGGAGAAGTTCAGAAAATACCTAAGAGTATCTAGGTAATAATATTTTTATAGATCAGGAAACTGAAAGGTTAAGTGACTTACTTAGGATCAAGTAGGTAATAAATAGTTTAATGGGCATTCAAATTCAGACCCTCCAACTCCAAAACTAATGCTCAATCTATTTATATTGACCCTTCAGTATTCTTTATGATCTCTTGTAAAGTTGGTCTAGTTTGTCAATATCCTTCCTAAAATGGAATTCATAGAAATAAGTACTAATTTTGTCTGACAAGAACAGAGTAGAAAAATGACATGACTATCACCCTCACTTTTTTCTGAATACAATGTCTATTAAGAGAACCTAAGATCATCATAGATTGTTAACTCTTTTTTACTAATAAGGCATACTTTTGTCTCCTGTGTAATTTGTGTTCCACTAAAATCCCCAGATATTCTTTATATGAATTGCAACACATTACAAATGGTAAGACTGAAGAAATCTGGTCAATTTGGAAGATGTTGGAATACACGCGAGCAATCTGACAGTGGCTGCTGGAGATCCAACTCAGACCTGCAGAATGTATCTCCTCTTGTGAGAGGATGATACAAAGAGACAGAGAAGCAGTTGCTGTTCTCTGACCTCTCAGACTGTGTTGTCTGATCTCTCTCCTCTTCCCTCTGCCTCCAAGTTATCTCAGTCTCAGTCTGCAACACCTGTGTCAGCAAAGGCTGCCCTGCAACTCCTCCAGATGTTATTATGATTCACAACTGTGGAGGCTCTTGGAGAAGTGACCTGTTCCTTAACAGGCAAGAAAGAAGAGGATGCAGAAACTAGTAGAACAAGCAGTAACTTCCTGCCCCACCCCAAGATCTCAATTATTAGCATAGCTGCTAATAATCATTATTTACTTGTAAAGGTATTTAATTCAGAACTTTTCTCCAAGAACCAACAGAAAATATCTATCCTTTTTTATAGGAAAATGATGGAATGTTAACCCAGGAGTTAGCAGTCTATTTAGTTTAGAATTTCACAAATTCACTTCAATTCAGTATCTATTTCAAATGCCTAATATGAGAAAGCCATTGTGTTTAGTAGTGTTGTGGGCTAGGGAAAAGAATAGACAAAAGATTCAAGATAGATGAGGAATGGAATGGAAGAAAGGATAAAACCTGAGGGAGAAAGTAGACAGAAAGGAAATGAGAGTCAAAAAATTAGAAATGACTGACAGAAATTCCATTCGGGCAAAAGGAAGGAAAGGAAGAGAGAATTTCTCAGCAAAACTGACGGTGTTCATTTCTTTTTATTGTAATTTTTTTAGCATAAATTGTATTTTTCTATTAAAAATATAAATCAATATAACAAGGGAAATTATGACCATAGAGTTAAAAACCTGAGTTTAGGTTCATATCATCATAGAATGGTATGTACTCATCAAGATTTTCATTTTAGATAAGAAAACTGAGGCCTGGAAAGGAAATTATTTGACCACAGTCACAGAGTTATAAAATTAGGACTTTTCATATCACCTAGAGTGCTCTTAGTACTTACTTTTTAATTTTTGTATCTCCTATACTTGGAGTTTAAAAACCTGAATTTGAGCAATAAAGTCAGAACTTAGCATTCCAGGTCCTCCTATCCTCCACTATCTTTCACAGTCTGCCCAAGTGCATGTTTGTTGTTTCTATGAACTGATCTATTCATCCCATCCTCTGCTGTCCACTTTTTCTTTTGTCTTTAACTCTCCCAAAATCAGTCTTTTCCAATGAGTCCCATCTTCTTATAATGTGACCAAAGTATTTAAGCTTCAGCTTTGATATTAAACTAATGATGAATATCCTGAATTATTATCTTTTTAAGTATTGACTGGTTTGATCTCCTTGCTGTCTAAGTTCTTTCAAAATTCTTCTCTAATAACACAATTAAAAAGCATCAGTTTTACAATGCTCAGCTTTCTCTGTAGACCAACTCTCAGAACCATACATAATTTGTAGAAAAATTTAACTTAGATTAACCAGACCTTTGTCAGCAAAATGATAACTCTGCTTTTTAGTATGCTGTCCAGATTTGCCAAAGCTTTCCTTTCATGAAGCAAGCATCTTATATTATCATGGGTGCAGTCACTGTTTGCAGTGATCTTTGAACCCAAGAATATATATCTGACAATGCTAACAGTTCTTTTCCCAGTAGCCCAGATTTAGTTGTTTTTTTATGTTAAGTATCAAGCAATTTTTTACATTTCCTTTTTTACGCTGATGAAGAAACTTTTTAATTCTTTTTTACTTTCTATCATCAGACTAGTATTATCTATATATCTTAGACTGTTGATAATTTCTTCTGACAACCTTTGATTTATCCAGCCTGGTTTTTACATAATGTAGCTACATAATTTGCAATAATACTTATGATTTACATTGCCATTATAAAGATCAAATAAAAATGTATATAAATAGTTTTATAACTGTAAAAATCTATAGAAATGTTAACTACTTTTATTGTTTTGATCAGGATTATAATATATTTTAGCTACTTTATATTTATACTTATATACTTTATATTTAAGATTTTAAGACTTTATATTTAGATTCTCTCTCCCTAAAGTTCTCAGGAAGCCATCTGACTTTGCTTATAATGCCATATCAGTCACTTGGTTACTTGACAAACATTTATCAAGCACTTACGAAGTACCAAGCACTGTGCTAAGTGCCGAGTCACTTCTATCAAGAAACTCATAATTTAATGGAAGGGGCAACAAAAGAAAAGACATACAAACTATATATAAGATATTTTGGAAATAATTAACACAGGAAAGGAACTAGAATTAAAAGATTAGCAAAGACTTCCTATAGAAAATGGAATTCTAGATGATAGTTGAAAGAAGCCAGGAGTCAGAGATGAGGAGAGAGAGCATTCCAGGCATGGGAGATAGGCAGAAAAAATGCCCAGAGCTGCCAGATAAGTCTCTGCTTTAAGCAACAGCAAGGAGGATGTGTCACTGAATTGAAGAGTCCATGGCAGAGTAAGATGCAAGAAAAGTGGAAAGGTAGGGGAACAGGTAATAAAAGACTTAAATGCAAACAGGATTTAAAATGAGTGTGACTCCATGGGGGTGCCATGATCAAACCTGTGCTTTGGAAAAATTATGTTGACAGCCGAGTAGAGGATACACTGACATCTGGAGAGACTTGTGGCGAGAAGAGCATGCAGCAGCCTCTCACCATAGTCCAGACGTGAGCAGAGAACCATGCTCCCAAGTAACATCTTTGCATGTCCTTTTCTTTCCTTTGACACTGCTTCACCTCCTAGTCTATCCCCCTTCTCAGATAAGTATTTGATGGTGCTGAGACCTTGACTGACTACAGAGATAAATTAATTAATAAACACACACACACATACATACACTTATACATATACACATATACATAAATAGAAGATATGTGTACATTTATATATATGTGTATGTATATATATATATATATATATGTATATATGGGTTGTTTGGGATGGGGGTGAGGAGAATGGTATTTGCTTGCTATCTCATTTAATGTTGCTTTCTTGATTCCTCTAAATCAACCTGAATCTCCCACTCTGGTTCTTTTTTTTTTTTTTGAGGCACATGGTATATATGTGTGGAGGGGGGGTGTAAGTATATATAAATATGTGTGTTATGTATACATATGTGTATATACACATATACATATATGTGTATGCACATGTACAATATGTATATACACATGCGATATGCCTGAAACTCCCACTCTGGGAGACACATAATGTACGTATGTATGTGTGTGTCTGTGTGCCTCAACAGAGAAGAGACAGAGTGGAAGCTTCAGGTTGGCCTAGAGGAACCAAGAAAGCAAGATTAAATGAGATAGCAAACAGCATTCTCCTCACATATCCCCACATCAAATGCTCCCACATATACACAAACACAAAGAGAGAGAGAGAGAATTATTATGCATATGGTTTGTGTTTTCAGTGGCCAACATAGTCTCTTTAATTAGAAAATCCACAGTCACATATTCTATTGCATTTTACACTCTTAGTTCCTATGTCAGACATGTAAAAACTCCTCTCAAAAGCCAAAAGCCATATTTTTTTTTCCTTCTTCTTCTTTGTCCTGGAAAAAAAAAAAGTCCTAAATAACATATTGATTCCCACAATGCAAATGTTATCACTTCTTATGCAATTTACTCATGGCTTTTAGTAGTTCTCCAGTACACATTAATTCTGAGTGGTTATTAAATTCAGTGTGAATTGCCAGGACATTTTTCCAAAGGAGGTTTCATTAAAAGACAAACCTTATCCAGAAATATCTTTTAAAAGTAGAAAGACATTTATAAATGATTTATGCTTTCTTTTTAAATTAAAATTAAACCTCCAATTTCCTGTCTGAAGCAAATGATAAAGTCTTTGTCAAGGGCACCTATGCCCATGAATTAAATGAATACTTATTATTGGACAGTGTACCAATATCTATTCATTAATTCCCTTCTGTGACTGAAAAAGCGCTATTTCTTCATATGGACATTCAGAGCAGTAATTACCAGAGATGTGAAAATTAGATGATCCTGCCCAGCATTTAAATAATGATGAAGATAAATAACGGACAAGTCCAACACTCAGCATTCTTGAGAGAAATAGGCTATAAAACAATTGTCCAATATTTAGCTCCAATAAGAAACAGCTATTGCTACTTGTAGAGAGTAGATGGAGGGGGAAGCCATAAGAAGAAAGTGTCCAAAGCACAATTCCAGTGACAATTTCAATTTCACAACCACGAGAAGAGAGACTTTGCCTCCTTCCTTTCTCATATCCTGAACTGCCCAGTCTCATCTGGAGCTCAAAGTGGAAATAGGAATAGTCTCAAGTAGGCTCCTGACTGGATAACTTTCCTGTCAATGGAGGGTTACCCTTAATCTATCTTGAGAGCTACCACTTTGCCATGGTTTGCTTGCTGCCACAGTTTTACTAATGTCCAGTCCCTTCACTCTACTCTGAAATCATAAAGGGAAGGGGTTATGCTGTGATTATTTTCCCTTTTCCCTTTTCCCCTTCTGACTAAGTACTAATTGCCTACCCTCAAACTTATAGAAGGGAACTCAAAATCCATTCCACTTAGACCTTCAGACTAATTCCATTTCCCAATGGTTGGGAGCCATGTTCTTCCAGACTCTGCCCTACAGACCCAACACTTTTTCACAATGTTTGTATGAACTAGGAATCACCAACCACAATCTTTATGGAAAGATGGAGAACCACCTGGTGCTGAATTCTAAGGTCTTCTTTACAATCTATCCTGCCAATACACCAACCAAATACCTGATGAGGCCGTCTAAGAATCCCTGGGTGTACCAATCCAGCCTATCCAAGGATTGCTGAATCTTCAAAGTAACCCCTTAACTGAAACTTCCTATAATTGCTGTCTTCCCTAGCTAAAATATAAACTTCTTGAGAATAGACATTGCCTCAATACAGAGTCACATAGTTAGCATTTTTAAATAGTTTATTTTGTTTTTTTTTTTTAATTCATTGTCTTCAGAAAGTAGCATTCAACCTGAGACATCCCTGGGTCATTCATTGTCATTTTATACTTAGCTACTTCATAAAGAAAGCTGGGTAGGTATCATATATGCTATCCTGTCACTCACCCTTGGCATGACAAAACAGCATTTTATTTTGTATATAAATGGTATTTTTTCAATTACCTGTAAAAATAGTTTTCAATATTTTTATAAGATTTTAAGTTCCAACTTTTTTCCCTTCCTTCTGCCTCCTCCCTTTCTTCAAGACAGAAAACAATCTGATATAGCTTGTGCAATCATGTTGAATAAACATGTTTACACATTAGTGATATTGTAAAAGAAGAAAGAGAATAAACAGAAAAAAAAACATGAAAAAATGTAAAGAAACTGAGAACAATATACTTCAGTCTGCAGTTAGATTCCATCAGTTTTTTCTCTGGTTGAAAAAAAGTTATGTTCTCATTAATTACTACAGATAACTCTGATACTGGCTTCATATGCTCCTTCAAAAAGAATATCATATATGGGACAGCTGGGTGGTGCAGTGGATAGAGCACCAGCCTTGAAGTGAGGAGGACCTCAGTTCAAATCTGAGGACCTCAGTTCAAATCTGGTCTCAGACACTTAACACTTCTTAACTGTGTGATCCTGGGCAAGTCACTTAACCCCAATTGCCTCAGGAAAAAAAAATCCAAAACAAACAACCAAAAAAAGAATATAATATCTCAAGGACAATCTGGGATTTGAGCTAGCAATGTATATTAAGGATGATGAAATAGGTGTTTTAGTTATATTGGAGCAAGGAGAAGTTCAAGGAAAGGATAAGACCAATGTTTAGGTTAAATAGTATGACAATAATGGAAAATGGAAAGAAGGCAAAACTACTCAATTTTTTATTGCTATTTTTTTTTCAAACTATTTTATGTTTCAGACTAGCAAGAATAAATTTGAAAACTGTTTACTCAAATTTGAAACTGTAGATGTAAGAATGTGGTAGAAGAAGAAAATAATTTCTTCCTAGATACCAAAAGAACCAATGATACTACAATTATAATGTATTATAAAATTCCGCTTTATATAAAACAGAATACTAGTCTGTAAACAAGGACTATAGCCGATATCTCAGGTAGAATCTGCAAACAGAGCAGACACTAATCAGATAAGACTAAGATTACATTTGTTGTCTTGCTTGATTTTTGCAGGTTTTTGATAGTTATATGACCTGCTTATCTTAAATAAATGACAAGAATAAAGTTAAATTAAAATTTTCTTATCACAGCAGCCTCTGAAGTTCCCTCCAAATCTATTATCCTATGAAACTATAAAATAGGTGTCTTAACCTTTTTTCAATCATGGAGCTCTTGATCCATCTGGTGAAGATTATTTATGGAGACTCCTTAGAATAATGCATTTTAAAATGTATGACGGTACCACTCCTACTACTTTAAAATCTATTCATAGTAGATGCTTAATAAATGCTTATTGATCATTTGATTAATTGATTAAATAAAAATGGGATGCTTCCACTTATAATGAATTTACTATTACTGGAGATATTCAATTGGAATGTAGAGACATCACTTGCTCATAGTATTGTTACAGAGAGAATTCCTATTCAGGTGAGAGTTTGACTAAATGATATTATAAGATAAGGTATAAGACTGCTTTTGCCACTTGGTAAAATGTGACCACATTTTCCCTATACTTTGTCCCAAGTGTGCCTCAATGTGAATGGTTCCTAAGTACAATGTCAACTTTCAAGATAAGGCTATTCTTCATGGAATTTATATCTGCTGAATTCTCCACTCATCCTAAAGTCATCTACTTTTGTTACTAACTATAGAATTATCCTCTCTCCGAGTAGCTACTTACACTGAATTTTGCAAGTCTCCTCAACATTTTTCTTCATGGGAAAAAAGTCCTAGAGCTTCTGAGTCTCCTCACTCACTGTGAGATCTGCTTTTTCTTTCATTCCTTTTCATGCATATGGAACTACATCTGTCAACATGTTTCCCCTCGGGATGTTCTGTGAAAGATGAGCAAGACTATACATATGTTGGTGATTTCCAAACTCTTTTGCTCCAAGAACATTTCCCAGAATATTATTTCTTTAGGACTTTTTGAACCTAACAAAATTCTTTTTCTGTTTGTTCCAAAATAAAGCAACCACAATGATCATTGTAGCAAATTCTAGTGTGATGATTGGGGCCCTCTGAAATAGGCTTTTCTTTAGAAGAACATGTTATTTTTTTCTTTTCATCAACAGCTGCTTTCAACTCAGCTTTACCCTATTCCTCCATTTATATCTCTGGTTGAAAGAAAATAACTATTTGGAGTTGCTCTTAGCCATGTTCCCTAATTGCAAAGCTTTCTGAAATACATTCATTCAGACTTATGGGTAGATAAGCCACAAATTTTCTTTTAAGTACCTTCCTGTTCCCAAAAAGGAATAAGTCCCCATAAATTTTATATGAGAATGAAACACTTTGAACCACTTGAATCATGCATTGTACATTACATAGCTGGATGCCTGACCTCAGGGAAGGAAAAGGATAAAGAAAACATAAAATTTGTTTAGTAGAAACCTAGCTTTATAAAACTCCTAAATAGTATTTCTTTTTTATTAACATACATATTATAATCACTCCTTACTTGTACATATTTTCCTTCTGATTATATAGAATTTTTCTGGAGCAGCATTTTATCAGAACAGTAAAATATGTGGAAGTTCTATAAGTGATGCATGTATTAGGAAAGGTGGTCAGAAATTACAGGGTATATTATTCTATGTTCAACTGTATCCTCTTTTTGAAAAAAAAAGGGGGGGAGGAGATACTTAGGGTCCTTCCTTACTAATGAGTTAAACTGAAGCCTTTCTAATTGAAAAGAGACTTTTTCTCACTTCTTTATTTTTCTGGATATCTTTGGGAAAAAAATAAAAATTTTAACATACATTTGACTATATCTGCAGTGTTTTATTCCATTTCTCACTTTATTTTTGGTGTAAGAGTTTGACTTATATAATTACTTGTTTAGAATAAATGTCATCGAAGTATTACAGCAGAGCAACATAGAATCACACATTTTTTATAATGTTAAAAGACACTTCAGCTAGTTCAATTAGAAATCACTATAGACATGGAAGCTCATATTATTTTCCCAATAGATTGTGAATGTCTTGTGCATTAACACAATGTTGGCACTTAATATTCTATGAATGAATAATCTCATTTTACAGTAAGTAAAAAAAAAAAATAGACTAAAGAGATTCATGAATCATCTGATGTCACACAGACAGTAAGAGAGATCTTGGAAGAGAACACAAATTCTGACTTCCAATCCATTGTATTGTTTCATTTTTAATGAAAAGGAAATTAAAACAAGGCAAGGCATGACAAGGGAAGAGAAGGGAAAAAACTAATACATAAGTAAAGGTAAAATATTAATACAACTTGTGATCAGTTGCCCTTGATTATGGCAATGATTTAAGGGTAATTTTAGAAGAAGCACCATCAAAATAGCATAATATCATATGAATATTGGTGATTTCCAAACTAATTGGATAAATATGCTGAGACATAGAAAATATGGTATCATCTCAATACTGTGTGGCAATGCTGACTCAAAACCAAAAACCCATGGTGATATCAGGGTCTCATCCTTTTTTCTTGTCCCCTTTATAAGTTCTATAGTCTCTATGTTTATATGAATTATATAAGGGATAAGTCCCCTTTTTGTTTGCCCCAAACAATTGTTGTTATATTGGACATTACCCTTTGGTTTTGTGTCTTTGAGTTGTAGGAATGGGAAGGGAAGGGGGTGTAAGACTTGAGTCATTTGTAATCACTGAAGGATGTTACTTGGAAGATACATCAGATTTAAACTGATCAGTATTATACATAATATATCCCCTTTACTCTTAGACTATGTTAATATATTATCATAATAAGGATCATGTTCAGAATTCCATATCCTGGTTTTGTTTGATTATATTGAGCTTTTCAGGCCTGATTCCAGCTTTGTGATACCCAATACTGAGAAGACTTAGATTTTTCATATAATTTGGCAAATCCCAAGTAAGATACTGGGCCTCTCCAATACTTATAATAGTATCAGGCAGAATGCTTTGAGTTTACCTTGGTCTTCATTGTAATTCTGTGCAGCAGATTATAAAGTCTGTCTCTAGATTATGCAAAGAAGGATGGAAAAATGACCAACACACACACACACACACACACACACACACATACACACATACACACACACACACACATACCTCACTGGTTTTATATGGATTCAACTAACCAAACTTGAGTCATAGCCTCTGACTATTTTGGGTTGGCTTGTTTTGTTTTCTTTATGTTTCTTTTCTTAAGTAGGTAGGTGAATATAGTGCTAATGTTGGACATTTCTAAGCTCAGAAATGACCTTATCAATTCAAAAGGTCCTGAGGCCTTTGGTCCTATTGGACTGGCTGGTGGAAGAGAGAGCTTCTTCATCAGGAGGATAACCAACTACAAAAAAGATTGTCTCAGACCTGGACATTAAGGATAACATGTATTTGGACAGTGCCAACTTGAATTCAAATGTCCCAGGGGTCCTCAAACTATGGCCTGCAGGCCAGATGCGGCAGTTGAGTACGATTATCTCCCTCACCCAAGGCTATGAAGTTTCTTTATTTAAAGGCCCACAAAACAAAGTTTTTGTTTTTACTATAGTCTGGCCCTCCTACAGTCTATTTAAAAAGTTTAAGGATCCCTGGCTGTTGGAATCTTTACAAACTGTTAAGCCATTAGAGTTGATAGAAACAATAATTATCTAATTTAGCATGGTTCAATATGATTGATTTGATCTTAGAAGGAGATATTTTGGGCCAGAACTTGAAACAAGGTACTAAGTACAACTGATAGAAACAATGCTTGTGTTCACACCTTTAGAGAAATCATAGAAGCAAGAAATGTTTAAGTACTCATTGGAGTTCACATGTTTGGGAGATTTCAGGGTTTAGAAAGAGATATCTGAATTCACACCTCCCTTAATTCCTGCCTCCAGAAGGCGGAGTCAGCCTTTTACACTCAGCATAAATACAGCTCCAACTGGAGAGAGTTACTTGGGAACATTGACTGGGGTGGAAGAGGAGCACTCTGGGAGGAAGCCCACAAGCCCTCTCTCGGAGGTAAGAGAGATTCATTGCATCTTTCACTGTGGTGCTGGCTGGAGGCTGAAGAAAGCAGAGGCAGAAGCAAAGGACAAAGCTGCAAGAGCTCTTGGAACCAAGCAGAGAGATAGGCCTCTGAGCTAACCGGGCTATATTGAAGGACACAATAAAAGATCTGAACTTTTATCAGCTGGCTGCGATTTTGGGTGATTATTTACTTTCAACTAAAACTAAGGCTGCCTCCAGAAAATCACCCTGAGAAACCTTCTCCCAGAGAGAACCATCTTATTATTATTTTAAAGAAGAAAAAACACCAACACCTGGCTAGCCCTTCTGCAAAATGTTTTGTCTTATAATGAACTCTAAGTACTAGTCATCCTGCACATTGTAAAATTAGTTATAAATGAAGTTATTAAATTGTTGTATTAAGGTTCATATGTGAGGGTTCTTGGTTGTAACATACCTGCATGTATGAATATTTTTCCTCTTTCGTATTGTATATTGAGAGTCATTTTTTATTATATTTCCTTTTGAGGAAGTCCTTATATATGATCCATAATCTAACATAGTATGATTAAAATTATCTCTAGTGAGGAAAACTTAACCAGTATGTTTAATAACTCTAATTAGTCTAGGATTCAATCCAATCAAACTACGTGTCTGAGTCTAAAGTTGACAGGGAATAGCCTAGTCCATCAGACCCAGAAGTTGTAAAATTCTTAGTTTGGTTTTCTTGGGGTCTCTGGGGCATCCTTCTTTTCAGTTCAGTAATCATCACAAGGATAGCCAGGAGTTAAAGTCCAAATCCTTTATTGTCTCTTTCAAAGTCTCGTCTCCTTTCCTGGGGCTGGGTTAGCTTTCTTAAAGGCTTTCCAGAATCTTGGTTTCAGTGGAGAAAATGCAGGAGGACAGGCCTGCCACCACAGGGTGTGAGATGGGATGAATGAATCTGACTCCAAGGGCTTGAGCTTCCACCTTGAGTCCTTTTGTTTGTCTTCTCTAGCTGAAGACCGAATGAATCTCTCTCCTTGGTTCTGAAGCTTGAGCTCCCGCCTGTCTTCTCTGCCCTCTGAATGAATCTAGCTGAGTATAAACCAATCATTATATCACTAGGAAAACATTATTTATTGTAAGATTAAATCAATAATACTGAACTTAGAGAACTATTAAGCATCATGCTAAACTAGATAACCATTGTCTCATCAATTCCACTGAATTAGCACTTTGTAAGAATCCTTGATTCAGGTTCAGAGTTCTGGCCCATAACAAGAAGCATTTCTACAAAAAATGGATGAGGATTTAAGATAACTTTAAAAATTGATTGCTAGTTAAAAGCTTAAATATGAAATTTGCTTTTTTTAAAGTGCAAGACTTTAATGCTTTTATCTTAAATACAGTTTCTATAATTATGTTGAAAGGTAGTGACATATTTATTTTCTGCTCTTTGTTATAGCATGAAGAAAAAGGTTTTCTGATCAGTGAGTGGAGAAATGTTCTAGTCATATAATAATATGGGAATAAGGCCAATTTCGAGTCCAGTAATTGTCCAGTAATAACTCTACATGAGATCTTCAGCCTTTTGTATTACCCAAATTAAGGTTTTTCATTCAAACTAATTTAACATTCATAAATACTATTTTTAAGACTCCTGAATTAAAAATCAAATACTCACTACCCTGGGGGGAAATTCTGGGAAGATAGCAGAATAAGTCAGAAAATTCTAAGCTCTTTAGGTTTCCCAGCACCAAACAAAACAAACAAACAAAACAAAATAGATCCTCAGGTTGAACATATACCATTGGAAAACAAGGAAGATTTGAGGGAGAATAGAGTTTCCTTCTGGGACAACTGGACCTAGAAGACTTGAAAAAAGACTCTAAAAAACAAGCTTTAATCCTTGTGAAGTGTAAACACCTACAGACTAGCTTCACAGAAACAAAACAGGGAATCCTGGGACTAGCTGGGTTTGGAGGTAGCCTCTCTGAACCACAGAAACTTTCATCTTCCTGACAGCATGGGGAGAGGGGTCTGAGTTGAGGAAGACCAAGGTAACCTCTGCTGATTAAAGAACACCAGGTTTAGCCATACTGGAGAGACAGGGCCCTGGGCAAGAAGGAATTTAGCACACGTGGTAAGGGCAGAAGCAGTGGAGCAAGGATGCTGCTGGTTGTGGACACTTGCAGGATGAGGCAAGCTTTTGCTCTGAGGTCCCATGTCAGAGAGGAGAGCTGAAAGGAAGCCAGAAGCATCATCTCCCCAAACTCAGGATTAAAGGCATTTACACTAATAAATTCTCATTTTAAAAAATGAGCATTTAAAGGGGAAATAAATTATAGGAATAGGGAAGACCAGAATTCATTTTCAGAGGAGAACATTGAAGTAAAAGAAAAGGCTCTCCTACCCCCAAAAATAATGTTAAATGGCTACTGACATAAAAAGAATTTATAGAATAATTCACAAAAGACTTTAAAAATCAATTGAGAAAGGTTAAGGGGGAAAAAGTACCATCCAAGAAAAACAAAAAGATTATGAAAATAAAGTCAATCAACTAGAAAAGAAGATCCAGAGTCTTAAAGAAAAAACGATTCTTTGAAAATTAGATTTGGCAAAGGAAAGCCAGTGAAGCTATATAAGATCAAGAAAGAGAGAATGAATAAATAAAAGAGAGTGTGAAACATAAGAAAAACAATAGATATGAAGAACAGATGAAGAAGAGGACATAAGAATAATTACTTATTCTTATAAGACTCCCTGAAATCTGTGACCAAAATAAAAAAAAAAAAAAACTGTGACAAAATAATACAAAAAAAGTGACAGAATATGAGGAGAAAATAGATATAGAAAAAAATTCACCAATCACCACCTCAAAGATATCCTACAAGAAAAACACACGGGAAAATTATTGCTAAATTCCAAAACTCCCAAGTCAAAAAGAAAAATTTTACAAGAAACAAACAAAAAAAAATCAAATATTCTGGAGTTACAATTAGAATTGTAAAGGATTTCAGCAGCTACAATAAAAGATTGCACATCCTGGAATATTATATATTGACAATCAAAAGAACTAGGCCTGTAGCCAAAAATATCATATTCAACAAAACTAAGCATAATATTGAATGGGGAAAAAATCGACATTCAAATGAACACAGATTTTCAAGATTTTGTCTCAATCAAATCTAACCTCAATAGAAAATTTAACATATAAAAGCTATCATTCAAGACTAATTTCAAGGAACTCAACTATGACAAATTGTGTTTTACCATGGAAATATTAAACCATATGTCTAAGATTGACATCAATAATTGGATAGATTAAAAGAAAGATTGGGGCAGAGCTGAGTATGATTTGACTCTAAAATTCAAAATTGTCTAGGAAAAGGTAAAAATAATAATTATGCTATGCAAATGATGTATGGAGGAAGAACTAACTCAGAAACAATTAGATGAGGGTGGAGGGATGGTAGTTCTGAAAACCTACTCACAATGGGAACTCATTAAATAGGAAATAATACTTATAAATACTATGAAGGGAATATAGCACCCTCCAAATTATAAAAAAAGAAGGGGGAAGGACTAAGATAAGGTGGAGTATAGAAGAATGAGTACATTTCTAGCAGTGGAACAAAGTGTCTATATTGGTAGGAAAGGGTTAAAGAGGAAGGGAAAGAGAAGGAAAAGACAAGGAAGGGATACAGGGATGGGGGGAGGTGGAGTAATAGCAAGGCAAGTTAAGAAGCAGACCTAAAGTAGAAGAGTTAGCAGGGATAGGAAATGAGAGGTATATATAAACACAATAACAAGAATCAGGAGTAGAATTTACCAGAAAAAAAAAATTGATCTCAGACAAAGTAAAACTTAAAAATTCAATCAAGAGAGAAATGTACATCATATGTTATATTAATATTTTTTAGATATAGTGCATTGTGTTTTTGTATATATGTTGGTATATATATGGATGTATATAGATATATGTATGTGTGTGAGTGTGAATGTATATTATATATATGTGTGTGTGTGTGTGTGTGTGTGTGTGTGTGTGTGTGAAAATATATCCATGCTTAACTGTAACCTGCTTGTGGGTAGGGAGTAGAGATTAAAGGAGAAAAAAAAAAGAATATAGTAAAAGAGTACATAGTTGAGAAAAAAGAATAACCTGCAAGGAAGCAAAAAAAAAATGATGGACAGTCATGAATATAATGTCTTCTATTATTATATGTGCTTTCTTGAAGTGGAAATTTATTGTTACATATTTTGAATATTCCTTGATGTTTGGTTTAGGTTTTTAAAAAAATATTATTATTTTCTTTTTTCTGTCTTTTCCTATTTTGCTTTTTCTTATTTTGTATTTAGTTTTAAATGAATAAATATTTAAAGAATGAAAAAAAAAGAAATAAAAAGCAAAGACTCATTAATTCTGAGATGATTACCAAAGACTGATATAATTTAGATATTAACAAATACTTGTTAATTGAGTTAATTGCTCAAACAAGGGGCCTACTTTAGTTGTGAAAAGGAGTTTTATAAACAAATAAGAGGATTAAAGAGGAATATTTAAGCTATTTCCAACACCTTATTCTTAGTTTTTTTTTTCTCTTCCTTCATATTATTTCATATGGTGATCTCATCAGCTTCCCTGAATTAAACTATCATCTCTAAGTGATGATTTCCAAATCTAGTTATCCCTGCTGACCTCTCTCTCTCCTGGCCTTTAATATTGAATCTCTAACTGCTTATTGAATATTCAACTTGATGTCCCATAGATATCTTAAAGTCAACATTTCAAAAACTTAACGAATTTTCCATTCCCTTGTCAAACACGGATTTTCTACAGGTATAGCTCAGATCATATGGCATCCCCTCCCCCTATATACATACATGCATAGAGTAAATTCCAGTGATTTTCTAATCATCTCCAGGAGCAAATATAAAATCTCTGTTTGACAGTCAAAGTCTTTCACTGACTGGTGCTCTCTTATTTTTCCAGTCTTCTTACAATTCACTACTACAGAGGAGGGGCTGTTTGGGGTCTTTTTTTTTTTTTGCTTAGCACAATGTCAGGCTTATATTTGCTAACTGATAAATACTTATTGACAAACTGGCTGAAAAACTACTTTTCTATTTAAATATAACTGACATATTTATCAGGTGAACCTTCAAATGATTCTTAGGGTTTTATGAAACCAGGTCTTGAAAACCTTCTATTTAAAATTTTACCCAATTTTAAATTACTTGGTGAATGTTAAAGAAGTAATACTGGTTTTCTTTTCTTTTTTTTTTTTAATAAAGCACTTCTAATTCACTCTTGCTCTAATTCCATCTGTCATCCCTCCACAATTTCTGCTCTTCCTCTCTGATGGCCAATCAATCAATAAACAAAGAATTTATTTATTAAGGGTCTCTTATGCTTACTCAGAAATTTCCATGGCTAGAACACAATGGACAGCTAGGTGGTGCAATAGACAGTGTCAAGTTTGGAGTCAGAAAGACCTGAGTTTAAATTCAGCCATAGACATTAGGTGTAAGTCTCTGGACAAGTCACTTAATTCTGTGTGCCTAGGTTGCCTCATTGGTAGAATGAACCTGAGAAGAAAATGACAAATTACTTCAATATCTTAGCCAAGAAAACCCAAAATAGAGTCACAAAGAGTCAGGTACTATTGGAAAAACAACAAAGAATACAGTACTAAAGCAAGGAAACGACTTCATTGTGAGATATGGCATTGAAACAACTGAAATAGGAGCACTTAGAGCAATAATACTTTTCATGGTGAATACAATTAAATATCAGTGGATGCTTTAGGGAAAATATAATAGAGACAATTACTTGTAGAGTGATACTGATACTGCATGCCTCAAATTACTTCCATAAATTAAAATAATATCAGCTATATATTATCTTTAATTACCTCTAGGATTAGATGTCATAAATATAAGCTAAAGAGAAGGGAGGAAAGGTTTGTTAAACTCACAGTGTCTTATACACTGAAGTAACCATTAATCACACACACACACACACTTTTCTTTAGGTAAAGGACAAATTTATCTATTTCATTTGATGCACTGATAAAAGAATGGAGTACTGACTCTCACAGAGCATGACATAGGTTGATACAAGGAACTTATCAACTCTCTTTTCTTCTTTGCTTAATTCTTACAGTGATTTTTATGGTTAAGAAATTATTTTGAATGTTAAAATATTCATGAACCATGGGTTGTGGTAGAATTGTAGCTTTCTTAAAGGAAATATACATCTAATGAGTAGGAACTGGCCAATGAAAGCCTAGTCCCAAGAGTATGTACAGTTTGTCCTGTTTTATTCCAATCCATGTGGCTGCATATTGAGCATGCTTCTTATTACATAATAGAAATATTGGTTCCAAACTAAGTATATAAGCAAGTGAACCATCTCTCATTTTCTTCCAGAATATGATAATTAATCCATGAGAGTTCATGAAGTTACTGAGAACATGTAATATAAAGAAGAAAGAGGGTTTAGGACAAAATCTGTGGGGGATACATACAGTTATGGGGAATAATGTGTAGAATATGTCAACATATGAGACTAAGGAGTGTTTAGATAAACAAAAAACAAACCAGGAGAAAGTAGTGTCACAGAAACTCATAGAGGGGACAGTCCAAATGGGGAGAGTAGATGATGGTGTCAAATCATTAGATGGGTTTAGAACTGGACCAAGACTCTCAGATTTAGCATTAAAATACCATTAATAATTTTCACAAGACAAGTTTTCATTGATTCATAAAATCAGAAGTCAGATCATGAAAGGATAAAGGAGTAAGGGAAGAGGAAGGAAGGGCATCAAATAAAGAACATATTTCAAGGAATTTTACTGAGAAAGAGAAAAGAAACAAACATAGGAAAATGGCTTAGGGGATGTCAAGGCCTAGTGAAATTGTTTTCAGAGATTGAAAAGAGTTGGACATATTTGAAGAAAATAAGGAAGAAAGCAATTGGTGTGAAAGGTTGAGAAAAAGAGGATGTAGCGTACTGGAAAAAATGGAGACAGGATAAAATCAAGAACCCACATAGAAAGATTGGTTTTAGCAAAAAGAAGAGCCATCTTTCCATCAGAGTGGGGGAAAAGAAGGAAGGAATAGAAGATGAAATCAAGGGGGTCTGGGATGAATAAAATGAGAAAAGAGGGAGTTCATAATGAATGTTCTCAGTTTACTCAGTAAAGTAAGAGACTAATTCCTCAGTTGAGGGACGAAAAAGAGGGGTGAAGTACAGGATTTAGAACAGCTTCTGAGGGAAATGAAATAGGGAATCAAATGGAGAGAAATAAAAGGACTGGTTTGATATAGTAAGAGCCTAATTAATGATGAATAATAGGAATTTGTAATGTACCTCATCAGTACTGTTGTAAGATTTCCTCTTCTTCAGTAGTTTATGAAAAATAAAAGAGGTAGATTATGGAATGAACTCAGGTTTGAGGTTTAGCAAAAGAAGAGTAGCTACAGTGCAAGGGCACAAAGGATTCAAGAACCGAGGACAATTGAGAATTGAAATGGCTAACGAATGGGTTGAGGTTGGAAAGAATGGAAAGTGACATCAGGCTGAAATAATGGCCTGAAAATATACTGGGGTGAAGGGAATGGAGGTTTTGATGGGTTTCTAATTTGTTTCCAGAACCTTGCTACAATAAATATTTTGGTGCATACAGAACTTTTTTCTTCTATCCTTGACTTCCCTAGAGTATACTGCTAAGCAGTGGATCAACAGATATGAACATTTTATTTTTTTGGATCATTCCAAATTGCTTTCCAGAAAGGCTAGCTGTCTCCCCATATGAGAATTAGAACAATGAAAAACATCTCAAAACATGAAATTGACTGTCTTGGAAAGAAAATGACAGATTACCAACATCTGAGTGAATTCAAACAAGACAGTCTGTGTTTCTAGACAGAACCTACGATAAACCCCCAAATAAAACAAAGATTATAGAAAAGATGCTATCATATTTTCTTCTTTGATGGCTTTCAAGAAAAAAAATACTGTTGTGAGCCTCCAGGGAGAGGTGTGTTTCTTATTTCCTGATCTTAAATGCATAAATATCCTGAGATGGAAGAGCTCTAGTGACTTCTGAGATTAAGAGATCTATTAAGAACTCAGGTACCCAATGAAGCCAGGAGATACATCAAAATCTTATGAGGTTGCCCTGATGATCTGAGTATAGAAGCTGGTACCAACAGTAGCTTCATCCCAGATTACTCAATATTCCTAAGAAATGATCCAGGCTGACAAAGAGACAGTCCAGATAAACAATCTTTCTCCTCATTAATTGACCACAATACATTCAGAAGTTAACATGAAAGACTCCCCAAAAGGACTAAATATATATGTAAAGAATAAAGGAGATCTTATTTGGGGTTAAAAGGGAAACTGTGGTATTTTGACTCTTCATTAAACCTACCATCCCCTGAAGCTATCATCCTTTATCTCCTCTCCATTTCTCAGTCAAAATTCTTAGAAAAATTATCTATATTTGTTTCTTTCACTTTGTCTCCTCTCATTCTTCAATACTTTACAATTTGATTTTCAGCTTCATGACTCAACAGAAACTTAGGTCTTTAAAGTTAATAATGATTTATTTATGATAAAATCTAATGGTCTTTTCACAGTCCTCATCCTTCTTTCACTGCATTTGTCATTTTTGGTCATTCACTCCTCCTGAATACTCTGCCTTCCTGGGGTTTTCTATTTTCCACTAGTTCTCCTTTTACATATGTGATTGCTCCCCCTCCATTTCTTTTCTTGGTTCATCATCTGCATCCTTCCTCCTATCGCAACTGTAGTCATTCTTCTGTCCTAGGCCCTATTCTTTCTTGGTTACCTCATCAGCTCCTATGAGCTTTATCATCTCTAGGCAGATAACTACCTCGCAGATCTATGTATCTAGCCCCAGTCTCTCCCCCAAGCTCAATCAATCTCCTAATAGTCTTTTCAATCTAGATGTACCTGCAGGCATTTCAAACTCAATATATCTGACTGAACTTATTATCTCCACCTCTTCTCTCCACTACCCCATCTCCAACTCTTTCCTCATTATTAACTTTCCTATTGCTATAGAAAGTACTGCCAATCTCTCAGGTTCATAACACAACTATTATCCTCAACTCCTCAATTTTTCTGCATTCCACACATCCAGTCAATTGACAAATCTCACTTTCCTACCTCAATAGACTTTTTTCTATTTGAACCCTTTCTCTATTCATATAGCTACTACCTTAGTTCAGGATCTTATCAGCTCTTGCTTCTGTTATTGAAATAGCATCCAAATTGGTCTCCCTTTCTCAAGTAAATTTCTATGCCTCTATTACTGTCTTCTACTCAACTGTCAAAGTGATTTTTCATAAGGACAGATCCAATCATATCATTTCATTATACAATAAACTCTAATAGCTATTTATTATTTCTAGTATAAAGTATAAATTATTTTGCTTAGCTTTTAAAGTCCTTCATTACTTGACCTTAGTCTATTTTTCCAGCCTCATTGGATCTTATTCCACTTCCTGAACTCTGAGATCCAAACTGGACTCCCTTTTGTAGTGTCCTTCTGGATGCCCCACATTGGGCGCCAAAATGTAGTGTGCTTTCTAGAGTCCCCAAACTGGGATGCCAGAATATACCATCTGAACTAACTTTCTGGGGGATCTTGTGACCAGCCTTGGTCTTAATGGAGGAGTGAAGAAAGCAGGAAACTCATGAGGATGGTCAAAGATGGAGCTCTTATTTCAAGTCCTCTCAGCCCTTAAATAGCTTGGTATGATTGCATCATTACAACACACTAAGTATATGTCAACTAAAGAACCATTATATCATCATATCACACTGAGCAAGTGCTAATTATAGTAGCATTACATCACTACAGCACACTGTGCAAGTGATAACTATAAGCACCCTGTTATTGATATATAAATGCCTCTCTTTACTGTAAGTATGCCTTGCTTCAAATACAAGACAGGTGGTCCTGCCCTCTTTGACTTCTCAGGAAGGGTGGGAGGCCCCAAAGGGAGATGGGGAGCCTAACCAGACATTGTCAGCAGGTTCCCTCTGGGCTGAAGGGTCTTATACCTTACCCAGAGTTCCCCCATTATCTGTGGCCCTCTACACTCTCTCCCTCAGGCAACATTGCATTTTCTATCCTCAGGTCTTAATCTTTTCTAATTCTTATTTCTAAAATGCACTCTTTCTCTTCATCTTTATCTCATAATCCTCATCTTCTTTCAAAATGTTCAAGTACTACCTTTTACATCAACCCTTTGCTTATCTTACCAACTTCCAGTACCCTCTATCCAAAGTCACTCTTATTAAGCTTTGTATAAATAACATTGTATTTATTTATAATTACTTTAATTTTTCTTTATTTCTTTTTAAAAACTTTTTCCCTCTTCCTTCACCCTGCCCTAGAAATGGCAATCATTAAACAGATAGATAGATAGATATAGATATAGCTGCATGTATGTATCTATGTTTATATGTAAAATCATTCTACTCATACTTCTATTATCAATTCTTTTTTCTGGATAAAGATAATATCTTCCCCCACGGCCTTTGTAGTTATTTACTCAAAGTTGTTCTTAAAACAATAAGGCCTTGAAAAAAAAGCTTTTATTACCGTTATTACAATATAATATTCTCTTGGTTCTGCTCATTTCATTCTTCATTATTTTGTGCAAGTCTATCCATTTTTCTAAAATCATCAAGCTCATTATTTTTTATAGTACAATAATATTTCATCACAATTATATACCACAACTTGCTCAGCCATTTTCCAATAATCAATCATCCCTGCAATTTCCAATTCTTTTTCACTACAAAGAGAGATGCTATATTTGTATGTATTTTAATAATTATATTATATATACACTTAAATATGTGCTTGTTGTCTTTCCCACTAGAATACAAACTCTTTATAATTAAGAATTGTTTCAGTATTTGTATGTGTGTCCCTAAGGCTTAGCAAAGTGACTGGCTCATAGTAGGGACTTTAAATATACTTGTTAACTTTGTGGGAATGCATCACCACAGATACTTTCAGAGTAAATAAAAGCAAAAGAGGGTTTATTACAAGCTCAGGAGAAAGGGCATCTCCCATCTGACAAGGGTTTGTCAGTAAAAGGAGTGCAAAGTAAAAATTGTAAGACACAAAATTAAACAAAATTCTGAATGCAGAACCCCCACCTCCACCCCATCTCCAGCCTGGCATTTTCTCCCATTGTTTGGGGGAGTTCAGGCTTACATTCTAATAGTGGAAATCTAACCCAGAAACAAAAAAGAGGTGCTTAAATGCTAATTAAGAGGTGGTAGGAAACAGGAGGGGATAAACACCTGCAACTTTTTTTTTTAAGCTATAAACTCTATTTGTTATTATAAAGTCTCAAATCACAATTAAGGTATATTTTTAAGGCTATATTCCCATGAAAGTGTCTTCACTCAGTTAATTTCACACATTGACTGAGCTATTGAATTTTTAATTCAGGGAAATGTTAGATACTTTTATTTCCAGGGTTTCATCATCTTTAGAAATACTTGTTATGTTTCATTTTTCCTCATAGGAACCACCAAAAATGGGTGATGATCATCAAATTAGAAATCTATCATGTCCCCTTAAAGTCTTCTCTATGCTAAACACTTCTTATTTCTTCAAGCAAATCTTTTTACATGCCATTATTTTGAGCCAGAGTGCAAATCACAAGAATAAAGAAGGGATCAAGAGAACAAGCATTTATAAAGTGTCTAATATATACAAGGCACTGTGTTAATTGTTGGACAAATATTATTTGATTTGATTTTTACAGCAACCCCATAAGGGTAAAGCTATTATTATCCTCCTTTTATTCTTTAGGAAACTGAGGCTAACTTACCTCCCCAAGGTCACAAAACAAGAAAGTTACTGATACTGGATCTGAATTCAGAATTCCAGGACCAGGATTCTATCAATTGTGCGATGTAGTTGCCTAATATGAGGTCACACAATTAGGTAAGGTAGAAGAAGAAGAAACTAAAACAAAAGCAATCTTTCTATTTCTTTCTAAGTAGTTTAAAGGGCATAATAAAAACAATGAGACCACAGACATGTTTTGCCTTCTTAGAGCTGTAAAACTAGAGTAAGATCACCTCTGAAAAGATCTAACAAGTATTTAGTCCAGTTCAACAATAATTTGTTATTTGTTCATTAGTATTTTCCTTCTCTCTAAACCTTAATTTACTCATCATTAAAATGAAAGGTTCAATTTGATATGCTCTAAGATTCCTTATACCTGAAATAATAGTCTATGCTCTCTTCTGGTGAAACATTCCTCTTCCTGTCTAAAGAAAAGCCATTGTATTTGATCATTTGTCTGGGAAACCTAGGGGACTTTCAGAGGAAAAGAGACACTGTTTTCACAGAAGCCTGTTCACCTTATAAGGGAAAAATAAATAGGCCCAGTTTCTAAAGCTCCAGCTTGAGTAAGTCAACATCATAAAAATGACTGATGGATATTTGTTTGAAATACAAAACCAAGAAAACACCAGCAGGATTTTTCTCAGTGTACTCTCCAGCTCTGCCCCATCAGTGTTACTGAATATGTCTTGTTGTACATAGTGTTAGCTTATTAAACTTTGAGCTCTTTGAGGACTTTTTTGCTTTTTTTATTTTTTTTATTTTTTTTTATTTTTTTTTTTTTTGGTATCTCTTAACACTTAGCATCACTGCTCACCAATACAATAGGCTCAGGCAATAATCATTGACTTGATTTAACTAAAAATGTTAGATTTGGCAGCAACCCTCTGTATAAAACAAAAGCTTCTGCAAAAAGATGAATAAAACTGAAACCAACAGAAAGTATGTATTACAGCCCCTTAGTTGGATGTGATCTATATATCTAATATTACTCTCAGTGCCTCAGTTTTATGGCCTGGCAGCCAGAAGCCAATTCCACACAAGAGTTTTAATAACGCTGGTGTTCAATGCTGTAGCATTCGATACACCCAATTAATACATCTAACTGAATATCTGTCACCCTGTGAGGCTGCTAAATGAATCAAACTCATTAAGGCACTCCTCTTTTATTAATAGCACAGTTCAAAGTTCTGCAGATCCATGATAAAAAGACCAATTGCCAGCATTGCTGACTGTCTCTTGTATGAATACATCTTGCAAATAAGTCAACAGAGATAGGGGCATGAATCAAGATAACTGGGGGCCCATCATGTAAACCTAAAACAAATGGCTCCCTTTCTTTTCTGAAGACTAGATGCTGTGCTTAATCATTCAGCCTGAGAGCATAAGCTCATCCAGACTGAATGGTGAGTGAGAAAATGACTGTTTGGATAAATTTTGCCTGCTTTCTGAGGAGCTGTAATACCTTCTCCTCATGCTGAAAACACATTCATAAAACAACCATTTGCTCAGCTGGAGATTTCCTCTGCTGGTGATCCATCTAAAAAAAAGTATTTTCAAACTAATTCGATCATTCACTCCTATCAATAGAGTGTTGTTTTTTTGTCCTTCACCCCCCCCTTACCCCCAGCCAGTAGTGTTGGAGTCTGGGGTATAAAATGTGGGGAGAGGGGAAGGGGAAGAGGAAAGAGATGAGGATTCCATATGGATCCTAAGCAACTTATTACCTTTAAGTCTAGGTTATAACTGCCCAGAAGGGCAAATGTTCTGCTCAGAAGAGAGAAGTTTGAGATCTTATATAGATGCAGAAGAAGGTGGAGTGAAGGAATTGGGGGATATAATGGGTAAATATTAGATGTAATTCTTTGAAGAGAAGCACCCTGATTGGATATTGATGCAAAGGTGGAATGAAACCCATCTTCCCTCTTTCTGACTGGTTGATCACATGCACCTTAGGTTCATGGCCGAACTCCCCTAGGAGATTTGGTGCCCATTTAAGAAACCACAGATATAGAATGCGAACTGCAGGAAAATATAAGTCATAAACATAGAAGAAAAACACAAAGCAGTAAAACATGTACTTTTAAAATTGAAAACAAGGAGTAATAGCACTCTTCAACAAGTAGGGGAAAGTAATACATATTTATAAAGCATCTACTATTGTAGATGTACTATTGTGTCAGATAATGCTGAATACTTTGTAAACTCATTTAGATTCTTAAAAACACTGTGAGGTAAGTGTAAAGTAAATCCCAAAATTTTACAGAGTTTAATGTTTTAGCACCTTACATATGTAATGTGTATATGCAAAGGTATGCTGCATCTTCTCCTAAATCAATACAGACCTAACATTTAATCTGAATTATTAAAACTTTTTCTATCACTTTCTTAAATTTAGACAACCAACAAAACAAATCAAGTCCTGAAGTATAATTGTTTACACTTAAAACTTAATAGTCAATTCAGTAGAGCTGATTTGCATCAACAATCCAGTATAGATAGATAGATAGATAATAGATAGATAGATAGATATGTGTGTATGTATGTATGTGTCTTTTGACTGTGTAGGTTACTGTGTCCAGATGGGTTTATCTAGATATGGTTCACAGGGAGACATGAATAGATCAATATAAAGTATTTTTAGCTCATCTCTCCTCAAGCAAGACTGATTCCTACAAGGAGAGGACCTGGAGATTGGTACCAAGAGAATGACCCTCAGGGAAGGAATACAGAGTTAGAATTACATGTATCCATCACCCCCTCTAATTAAGGTGTGTTATTTTAGAGATTTTTTTTTTTAGATTCAATCCAGTCTCCTGATCCCAATGTCTCTTTAATGGAGAAGGCTTGATTTCCTTGCCACTAATTATCAATTCCACAAAGATCATCACACATAGCAATAGCAAATAAACCCATTAGCAAGCCTTATAGCAAAAAGAAATCAGAAAAACTATATAGATTAAAATATATCAGATGATAGAGGATGACTCTCATTGGCAATGAAACATCTCTACTTGAGATGGAGAGATACAGAAAGAAACAGAGAGAGAGAGAGAGAGAGAGAGAGAGAGAGAGAGAGAGAAAGGAGGAAGGGAGGAAGGGAGAGAATCTCAGATTTTAGATTTTACCCACAGGGAAATTTTCCATAGTATCTAGTATGGTAAGCTAGAGCTATCTCCAGGATCTGAATGAAGAATAAAGAACCAGTTTCTCTAGAAATCATCATCTTCCTAGAGTTTTTCTCTGCCTTAAGAGACAGACAGTATTTCCCTAAAGAAGACCTGGAACCTCAGAATATCTAGTAATCAGTATTTACCAAAGAAGAGTAATAGGCAAATGGATTTAAATCCCAGCTTATACTATATAATTTCTTTAAAATTTTATAACAACTCTATCAGTTACATAGGGTGCATACAATTCAATTTCCAACCTAGATGAAGGAGAGACTCACAAATTCTCCCCATTTCATGAAATAATGAATCCCAGAGCTCAAATTTAAACTAGTGATCTTTGGATTCCTAGTCAAGTGTCTTCATTTCATCACATTGTTTTTATACTAAATTTGTAAATTTGTCAATAAAGGGATCTTTCTATGAGAAAACTTCTACTATTTACTGATTAAGATTGACTGCATGTACATGCTCAGTTAGGAGGTGGAGTGGATAATAACAATAATCTTTTGCGCTCTACATGATGTCATAGTCTGGAAAAGTATATTGCTTGAACCTGCATGTGTCTATAATCCATGTTCCTTATAACTACCAAGTACTGTACTCCTGTTCCTGGCATAGAACTCTAGTTCTATACCCTGCAGAGTAATTGAGCATATAAAAGAACTGAGTAAAAAATTGAGACAATGTTTGTTACCACAGAATCCAACAATGCCTGTATTGTCTCAAAAAATATTAACCATGAGAAAAACTATCTCAAGACCTAAGGATGGTGGTGTTGTGTTCCATCCAACCCTTTTCAAGTATATAAGTGCAGTGGCAAGGGAGGGGGATACTTAAATTAACAAGTGTCATTTTCTTTGCTCTGAAATTAATAAGCTCTTGTTTGGGTCCTGCTTCTCCTGTCTCTAATTTTCTCTGCTTGGGCTCTGACAACTCTCAAGATCTAGACCAGTTGCAATTCAGTTGATACTTTCACATCACACATAAAAACAGTAGAAGTAGAGTTTGGGGGATAAGTAGTGCTAAATCAATGTGGGGGGACCAAATGCTTGCAAAGAACAAAGCAAGTCAAATTGTTGTTTTGTTTTTAATTCTCAAAGAGGCCTGAATCTAGATAGAAAAAAAAGTATGTGAGACAATGACATTTTTTTTTCATCCTTTGACTATTTGGGAATTTATGATGGATGGAATAAGACTACGCCATTGTTTGCAAACAGAATTCTATACTCATTATTCTGCTTTCCTATCTGATTGATAACTATGTCACACACAAAAAATCTTTAGATTGAGTCTGACTCAGGCCAATCCCTCAATAATTTAGGTCTGATATCAAATGAGATACTTGTAGTTCATTCAAAATTTAATAAAATATTTCTTAGTTATATCAGGAGAAAGAAATTCAACAAAAATGTGTTTTGAGAACTTTTCAATTCAACTAAATGAAATTTTCTTCCTTATATTGTTTATTGTAACTCATCAATTAAACCTCTGAGATCTTTTATCTCCTCCCCATTTCCTAGTAGCTATTTTGTATTCAGGTAATGAGAAAGTCGTGCCAACAGTCTGAGATATTAGTTCCTAATTAACCCTTCAATAACTTTTAAGGAAAGAGTAGTTTAACCTGCAAGATGTGGAGAAAGGAGGGAATCAAGATGTTTTTCTCATCAAAAGTAGATATATATCTAAGAGGAAAAGAATCCACACATGTTTGATGGGACACATGTAATAGCTTAAGCCAATATTCCCCTTGTAGCCAAGCTACTCAACTACTACTATAGTAAGTATAGAAAGAATTCAAGGAAATGGAGTCACCGAGAGGCCAATGGTCCCCTCCCATCCTCTTCATTTAAAGATAGCAGTAGATAGACAACATAGCATATTGAAAAGAACACTGCCTCTAGATCCAAAGGACACGAGTTCAAATCTTATCTTTGATACCACCTGTGTCAACTTGGACAAAGTTCTTGAGCCAAAGTTAATGAAGGAATGGGCCTCTCAGATGGCTTACAGATCTAGGAAACAAGAGCTCATTGAGTTCACTATTGCTAAAGATATTCAGGCAGGGATGAATGACCATTTGTCCAATATGCTGGAGAAAGGACCCTCACTCCAACTACTACTTCTACTGAGAGACTTCTAAGATACCTACCTTCCAACAATTGTATTCTGTGATTTTGTTTAGGCGAATAAATGGAAAGGTGGCTCTTTTCTCTTAATTAGGTGCTATGTAAAGAAATAGTATTGTTCTATAAGAAATGATTAAAGGCTGATTTCACAGAAACCTGAAAAGACTTACATGAACTGATGTTGAGAGAAGCAATGAGAACCAGGAGAACATTGTACACAATAAAAACAGGATTATGTAATAATGATCAACTGTGTTGGACTTGGCTCTATTCAATAATGAGGTGATTCAAGACAATTTTAATAAACTTGGGATGGAAAATGTCAGACACATCCAGAGAAAGAACTTTGGAGACTGAATGTGGATCAAAGCAGTCTTTTCACCTTTTTTTGTTGTTTGCTTGGTTTTTTTTTTCTCTTTCTTGTGGGTTTTTTTTTTCTTTTGAGCTGATTTTTCTTGTGCAGCATGAAAAATATGGAAATATGTTTAAATGAATTGCACATATTTAGCCTATGTTAGATTGCTTGCTGTCTTGGGGAGAGGGGAGTTAAGAGAGGGAGATAGGAAGAAAAATGTGGAACTCAATGTTTTACAAAAATGAATGTTAAAAACTATACATGTATTGGGGGGGGTAAAATAGTATTAAAGGAAAAAATAGAAATAAAATAAAAGCAAATTTCAGAGACAAAAAAATTTCATTCTAATATCTCTTCATAAGACTGCTAACCAAAGCAAAATTTACAGAAGACAGCTGGAGATTAGGCAAAGGGTTTGTGTTAGGGGTTAGGAAGAGGGATAGGATTGGGGGTATATCTCTCTTTGAACTTTCACTGTTTCCTGCTTCATAAGCTCCCTGGTGTGGCTGCTATAAGATTGCTAGAATGGAGGGTGGGGAGGGAGGCAGTACTTCAGAGAAGGGTTCTGCTGTGCAGCAGCTGCTCAGGGCCCCTGAGGGAATGGTCTGAGGAGAAGGACAGCATTCTGTTTGTCAAGGCAACAGAGATAGTGGCAAACCTAGGCTTCTCCCTGAACAGACTGTTTAAGCCAGAGGCCTGTAGCACTGCTCTGCATTCATGCAGTACCTGAGTGTTTAATAGCATTTTATTTGTTTCATTTCTTCAATGAGCTATGATCTTGGTATGGATCATCACCTCTTTACAATTTAGGTCTTCCAAAGTTGCCATGACTGATTTCCAAAATTAGAAGGATTGTACATAGAAGGGAGACTGGATATGTTCTATTCTGCTCAATAGCACACAATCAGAAAATAGTAATAAGCTTTTCCAAATTTAGCTTTAAGAGCTCCCTGGACACCAAACAAGATTATTCCTAATCCCTCATTGTTGGCATTTTAAACCACAAAGATGCACTAGAACCCCTCTTTAATCTTGGTATTGTGAGAAAGGACTAAAATCAGTATCACAGTTAATTATTAAATTAATCAAGCTTTTAATTTGCAAGAAAATAGTTATATTCCAATCAAATGGTTTCATTTGACATCTTGATCTTAGAGAAATCATTTGTTCTTCTCAAAATTCACATCAAGAAAACTAGTAATTAAAATGATCTCTAAGGTCCCTTTAAATCAGTAGTTCTTAAATCAGAGGTCATACACCCCAACTTGAATTGACCTTGACGAGAAAATATATTTTCAATAATTAATAACATTTTCACTAACTTCTAACTGAATTAATTTTAAAAACTATTCTAAGAATGAATCTGCAGATTTCATCAGACTTCCAAAGAGGACCATAACTCAAAAAAACATTAATAATCCTCCATTTTGAATACTGTGATCTTGTCATCTGATGTGAAGTATATTTGAACTTATATTATAAGAAACTATCTTAAAAATCAATCAGTAAAATTTATTAACCATCCTTTGTTTGCCAGGCACTATATTATTAGGCTCTAGGCATCCAAATTAAAAAAAGAAATGAACCAATCTCTGTTCTCAAGAAATTTATATTGTTAGGAAAGACAATATAAATATGTATTGATTATCTACAAAATAATTATAAATAAAGCAAATAGTTGGATAATATACAATTAATACATATAACATATATGAATAACTAAATACAATTTTTTGTTTTAAAATACTTATAAATAATCAAGTGAATAATAAATAAAGCAATTTAATGGAAGGAGAGACTTTGTGGTTAGAGGAATCAGTAAAAGTCAGCTGGGTTTCAGAAGAGTTCCAGTATATTTCCTAGATGCTTTATTACCAGAAAATAGTTGAGTTCTTGGTTCCTTTTAGAAAACTGTATTGAAAATAAAAAATAAAGTGAAATATGAAATAAAAAACAAAACAAACAAGCTTCTGGTCTGTACTCATGAAAGAGTGTCATGGCCAAGTACACATACTGCCCCCTGAAGAGAACTGTCAGAATCCTTTCCCCAGTGTCTAGGAGAGATAATAGAAATTATAGTGTTCCATAAAAAGAAAAGTTTATTTTACTCCAGCTGTTTCAGAGAGTCAGCTTTGCTCCTGACTGCCCCAAGGGAAAGGCTATGAAAAGCTCCTGCTGTTTTATTACCTCTTGCCACAGCAGGTATAACTCAGTGCACAATTGAGTCTTAAGCCATTTGTCTCATCAAAGGAAGAAAGCTACATTTCTCTCTCTCCCTCCCTCCCTCCCTTCCTCCTTCTTCTCTTTCTCTCTCTCTCTCTCTCTCTCTCTTTCTCTCTCTCTCTCTCTCTCTCTCTCTCTCTCTCTCTCTCTCTCTCTCTAAAAAATAGAAATGGAAAAAATTTTAAAAGGTTCAGTAAAAGCACATAGGCTTCTTCAATAGCCAAAAAAAATATTATAACAAGTCATGTGCTACCCATTGCGATGTGTGAAGCCTGAAGCTCACTATATTAAATGGGAGGACAGGGAGAGGAAGGATATGTCTAGTTGTGTCCAGAGCTCTCGCGAAAAAAGAGAGGGCCAGCCTAGGCTGTGATCCTACTATCCCCAAGAAGTGGATCTAAAGTCCAGGATACCAAGATTGAAATCCTACTACAGAACCTACATTGTATCATTAGTAAGTCACCTTTAGCTTTCCCAACAATAGAATGGGGTAATTAGCAAATCACTTAAGCTCTAAAAGCTTTACCTACCCTTGCTATAGAATGGGAATAGTCTGACAACCCACCTCAAAGGTATGTGGCAAGGAAAGCAAATTTATAAACATTAAGGTGCTATCCAAATCTGAGTTATTATCAAAGTTGTTAATAGGGATTATTAGGGCAAGGAAATAAGGTGCCAAAATTTAGCCGTGTCTAATGCCTGCATTCCTTACAGGTAAAAAATAGGTGAGCTTAATAGCTCCTTAGCAAGAATAATTCATTCAAATTGAAGACACTACATAATGTAGAAGAATCATCTGATCTTAGACAATTATTTAGTTAACTCTGTTGTCTCAGTTTCCTCCTCTGTAAAGTGAGTTGAGAAGGAAATGGTAAACCACTCCAGTATCTTTGCCAAGAAAACTCCAAATAGGGTCACAAATAGCCAGACATGACTTGAATAACAAAAAAAGTGAAAAATATAATCAAGCCTATGACCAGAGATCTAGAACTGGAAAAGATGTTAGAAGCCATTGATTCCAATCTATTGATTTATAAATGAGAAAATTGAAGGAAATAACATGATTTTTCCAAAGTAATCAGGGTAAAAAGCAGATAAGGAAACTGAGGCCCAAAAGATAAGTGACTTGCCCAAAATCACATAGGCAGGAGCAGAAGTGAAATTTGAAATTAGACCTCTTTCCTACTATACCATTTGTACCTTTTTTTTTTTCTCCTTAAAAGTGACAATGTCCCAGAAAATCCAGGATGCATGGTCACCAAATATTGCTAGGCTCTGTAATCTGAAGTCCATCAGAAATAGAACATGTTATCTAGAAAGGTATTTCCATAGTCCTAAAAGGCATGGACATGCTTCCTATTATATAGCTATGTCCTAAATCTAAAATTTAAGAGTCACAGGTAAAAAATTTTTCTTATTTGTCCCTCTTAACTTGAGATCCCAGAGGTCCTGGAGCATTGCAAAAGGGGAAAAGCCACATAGAATCAAGGCCCTTCTAAGAATTACCTTTTACTGACAGATTTACAGGTCAGTGGAGAATACTGCCTCAAACATATTGGTCAACAGAGAAGGGGGGAAAAAAAACACAATTAGGATTAGTGCCTAGGGGAAAGAATGAGTAACTGCCTTCTCCTCTCTGTCCCTCTCTCTCATTCTATTCTTCCTTAAATTTCTCTCCTTTTCCCTCTCTCTTTGTTTTCATTTTCCCTTTTCTGTTCTCTCTTCCTCTTTCTTCTTCCCTTTTTCCCCTTTACCATTATCCCTATTGTCTGTCTCTGAGACAATTTAAGTAGCCAAAAGAGATTAAAGTGTGTTCCAACAGTACTGAAAGGATATCAACAGTTTTTCAGGAGAAACAATTCCTTGACAATTGATGATGATAAAAGCTAGTACCAGGATACAATGATGATAGCATGTATATTTCTTTCATCATCAAAAAGGATATTTGTCTCATCAAAGGAAGAAAGCTATTACCAGATAATATCACTATGACCATAAGGGGAACAAAAAATGAAAGGAAAGGGGGTGGGTAAGCACATTGTGAGAATTGTGCTCTTGAAACAAACTAATAACCAGTGTGATACATTGTGAAAACAAATGCTTAATATTCTGTCTTGGGATTTAAAGAAATTTGGAAGATAGAAAAGTGAATTGACCTTATTTATTATGTAAAATATGATAATAATATAATAAAACATTAAATGTACTAATTATATATTTGTTGACAAGTTGGTCCATTATAATGAAAGAACAATATAGTGCCAGGCACTATGCTAAGGGATTTACAAATATTATTTCATTTTATCCTTAAAATAACCCTGGAAGGAAAGTGTTGTGCCATAGTTCTCTTTTAATGTCCTGACCCAATTTCCCTAAATGTCCTATTCAGTTACTCTGCCTCAGGTTATAACCATTCCCTCTTAATGTTAGGATAAAGATCTTATATCTTAGACCTTAGGCTATAACCATTCCTTCTTAATGTTTGACGGGATAAAGGTCTTTGTCCTTTAGACATCATTAGAATATCAGGAACCTCTCCAGTACCTCCCATTATGTCATCCTCAGTGCTTCCCCCCATTAGGTTATCCCCATCCAAATACCTCCCCCATTATGTCATTGTTCTTGTTATCCTATAAAAGAATCTTGTATCTGACATTCACTGCTGGATTCTTGGAGCACATAGTCTCATTCAGCCCGGGGACCAAACCATGGATCCATTGATCCCAGTAAATCTCTCCATTAAATAAATTATTAAATACTCTCTAATCTCTTTCTTGCTCAGTTTCTCCAGCATTACAAAAGGATTATTTCTATATTCATTTTACTGATGAAGACACTAAAGTAGGTAGATCTTAAGTTGACGTGGTTAGTGGCAGTGCAGAGAATTGTGGGAATCCCCTCTGGTCGACTTAGGTCCAACATGAAAGAATTCATGAAGCCAAAGAGTCTGACTGGCAAAAAGGGAAGTTTATTGTTGGCTGAGAAGCCACCTTTGCTAGGAAGACATATTTCTGAGTGGTAAGTGATCCTGGCAGAGAAATAACAAAAGGTTATCACTGAGAAGAGAATGTCGCTTCACAACAGGCAGGAGTCCTGGTAGGCATCTGTGCCAAAAGGAGAGGTCCCTTGGCAAAGCATAATTCCTACCTTAGACTTCTGCAAAGATTTGGAGTTTAAAATTGTCTTTTTATAAGAAATCTGAAACTGGGGTTTCTATTGAATGAGATTTCTTCAATATTGTCACTGCCCCCAGGCCTAGATTTCTAGCAGAATGAGATCACTTAAGTTCCTGCTAAGTAGGGAGTGATCCTGGGCTAATCTTAATGAAATCACTTAACTGTCCTGAAGGGTGGGTCTCTGTCAGGAGAGTTTTCAGAGCTCACCCTAAAAGTTAAGGACAACAGTTTCAGGGTTCACCCCCGTCAAAGTAACTTGGCCAGAATCACATTGCTAGTAAGTTTCTAAGGTCAAACTTAAACCCTCCTAATTGAAGTCCAGAGCTCTATTCACTATATCACCTAGTCATAATATCAATTGGATAATATCCTTATTAGAGTGAATCTACAAATTACAAACTATCTGCAATACAGACTTCTATTTTAGAATTAAAATGAAACATTAATTAATTTAGAAATTAAAATTAAAAATTGTATTTCATCATTCATGAAAGTATGTGAAAGGGAACATTATGAATGAGGAATTAAAGAAATGCTCGTCCTAGGTGGACAAGTTACTCCTGAGCCCAAAAAAATGACTCGAGAATAGATCACATACCCAAGCACGTCCCAGAGATCTTGTTCTGTTTGGCCCCAAAGGGAGGAACAAGACACAATAGTTGAAAAGTTGCTACAATAGCAATTTAGTCTCAACATAAGAAAAAAACTTCCTAACAATTACATCTGTGCAAAACTGGAATGAATTGCCTCAGGAGATATTGAATTTGCTTTCTTTAAAGGATAGAAGAGGTTGAATTAGCCTAGGATATGTTCTAGTGGGGATTGCTTCCAGGCTTAGAAGATGATTGTTTGGTTGCTTGGGATAGATATATGGCCAATAATGTACTGGCAGGAGACTGATATTAACAGGTATTCATGGGATTACACAACTGTGTCTACCTCTTGCCTATAAGATCAAATGCAAAATCCTTTGTTTTGTATTTAAAGCCTTTTACAACTTGATTTCAACTCACCTTTAGAACTTCATTATACTTTATTCCTCCTCTCAAACCTCATGGTTCAGTCAAACTGCCTTTTTGTTGTTGGTGTTGCTATTCCTCAAGGCCAACATTCTATTTCCATTCTTTTTTCCCTTTGCATAAGCTATCCCCCTCCCTCCACCTGATTCCTTCCTTATCTCTTCTTCTTCAAATTCATAATTTCCCTCAAAAGTCAGTTTAAATGCTATATCCTACATGAAGTTTTTTTTGTTGTTATTATTATTATTTTATGTTCACTCTAGCTGCTAGTCTTTTTTCTCTCAAATTATCTTGGTTCAAAACTCTACATACATATTTTTAAGGGATTCCTCAAAAGTCTTAATGTAATTTTAAACCTTAAAACTTTGCTATAACTTTTGAGGCACCTTGTATTCTTACATAAGTAGCTTCATATACTTATATGATAGAAATGAAAGTAGCTAAAGGGAAGGAGCCATTTCAATTATGTCTCTGTATCCCCAAAACTCAGCACAGTTTCTGGGACAGGCTAGACATTTAGTAAGTGCCTGTTAATTAATTGATAATTGTACAGTTAGAACTGTACAAGGCCTAAGAAGTCCAATTCCTTCGTTTTACAAATAAATAGACTCAGAGAAGTTAAATGTATAACTGTTGGAAAAGCCAAGACTAAATCTCAGGTTTTCTTACTCCTACACCAATGTTCAAGCTACACACCAAAATGAATTAGTTCATGAAATTAATTTGTAGAGGAAAATAAATGCATGCAATTCTGTCAACAGAAAGATTTGAATACAAAGTTCAGTAGTATATGACAAGCATTATGTTCTAGATTCATGAGAGGAGGGCTGGTCTGGAGGAAGGAAATGGGTGGAAGCACATCAAAATAAGCTCTACCTATTTCAGAGTGTTGTCTAGGACTGGCTATTGTGGGAAAACAGTTCTGCCCCCAAAAGCCACGTGATTATTTCTGCATTCTTGGAAAATGCTGAGTTTCATAAATAAGCAATAGGACAAGAGTATGAAAACCTAGGTTTTAGTCCTAGGCCTGAGATTTAACTTGCTTTTTTTTTTTTTAACTTTTTGACCACAGCCCTGATTCTCAAAATAAGTTGCTATGTGAACTTCATACATCTGGACCTCATTTTCCTCCATCCATGAAATGGGAATGTAGTGAATCATTTTAGATATTCTTTTCAGGACTATTAGTCTATGATTCTAAGGCATCATCTCTTTAACCTTCAGTTTCCTTATCTCGTTAAATGAAGTTAACAATACCTGACTGGCCCTTGTCTACCTCAAAGAGCTGGTGTGAAGAGCAAATGAGATAACATATGTGAAAGCACTTGGCAAAAAGAAAAAATTACAATCAAAATGAAAGGCATTCTAGAACAGAGGTTCTCTAATCTTTTTGCGATATAGACCCTTGTGCATGTATACTTATTGTGTATCTAATTTATATTTTAATGTATTTAACATCTACTGGTCATCCTGCCATCTAGGGGGGTGGGTGGGGGGTAAGAGGTGAAAAATTGGAACAAGAGGTTTGGCAATTGTTAACGCTGTAAAGTTATCCATGCATATAACCTGTAAATAAAAAGCTATTAAATAAAAAAAAAAAAAAAAAAAGAGAGAGAGAGAGAGAGAGATAGACCCTTGTGTCAGGCTGGATTCCCAGAATAATGTTTTTTCATAACAGAAAGGAATTCTACAGTTCAGTGAGAGGTTAATGAAAATAAAGATGCAAATTT